>NC_140228.1:28410517-28580517 GCF_951802725.1 Rutilus rutilus
CTACAATAATACATTTCATTTTTTTTATAAGGAGCGGTTTTTGTTTTATATGCTGCTAAGAAGACACCCCAGAAGATGGTCAAGTATAGCTATAATCATTGTTCAAAGTAAAAAAAGATCATACTTTATGATGTTAGTTTTAATAAAAAAAAAAAAAAAAATATATATATATATATATATATATATATATATATATTAAAAAATCAAGGGAATTTCTCTGGCATTTCTTTCTTTTTGCTGTATCGAAAACGTACCGAACCGTGTCACCACTGTATCGTATTGAACCGAACTGTGAATTTTGTGAACCGTTACACCCCTAATATATATATATATATATACTGCAGAAATAGTCTGACTTCTTTCTTTCTTTCTTCCAGTCGTGAAGGACGGCCTCTCGCAGGAGTTTGTGTGCGCGCGCACAGAAGCGTATCTCTCATTGACACATTAGTAGGGCTACTCTCAAGACAAATGGCTCTTTAGAAGGGCCAAACCACAAACATTAATAAACTGACCTAGTTATTGCAAAACCAGAAGCAGCCGTCCGAGCGAGCGTGCATGTGTGTATCCAGAACCTACGTGTGATAGTGATCTTTAAATAAAGTATAATGTTTGCTCGAGGTGTGTTAATGAATGCATGTTTGCTAGAGCAATACGTCACACACGAGGCCTTCCATCACAGTGCGTTCACCAAGGGATCTCACGGATATGATGAAGAACATCTCTGACTCTTTGATTCACAATCTCTCCGTCCGGTTCAGACGTCTGTTGTTCTGTTTCTGGAGCCGTTCTGTTGATGTGTGTTTAAAGGCAGCAGGCTGTGGTCATTAGTCCTGCCGGGCCACAGTTAATTGGACGCTGCTCTAATGGCCTAATTGAGTGTGATGGAGTGGTATGTGTGTGTGTGTGTGGATGGTCAGCTTGTGTGCAGTGGCCTGGTCCACATCGTATTTGATCGTAGTTTTTCTGATTTAACTCGTGTTAAGAACTTAATTTGCATGCATTGGATTAGTGTGTGTATCGCAGTTTGTGTTTGTGCACGAACGAGTCGGGATTACTCATAAAGCCTTATGAAGTCATATCTCACGTGTGGGTTTTGTGTTGATATGTTGCCGTGTGCTCGACTGTTTTAATTACACATTCTCCCCAAATGCTAATGGATCCCTGTTGGATATGAATATTAAGATTGCACAGCGGTGCGCTGTTGTTCCAGCATGTTCAACATATTGCTAAACCCTATTGTGTGTGTCGGTACTGTACACCTCCCAGATGTGTTTCACATCAAACCTCTAGAGCTTTCACCATACTGCGGTTCATATTTATCTCAGAAGTCTTTATGCTTGTAACACACACACGCACACACACACACTTAAAGTAATAAATTAACATTGTCATTGTTTACCAACCCTCATGTCGTTCCAAACTGTATGACTTGCTTTCTATAAAAAAATATATATATTTTGCATAAATAAAATAAAGCCTATTTTTTAAGTCAGTAAAGTTTTTTTTTTTTTTTTTTTTGATGATTAAGCACATTTCTCCTAAATTATCTTTACTTTATTAAAATAATAATAATAATAAATCAATCCTTGCTTTTTATTATAGTGAAATCGAATGGGAACTGGTGTTGTCAACCTTAAAAATGACCAAAACCCACCATAAAAGTTCAATTTAAATAAATAATTTATTATCAAAATGAACTCAAAATATTATTGACAGAAAATGATTTGTCTGTTTCTCGACTAAAGTTGTGATACGACACCTGAAGAGTTGCAATGTCATGCACAAGTTGTATGAACTACAATTATGGCAGTTTTGTAGTTTTTCTGTTCTTTAAAAAAATATATATATTTAATGTCCCGTTCGTTGTAAGTACATTACTGTTGTGTTTCACTGAACAGTGGATTGAGTCTAATGGGCATTTTTGGGTGAACTATTTCTTTAAATTAACCAACATTGAAATAATAATAAAAAAAAGAATAATTTGACGTGAATAAGCTAGCCAAGCAAACACACCGCTCTGAGACGAGTGTGTGCGAGTCAGAGTTGTAGTGTTTAATATGCTAGAAGAGAGAACAAATATAATTACAACAGGGTTTGAGAGAGTCTAAGGAGAAGCATTGACCTTATCTTCAGCGTAGGGTCGTCTCTCTCCGCTCACGTTCATCCAGTCGATGTGTGCATCTAATCAAACATCATAACATCACGATCAATACCAGCAACACACACACACACACGTCTACCCTCTCTAATGAAACACAGCCCACACACATCTACATGTCGGAGAGCTTCCGCTGGCCTGACGCTTCGTTCTGCAATATCACAGTCCGTGTTGTTTTGTGCGGGACTATTTCGCAGAACTCTGAACTTCTCTCTGCTAACTTGTGTTAGGGTGTTTGGATCCTTTAAAGCTGGTTTTGCTCTCATGCTGTTCTCAAAGTTCAGACGTGTTTGTGCGATTTACATCAGTCTGCGGTGAATTACGAACAGCAAGAAGCTCACTCCCAGTAAAAGGATTCGTGACTTAAAACACTGAAAAGGAAAGGGAAGGTCTTCTGAGCAGAAACTCGTGAGCGGATGTTTTGAAGTAGGAGGTTCACAGGAACGACGAGAGAGAGAGTGTATTCTGACACATTTAAATCCCAGGGAAGGTTGAGATGCAGTTTGAACGCCTGCGTTTGTTTAGGGCGAGGGAATATTAGTGAGAAACTTTTTAAACTCTGCTTCTGTGAAGATATTGTGAAGTTACACGAACACAGATTTGCATTATTATTTGACAATTTAAGAAGAGTAAATGCTTCAAATATGCCTGCAAATATGGTGTTTCTACAACGGTGGCATCAGAAACCAAACGTTTTGCTTTTGCGTGTCTTTTACCTTTAATAACTCATTTGTACTAGAATATTTCAGCCTTAAGTATTTCATATTTCATATATGCAGTCGCTCTCTGTTGTCCTTGCTGGACACAGTTTTACTCAGTTTCAGTCTATATTCAGTTTGGAAACACTTCTCCAGATCTCATGTGTCCTTATTTCCTCTCAGGGACACAGTGTGCGCATGTTTGTGATGGAGTCAGAAGGAATAAGGGATGAATAATGCATCATTTATGTGTTTGTCCTCCTGTCAGTGGATTCGGGAGCGAGTGAGTGTGTGTTGTTACTGTAGCGAGTGATGGAGGTCTAATCCAAGGTCTTGTTCATTGTTTAGACTGGAGACTCAAGGCTGGAGGATAAGAATGTTTTTATATTCGAGGCTTTATAGTGTGATGAACTGAGTTTAGTGGAGGAGATCTGGGTCTAAACTCTCTCTCTCTCATATTTATATATGTATTTTTTTATTTTTTTTATTAATTTTATATAAATCCTTTTATATATTAATATTTTTGTAGCATCATGCATGTTTTATAAAAAGAATATTTCTTCTCCCTCTCACCGTCCTTCAGTTCTCTCAGTCCAGACGCAGATGTGGACGCCCAGTTTCAGAGGGAAGGCTTCGCCCGGCAGAGCATGTCCGAGAAGAGGACCAAACAGTTTGATGATGCTTCTCAGCTGGAGATCATCAAGAGCCGCAAGTCCAAGAGTATGGACCTAGGTAACTAACCACACTCAATCCCACAACTCCCACACGCTCAATCCCACATCTCCCACACGCTCAATCCCACAACTCCCACACACTCAATCCCACAACTCCCACACGCTCAATCCCACATCTCCCACACGCTCAATCCCACAACTCCCACACACTCAATCCCACATCTCCCACACACTCAATCCCACAACTCCCACACACTCAATCCCACATCTCCCACTCCATTCCCACATCTCCCACACACTCAATCCCACATCTCCCACTCCATTCCCACATCTCCCACACACTCAATCCCACAACTCCCACACACTCAATCCCACATCTCCCACTCCATTCCCACATCTCCCACACACTCAATCCCACATCTCCCACACGCTCAATCCCACAACTCCCACACGCTCAATCCCACATCTCCCACACGCTCAATCCCACAACTCCCACACGCTCAATCCCACAACTCCCACACACTCAATCCCACATCTCCCACTCCATTCTCACATCTCCCACACACTCAATCCCACAACTCACACACGCTCAATCCCACATCTCCCACACCCTCAATCCCACATCTCCCACTCCATTCCCACATCTCCCACACACTCAATCTCACATCTCCCACACACTCAATCCCACATCTCCCACACGCTCAATCCCACATCTCCCACTCCATTCCCACATCTCCCACACACTCAATCTCACATCTCCCACACACTCAATCCCACATCTCCCACACGCTCAATCCCACATCTCCCACACGCTCAATCCCACATCTCCCACACACTCAATCTCACATCTCCCACACGCTCAATCCCACATCTCTCACACGCTCAATCCCACATCTCCCACATACACCTCCCACATCCTCAATCCCACATCTCCCACATACACCTCCCACATCCTCAATCCCACATCTCCCACACACTCAATCGCACATCTCCCACACCCTCAATCCCACATCTCCCACTCCATTCCCACATCTCCCAGACCCTCAATCCCACAACTCCCACACGCTCAATCCCACATCTCCCACACCTTCAATCCCACATGTCCCACACCCTCAATCCCACATCTCCCACACCAGTCCCTGTCCCTTGCCTTGCTCCTGTTCCTTCGCTATCGAGCCTTGCGGATTATCAGCTGGGGTGCGAATGCGAGCCCATCAACGTTAAACTTAATAGTATCAGACACAGAAATGGGTGCACCAAACTTAAGAGTACAGAGAGTCGTTAAACATTAAACATGCATT
Source organism: Rutilus rutilus (assembly GCF_951802725.1). NCBI lineage: Eukaryota > Metazoa > Chordata > Actinopteri > Cypriniformes > Leuciscidae > Rutilus > Rutilus rutilus. The sequence goes on from NC_140228.1 coordinate 28,415,349, forward strand.
CATGATGACATGAAGTTAAAAACTGACTGCTGTCTCCTAACTAATGTATGTATCACTCATCTCTCAGAGTAGCCTCACCTTTGTGCTGTGTGCTGGGTTTGTCGGGACTCAAGGACAGGTCAGGGTTGTTGAGAGCGTGGAGTCGGTCTCAGGGGACACACAGTCTCTGCCACATGAACGCACGGCTAATCGGAGGAGATAAAACATCTCTTTCATCCTCCACCTCCTCTCCTTTATCCTTATTCAACATCAAGACCACAGCCTCCTGAGACCAATGCCCCGCTCAGACAGGGAAAACACGAGACCCGGCTCCCTCACACACTCCCTCTTTACACTTCAGTAGCAGGACGGAAATGGCTGGAAGATGATATAGCACTTAAAAAATGAGAGAGTGAGGAAAAGAGGAACAGAAGCAGCAGATTTTAGACCTATTTTAGTACATCGTCAAGGTTTAACGGAGTTAGACTATGGATATGCATCAAAATTAAATGATTTGAGTTGGGGTGAATCAGTTTTGGTCTTCAAATGTTCACACTCAAAACCACTAATATACAGAAAAGAAAGATATGACGAACTGAAGGTTGTTCATTTTTAATGTTATTAAACATACACTTCAAAATTGAGACACTTGTTGAATCATGTTAGTGCTTGGACACCTGTGAGATCTACAGTATTTACATTTGATTAAAAGTAATAATAAAAAAAGAGTCAATATATTTATATATAATACATTTATAAATGATAATATAATAAATCATGATTATGAATAAGTTATTTGAAAGTCCTGTGTCAAAAACGTGGGGTCAGTAAGATAAAAAAAATAAATATATATATATATATATATATATATATATATATATATATATTACTTTTATTTAGCAAGGAAGCATTAAATTGATGAAAAGTGACAGTAAAAACATTTGTAATGTTACAAAATATTACTATTTCAAATAAATTATGTTCTTTAGAGCTTTCTATTCTTTAAAAAATCCTGAAATTTACAATGTATCACATTTTCCACAAAGATATAAAGCTGTTTTCAACATTGATAATAATCATAAATGTTCCATGATCATCAAATCATCATATTAGAGTGATTTCTTGTAATGATGCTGAGAATTCAGCTTTGATCACAGGAATAAATTACACTTTACTCTATATTCACATGGAAAACAGTTATTTTAAATTAATAATAATAATAGTAATAATTTGTTACATTTATATAGCGCTTTTCTAGGTACTCAAATTGCAATCATATAGTAATAATATTTCACTGATCCCAAACTTTTAAGGAGCTGGCTTTAACAAGATCAATTCAACTTTCCTAGAAAGTAGCTCATTTATTTCCCATCTTTTTATGAAATCCATTTGGACCAGGACAGATGTGTCCTGATGTTACTGGCCATTTCAAACAAGCAGCGTTTCAATCCCCCTCGACTCATTAGAAGCACGTTTCAATTCCAGCAAATCTCTTGTGCTTCGTTCTTATGAGCCATTTTCTTCAAATCGCATTTCTGCCTTCAGGTTGAGTGTATATGTTTGCCCCTCTCCGGCTTTTAGAAGAATACAATCTGTGGCAACTGTATGAAGGCTGTTTGAGAGCCATCATGAGGAAAATTACAGAAAAAAATAATAATAATGGTTTGATTTCGGCCGTATGCATGGTAAGGCAAAAAGGAATTGGTTATGCCTGGTTCATTGAGCTAAAATCACCTAACACAATATAACCGCCCAATGCTTTTGAACGTTAGAGATCACATATTGCATGCTAATGCACTCAGTTCTCTCTCTCTCTCTCTTTCTCTCTCTCTCTCTCTCTCTCTTTCACCGCCTCATGGGTTATCCCACTTTGACTGTCTGACTGTCTCATTTTCACCTGATGATTTGCATGCCTCTTGGCTTGGCCTTTGCAAATGTCAAGTAACATCCGTACTGGAATGGATTGGTGCATGGGTCTGGGAATGGTGAATGTCTTGAATTAACCAAACACAATTCTTTATGCCTCCCTAACAGTAGCCGACGAGTTTAACCTCACTCCCCGCAAAGAGAGGACAGAAGGTAAGGCAACCAATCAGGGACACTCTCCACACTAACCTCATGAACGGACTGCACCTCTGTGTGTTTGGGCATGCTCATTTACAGACGTTTTGGTGGATTTTTAAAAAGATTTTTAGACAAATCAATGCTCTGTTGCAAAACCTAGTGAGCTTCCAGCCACAAAATCACGTAATGCTTCACTTTGAAAACCAGCATTTTGTGTATCCTTCATGCAGAAAATACTCCCAGAATGCATCACGAGTGTAGTGATAGATTGAACATTGTTAGACTATAATTATAATAATTCAGTCAATCATCTTTTTTTTTCTTTTTTTTTTAAGATTCCCAAGCAGTTTTACCCCAAATTTGTGTTGTTAGCTTAGCAACATGCTAACATCAAACTCTATTATAATATGTTCAGGAAAATGTATACTAGTTATATTTACATTAGATACTGAATGGTGTAGAAACATTTTAAATCTCATTGTAAGTTTTAATCTAAAAAAGGGCAACTTTACCATATCTACTGTGTCTTTAGCCTAGCGACATGCTAATGTCAAACTCTTAGAATCAAGTAAGAAAAATGTATAGGCTGTAAATAGTTAATTAGATACTGAATAGTATACAAAAATTGTTTTAAGTTTCAGTCTAATTACAAATTTTACTTAATTTTTAATGCCTTTAGCTTAGCAACGTGTTAATCTCAAAGTTTATTTCAATCAATTGAGTGAAATGTAGACAACAGTTATAATATTTAATTGTATACTCAAAAGTATAGAAAAAAAACATCATGTTTCAGTCTAAGATGGACACATTTGTTCATGGTTGTGCCTTTAGCTTAGCAATATGCTAATATCAAACTTATTACAACCAGTTAAGAGAAATGTAGACAACAGTTGTAATATTTCGTTAGAGACTGAATCGTTTTGGGGAAAAAAGCAGTTTTCATTTTTTTTTTTAGTCAGTTTTTCCCAATATTTATTTCCCTGCTGGAAAAAAAAAAAACATACCAAAAAAACAGATAAAACCAGCTTAAGCTGTTTGGCTGGTCTTTAAGCTGGTCTCCCAGCCTAAGTCCAGCCTGTTCAGCTAAAAAGTGTCCAAAACCCCTATAAAACCAGCCTGGGAGACCAGCTAAAACCAGCCAGACGGGGTTATAATATTTAATTAGATTGGATAGTATATAAAAAATAAAAAAAAACATTAGACATCAAACCAATTAGAATCAAGAGTTCTGTGTTTTGTATGGTTCTCCTGAATAGCATTATTTAATGCGGTGTGGAGATGAGATGTCTGTTTAGGCAGTAGACAGCAAGGCGGCTCAATAGGTTTTGGAACAAAGCCTTTAACATGGAAAATGAACACTGCAAGACCACCAGTGATGGTGGAAATGAGTCCAGCAACAAGTTTAATCTGTGTTCGGAAAAATCCTTCAAAACTGCCCGCCTTTGACTCCACGACTCTCCTATCTGGTGTTAACTGTTAGTAATCAATCTAACTAAACCACTGTGTGCGTTGTGCTCGTTAAGGAAGTCATTTGAAGTAATTGCCATCAAATCAGAGAGGGTGTTGCTTTCTTCTTTCCCATTGAAATGAAGTGCCCTGGTGTTAAATAAACGTTTTGGCAACAACTTTTTTTGGAAAGCGAAGCGGACTGCCTGTTCTTGAGGGAGTGTGATGGAAGAAAACATTAATTATGCAGAGGAGTTCTAGAATGGGAAAAGAAACGGAGGTGTGTGTGTGTGTGTGTGAACGCGTGAGTGTGTGACGAGGGATTGCTGAAATTCTGTTTGAAATAAAGACCCTCAATGTCAGACGGGCCTGTTTGGCTTACTGCAATTAATCCATCAATGTCAAACGTCTGGAGCAGAGAGTTGTAGTTGCAGCACAGGGGAGAACGCATTCGTGCTGTGTGGAGAACTGGAGATGCATGGAGACCGGAGGTTCTGTGTTCAGAGTCATGTTATGTCGAGAATTCATCCTGTCAGAGGGTCAAAGCTTTTCTGTGTTAAAGTCAACATGAAATGCTGTTCGCAAACCAATTTATTTCCAAGAAGTAAAATATGGAAGGAGGGAAGTGGATGGATAGTGAAAAATTGGAGTTGCATACTAGTCGTGTCAACTTATTTTCCCTTCTACACTCTTAGGGCCGCTCACACAGAACGTGTTTTTCCATTCCACTGTGCTACTTTTCCTTTTGATTTTTTTTTTTTCACGTCTTTCGCAGTGTTTCGCGTAGTGACACGTCGTTCTAAAAACGCGGTGCTCAAGTTTCAAGAAGTTCAACTTTTAAGAAACGCGTCTCTAGACCATGTGCTTTATTATGTTCCACTGACCAGCATTCTGTGTGAACCAGCCCTTCAAAATAAAGCTTCTAAAAGGGTGTTTTCGTGGCAATACTATAGAACCGCCATGTTTTATTCCCCATAGAACCTTTAAAGTCAATAATTTGATCCCTTAAAACTCATCTTTGATCACCAAAATAACAGAATTGAACTTTTTTTCCTTGAAAAAAAATTCTTCGTTTCTTCAAATAGCTTGAATGTAACTCGACACCCTCGCCTCATTTAGTATGCGCGGTTCTATGAATATGCAAATGAGCTCCGCCTCCACTCACTCACTCAGCTCAGAGATCCACTGGTTGACGATCACACGTTGATCTGATTGGTTACAAGGTAGTTTGTGACGTCAGAAACACCAGCGATTTCAAAGCGTGTGTTTGAGACCGTCTTTGGTTCACTGCAGTTTTAAGGAGAAAATACTCAGCAATGGTGTCGACTTATGAATTTACACATGGTTTGTCTTAAAGCATATTATAAACACCACATGGACATGCAAACACAGCTGGATTTTCAACACAAGGGGACTTTTAAGTGATCAGTTCTTAAAAAATAAAAATAAAATCTTAGTGTGAAGAACATTTTAATAATCCAAATAACCTATTTTTTCCATTATAAAGAATTGTTGCAATGTTTAAAGTTCAGGGAAGGAGGAGGCGGGAACCGGCAAACATTCAATGGAAACTTGAATCCAAAAATAAACAACAAAACAAAAGTAAAGTGCCAGCCCCTCATAGACGACTGCCGCATATTAACATGATTAACACACTACTAACTAACTCAGCCAGGCCCCGCCCCTTAATTCTGCGTATTAATTATTTAAATGAGGAATATTGTGACGTGTTCGTTCCCGTAAGAAACTCAAGACTACAGTGGAGGCGTTTCAGGGAGTTCAGAAACACTGACACTGATATAGAGAATAACTGGAGCTTTTTCATGCTCAAACTGCAGCATTACACACTAAAGAAAGATGAACATGGAAAAAAGCAGTTTCAAAGTCACCACATTCTCCACAACCATCAAATGTCTGGAAGTGACAGTGAAGGATGTGACAGAAATATGAATGTGACTCAGCAGATTCTGAGCATCGCTGATGCCATTAATGAAAACGACTGGCTTGCGGCATTAGAAGTTAATTAGGACAGATGTAAAGGAGCAAAGGACAACCTGGACATCCTCTGGTCCACTAATGATCCCGGACACGCGGGAATGGAGGGTCTGTAACCCCAAGACTCCTTCAATCTTCATGGACACACCAGGACAAAACCTCCTTGCTGCCGCAGAGCTATTTTAAGCCTAATAACCCTTTTAACTTAATGCATAAAATTGCAGATAGCTGAATAAATTACATGCGATGGATTGTGCTTTCATACGCAAATGCTGGCCTCTGTTACCTTGAGTATCATTAATGAGAATATCGCCGGCCAACTGAACAATGCCACGGTCACAGCACTCGTACGAGTCCACCGCAGGTTATTTAAAGCTTAAATGATGCTTTCTTTTAGCATTTAATGGTAATCACTCTTAACCGCTGAAGTGCTGGAGGTGCCTTTGCTAATTAAAGAGAGGAAGGTGCTACGATATAGATATATCTTCACTGTTGTTGTGTCTCCCGGCTTCTTTTTTCTTCGTTCACTTAAACGTACCATGGTATAAAGATGATTTATTTATTTATTTTATTGTTTTTGGGTGTATAAGTAATACAATGGTAATATTTGGTCAGCAAATGTAAGTGTTTCATACACCACCATTCAAAAGTCACGATTTAAAAAAAAAAAAGTCTCTTCTGCTCACCAAGGCTGCATTTATTTGATTATAAACAGTAATATTGTAAAATATTACTACAGTGGAAATGCAGGCAAATTGCCAGTGCTATTGTACATTTCAGCTTATAAAAGTACAATTCATCTTTTATTATGGTAAAACCACAGCATTTTTTTTTTTTTTTCATTTTTCCTTTAAGGGTTATATACTATGACACTGAAATTAATGTACCATGGTATAGGACAATTCACCATGACGTCACAACAGTAATAGACGTTCTTCCGGGTGGCAAAAGCCGAAGTGTTCCTATGGCAACGCTAGTAAATTGCATGGAAGGGAGGCCCACCATCGACAGTAAAAATGTAATAAAAATAAAAACTTTAATTAAATATAATGCATTTTTTTAACAACTGTGTTTAATGATATAAGTAAAAAATATAATAAATATGTAATATAGTAGGCCTACACATAATTAGCAAAATACTCTCTATAGCTCTTTTTTTCTAGCCAAAATAACGTGCTATATAGCCTGTCATAGTCATTAAATGGCTTTCCTGAGGTAAATGTTATGTGACAATTGTTCTCCAGCTGTTATATTGACCTTTGCGCGGTTGAAAAACACTGATTGGTCGATATTATGTATGAGGAATATACATTTTGGTAAGTTGCGTGAGAAAATGGATGTGTGGCGTGAGAGCGTGTGAAAAGTGACAATTGCGTGAGTCTCACGGTGAATGCTCTTTTACTGGCAATGAGTCTCTTCATCAAAAGAGACAAGTTTACTAATATTAATCTCGAATTTCCCCGGCGGAAGATAAATGCTCTGCTGTGATTTTGTAGATGGACCGTTTTGAGAATACACGAAGCAGAGTTGAAGGGCAAGCAGGGTTGGCAGCAGAAATGTAAACGTTGGATGAATCATATAATTTAGGGGATCGTTAAGATTTCCTACTTTTGACGACACGACGTCCACTCGCTATAACCTCCTCACCCACAGGAAATCGATGAAACCCCTACACCTTTTGCTGTATATCTGGCAGCGCAACCCCAAACACAACACGTTTTCATCATCGTTTCAACTTTGATCAACAACAATGTTTTTAACTGTTGCAGTCGCCGGCTGGATCTCTTCAGTTAGTCAGTGGAAGCCGCTCGCGTTCTGCCACCCGGAAGTTACTCGGTGCCTATTGTTTACAAACATTCTGAAAAGGCCTATTAACATGATAGGATAGTACCATGGTCATTTTTGGTGCTATATAAATGTCAGTACCGTGATTTATATCAGCACCGTGGTATTGCCATCATATACGATCACTGCTCTTCTTTCGCTTCACACCCAGATGAGAAAATAGCAGGAAAACATTCAGCAAGAGGATGACAATAAAAACAGTGTATGTGGTGTGTGATGAGAATCAGAGTGGTTTGATCCGTTGAGGGTTGCATGTCAAAAACCTGCCCAAAAAAAATAATAAAAAAAATTTTAATTATGAGCTTTCCATCCCTTGACGTGTTTCGCACGGATGCGACACAATGCCATGCCACAGAAAACCAGTGTGATTATTCCCAGATTCAGAGTGATGCAGATGTCATTTGTGTTTCCCCGACGCGGGCTTTATCTGCTCAATCCCTTTGTGTTCGGTGTGCGTTCGGCTTCTGCTCTTCAGTGTAGCAGATTTGTGTCTAAGCTCTGAAAGCCGCATGTTCACATGCTATTTGAAGCATGTTGATTAAAGAGGCTTCTCCAGCATATGGGACGCGATGTTTGTTCATATGCGTGCCAGGCGGATTGGATTCTTTCCTTTTTCATTTCTATTAATAACAAACAGAGACAGACACCCCCCACAGATACAATGTGCTTCATCAGAGAAGAGATGAGTCTGGTGGGAGAAGATGGTGCCTTGGTGGACCAAGTCCTTCAGTAACAGGAACAGTTTGTCGTCGTGCATGACTGTATAACCAGACATTTTAATCTGTTCCCCGGTCCAAACTAATGTAAATAATTGAAAAGAAAACTTGTGAAAAGTCATGTGGATCACTTTTATTATGCTTTTTTTGTTGTCATTTTTGGAGCTTGACAGGCCCTCATTCAATTATTTTTATATTAATATTGTACAGTACTTTAAAAAAACGTTATTTTAACTATTCTTATGGTACTTTTATGGTGCATTTTTGCACCAAGTCCTCATTTATTGCCTGTTATTTTATATTTATACTTATTCTTTTATTATTTTTATATTAAGTTATTTTAACTATTTTTATGGTGCTTTCATGTTTGTTTGTTTTTAAATACCCAGTCCTAATTCATTTTAACTTAGTTATTTTTATATTAATGTTATATTAGAGTTATACTACTCTTATAGCCTACTAATATAATTTTTATATTATATATTTTTTAATCTTAACATTCACTTCCTTTTATATATATATATATATATATATATATATATATATATATATATATATATATATATATATATATATATATATATATATATATATATATATATATATATATATATATTTAAAAACTGCCCATGGTACTACAATTATATTTTATTCTTTATCTTTATATATTTTAGTTTTTTTTTTTTAACTATTCATTGTCTTAGTTATTTAAAATTACTATTAATATATCAGCATATGAATGCTATTAAAATTAATATATTAAAATTATTGTTATATCAAGTTATTTAAACTCTTTAGTAGTAATCGTTGGTGCTTTGTTGTTATTTTTGAGCTTAACAAATGCAGTCCTTAATTAGTCATTCATTTGAAAAATTCAATGTTTGTGCTCCACAAATGGAAAAAAAATCACTCCGTTTTGGAGCAACGATAAATTATGGCAGAATTAACATTTTTGGATGAACTTAGAAATCTCACGCTGACAAAACACGGGCCGGATCTGCTCATTTCCAAGCGTTCGAACAGAAAAGCCCCTGCAAACGGTCTATCATCCGTCATGTTCCTAACAACCAAACCACCTGTGTTTGCAGCGGCTTACTGTTCCTGCTAACGAAAGATTCCATGAATATCTAGAAACCGAGTCCGTCGCCAGCTCAGGATTGTGCAGTTCTTTGTCCTAATTGGCCAGTATTGGCACTAGCTAGTTTAATCAGTATTTTCCTCAGCGCAGGTTTGCTTGGTTAAAGGATCAAGAGGGTTTTAAAGGAACCGTGGCTTCAGAAGCTGCTACCAGTTGTGAAAGAATGATAACAGTGGCGGCTCTGGTTTGGATTACGCCACAGGCCTGGCGCTCTGCCGACACTTCCAAACACCATCCCTACACCTCAAATACCTGTAATCGTTTCCAAGCCTTCGCTCCTCTCTTACTCTTACTGATGTTTAAAACGTCCGTCTTTCAAGAGGAGGTTCTGTAATAGATTTCTAATAGTTTTCTTACTGTGTTGGGGGTTTATTTTGCTTAGCTAATCTCTGTTTTGCCTCATGTCTTTCCTCCCAGCGACCGGCGGATGTGCTCCATTTAGCTCTGAAAGCGAGTCAGGAATGGAGGGAAGATGTGTTTAGGAGAAGGACCAAACCATCGGGTCCTCCTTAATGCATCGTCTGAGAGGAATGAGAGAGATTGAAAGCAGCCGTGTTTACACAGAGTGCCTCCACATGCAGGATGGATGTATATATAGAGCCCCAGTTTTCAAGGTCTGATGAGAAGGCAAACACCAGTTCCAAGAAGTGCTCGAGAACCTAAATGTGCCTGAACCTGTGCCACAGAGCTAAAGCTCGACAGAAGTAGTGTAGCAATCCTGTTTGCATTTTGAATCTCAATATGGGTCAATGATGTGATGCTATTTTTGTATTGCTTCATCTATACATTTTAGGGGTTTGATGGTACACGTACAGTACCATCACAAAAATATTCGGTACAGGTCTTTCGGTTCGGCTTGTGCTCCGAATGAAAAGTGATGTTTTAACCACTGTACGTGTGGAACTTCAAACTCCAAGTTCCCCCCTAGAATATGACTATAATATTGATATTAGTGCTGTCAATCAGTTAAAAAAATAACTAGTTAATCGCACATAATGTTTTTAATATATTTTTGCATTGTAATAATTTCATAATTAACCTCCAAATTAATGTAGAAACAACATAAAGAGAGTCACCTATATTTTAAATTTTTGTTTAATTTTCTATAGTCATAAATTATAGCCATTCAGCATTACGGTTAATTGAAATCTATCGATTTTAACATTTATTAGGCTTTTAAAAATATAAGAACTTTTAATTTAAGTGAACTTAAAAGGGCTGAATCATTTTTTTTTTCTATTGGCCCAGTCAGACCGGTTCAGATTTCAGGTTCAGTTCTGAATATTTAACAACATTACTGTTTGTTTGCTTGTATTTTTTATCAAATAAATGCAGCCTTGATATGAGCATAAGAGACTTCTTTTAAAAACATTACAAATCGTACCCATCTCTAACTTTTGAACGGCAGTGTATATTGAAAAACCTATTTGAAAAACTTGCAGTCAAGTTATTATTATTTTATATACGGTATAATTGATGGTTACACCACATGACTTTTTAAAAGTCATTAAATGGAAACTTTTCCATACATTTCTTAGTGCATTTCTAAGAACTTGGCACGTGTTGTATTTACTAAGTTTTTTAAATATTTGTATTTCTTTTCTTTATTGTTGGCACTTCAAATCTAAACACAGAACAGCAGCCAATCGGAAACATAATCATAGCTGTGCAAACGGAGGAAGGTAAATCAAACAGAGTTAAGGGCTGCATTTTGAGCTTCATAGCCAAGACATTTCCCATCGATATCCGACGCGAAGATCTTGGAGTGAGAAACGGCGCGTTTACGCTGCGGCGGCAAACAGAAATGCCAGTCTTGGCTACGCTCACGAGAACTGTAACGTTGCTGTCGGTTAACGTTTGTTTATTTATCATTTGCATGCTAATTGTGTTTAAACTCACACACACACACACTGGCCTGTTGCGCTATACATTTCAATGAGATGCACACAGCTGGACTCACATTCACGCATCATCTAGAGTTTTTTAGGAATCATACATCACTGAAACGATTGTGCATGTGTGTAGAAGCAGTGGTGTGTACTGGCGGTTATCAAGGTTTATTGTTAGAGCTGTTTTATCCAGTCATGCAGGTGGCTTAGATCATTTTTAGTACTTGGCAACTGTTCCAGAGTCTATTCCATAAGGTTTGCACAATTACACACACACTTCACTGATTCATAAGTACACAGGTTCCAAAATTAGCTCTGTACGTATTATATGTTTACAGACTGGAAGTATTTAATTACTTAAATTGATCAAAAGTGACAGTCAAGACTTTTCTAATGTTACAGAAGTTTTTTTTTATTTCAAATAAATGCTGTTTGAACTTTTTGTTCATCAAAACATTACACAATCGTACTTGTTATTATACAGAAGAGATCTATTGTATTGTTGAATATGTAAAGACGTAATGCATATAGAACTGAGGGACTGTTTTTACAATTCCATTGAAACCATATTACATTGAACTTTCATATAAGGGACATTTTGTTATTCTCCAAAGCCACTTTTTCTTCACATCTAGGGCCCTATTTTGCACCCGCGCACAGCGGACTTTTCCCTCCACAGACGCACGTCGGTAAATTAGGGAATGAACTTGCGCTCCCGGGGGCGGTTCAGCGAAAAGAGGCGGCGTGTTCCACCGCAAACGTTCCCTGGTGCTATTTTGCAGTTTCAGAAAACAATTCCGCCACTGACCAGGAGAAACCTCGTCTAAAGTCAGTGGTTGTTGCACATGTTATTCAGATGCTATATTAAGGGCGCATGCTTGGCCATAATCAATGTAGTGTGTGCACAACACGCATACACTTTGCTTATCTCATCTACACACAGACGCAGCAGTTCTCATTTTTAGAAAACCATACATTATTACAAGGAACAATATTAACACATGAGGGAAATCATTGTTGTGTCCATGAAGATGTGAAAAAAATAGGCATAAATCTAGCTTACACATTTACCCAAATTATAATACGCCTGTTTAACCGAAGCTAATTTGGGTGTGTTTCTCCATCCCCAATGTCACTTCAATGTCACACAATGGCGTGCGTCTGGCAAATCCGCCGTTATAATAGCAATCCGCCATGGAACAAGCACGCCTGCTCTTAAAGGGAATGTGAGATGTCGCTCTGATTGGTTTATTTCACGTTACGCCCAAACCACACCTATGAGTAATGAAGCTACTTCAGACCAACAGACCAACAATTTTAGATTTGTGTCGGGCGCAAGAGTAATTTATCCCGCCGGTATAATAGCAACAGCGCCTGAGATCCGCCCACAAAGTTACTTGCGTTTCGCGCTTGATACTTGCGTTTCAGATCGTCAAAATAGGGCCCTTAGTGTTAATTGTGTACGCTGCCTTCACACATGCAAATCCCTGACCCGAGCAGCCAATCCTATTCACTCTCATTGAGTTACTCTCCAGAATTGTTCCTCTACAGGATTTCATAAGCAGGATTAATGTTGTCTCCGCACTGGCATGTGTTTGAAGTGTGGGTCTGCTGTGTCTTTGTGAGGGACCCTTAACGGAAAACAAGTGGATTAAATGCATGAAAAGGTCATTAAGCAGGCGAGTTGAGGGAGTTTGGGCTAGGACTCTCCTAGTCTACAAGCTTCTGCTCTTCCTCCCTCATGTTCTCCTCCTCCTCCTCCTCCCACGACCACACAGCGAAGATAATGGGCCTCATATTTGGCCCATCCATCAGTGCCTTAAACTACAGGAAGGAGTTATGTGCTCTCGCTTTCTCTTTCTCTCGTATCGTCTTGCACATACACATACACATTGGGGAAAAGAAGCAAAAATGACCTCAAGAGTTAAAAATGTGAAGTTTTTCTGCCTCACAAGACGGATAATCTTTCTGACACCTCACTTCGTATCCAGTGGAGCCATTTATATTCCATATTATTTTAGCACACTTTTTTTCTCCCTCCATCTGCAGATAAACGCGGCCCCAGTATGCACATTTGTCTTTAGCAAGGGATGTAAATGATAGAAATGAATTAGGAGAGAAGGATATATTGAGGAAAAAAGTGAGTGTTTTGTCTTCTCTTTCTGGCATGTTTTTACTCTTTTCTCCACCCTAAGGCAACTCCACGCGAGATGTGGGACCGTCGTTGGGTTTGAAGAAGTCCAGTTCCTTGGAGAGCCTCCAGACAGCTGTTGCAGAGGTGACGCTCAACGGGGACGTCCCGTTCCACAGGCCTCGTCCCAGGATCATCAGGGGAAGGGGTTGCAACGAAAGCTTCCGGGCGGCCATCGACAAATCATACGACAAGCCAGGTGTGACCATAGTCAACCCCGATGAAGATGACGAAGGTATGGAGACGTGTAAGTATCGGTGCTGTGCAGCTGCAGGACTCTTTTAATGGTGAATGATTAAAAAAATGAAAAAAGGGAGATATCTAGAGACTAGAATAGCATGGTACTATTCAGTAACCACCCAGATCACCCTAGCGACCACTTAAAATACCCTAGCAACACCCTAGCAGCAAATAGAACTTTTAACGGAGTATCTATTTACATCAAATGCAAATAGTCCGACTTGTTGGCAGAGGCTATTTAAACTAACCCCGCCCACCATTGCCTGATTGGGCCAGACACAAATAGGAAACCTGTCTGATAACAGTAGCCAGTGATTCCTGCATGCGACCACAAACATAGCATGAGCCATGATGTCCGATTCATGAACAAATGATTCTTATCATGAGTCAGTCAAAAATGAATCATGATACATCTTCAAATTTGCTGTTGCTAAAAAAAAAAAAACTGGAAAACTGACATGTTGTGGCCAACAAATATTCTTTGAAAACAGGTTTTTAGATACAACTAGGATCATAAAATAATAATAAAGTAAAAAAAAAAGAAGATGTGTATGTAAATTGAACAGTCTAGTAATCATCACGATGTAGTCCAGCCAGTGTATCATCTACTAGTTTCTTAACCTCTTTTCTCTTTATATTGAAGATGGCAACTCATGTAATCACAGCTATTACCATAATTGCACAGACACTGTGAAGGCGATCTGACACAATATCAATGCCAATTTCATCAGTTGTCTCACACAATGACTGGCCCAGAATATTATAGAGTCACCCACCAATTTCGTTTGCCTTTATAGACGGCACTCAGTGGAGAAACAAGGCAGCGGGTCTCGCGGGGACGTCTTGTGCTATTCTGAAGATTAGACTAGCAGAAGAGATCCCTCCTCTCTGTAAGTAGGTCAGGCCTTCCCTCAAAGACTCGGAGGGAAATAAACAGCCAATAAGCATGTGTACAAGCTTCACTATTCATTTCACCCATGACCAAATGAATTTCCAGACGTCCACGCTGGGCATTTTTCTCTAACGGGACCTGGGTCTTTCTAAATGCTGGCAGACTCAATGATTTACTAAATGCGTTTGGGCTCATTTTTACGGTTCACTGATTGCTTGCAGCAGCGATTTGTGTTCTTTTCATATTTTAGATTGTTTCATTTATTAACCTGTTAAAATGTTTTTATACTGCACTGAAGGTGTTATTTCTTTGGCATAATAAGTAAGGAATCAAATTAGAATTGTTGAGACTTTTAAGTGATAAAACATGCATACTTTCACATCTGAGATCTGAGTTAATAATACATAGTGTTAGTCCCTATAGGGTTCGGATGATTTTATGAATTCTGTCCAACACTTCTGTTTAGTTAATAACACCTGCCAGAAAAAAAAAATAAAAAATCACGCCATCCCTTTGTTCTCCATTAAAATATTCCATTAAAAGCAAGCAGATATATTTTTTTTATTTTTTTCAAAAGAGTCAAATGATTTGCCTCAGTCACTTTGTTCTTGTAAGCTGTGTCCACATTGGGCTAAATACTGTCTTATCTCTTCCGTGGAGCAATAGAGGGCAAATGCGTGAGATTCCACGGTAGAAGCATATTGCATTTCTCCCTTTCCGATATTCAAATAACTCTGTTTTTCAATTTAGATAAGAGGAACCTGCCTGTGCCTGTCACCGAGGTTAATAGTCAAAAGTTGACAGATAAGGGCAGGCTTTTTCTTTCCACACAGACACTTTTATTTACATAAAATGTGAATTTGGCATCACCCGAGGAAAAATGTGTCACTGGGAGATATCCAGCCGAGAAAATGAGTTGGGCTGTGTTTCCTGGTGTTTTATGTTTTAATTTTTTTTTTAAATATCAGACTTAAATGTGCTCGGCTCTTTTTCCCTCCGGGTTTTCAGCCAGAGTGGTAATTTCAAGACTCCATTAGAAGTGATCGGCGTTCTAAAGAAGAAATGAATACCGTGGCACGTCAAAAGGAGACGACTAATGACGCCTTTTGATTGCGGTGTCAAAACATTTACCACTCAGTCCTGTGTTGCTGAAATTTGCCGTTAATTACCCTAATTCGTTTCTTTTTACATTTCAGTCAACAATTAGCAGAACCGCAACTTGCTGTGATAATCGTTTTAATGAAAACGCTATTGATCTGAGAAGACGCTGCTGTATTGACTGTGAATCTTCTTTTTCAAGTTAATGAGGATGTTTATAAATGCTGTCCTGTCCAATTCATACGTTCCTGCATTCTTTTCCATTTCGTCTCCTGAGATTCCATCTTTCTGAAGGCCAGAAACTTGGTTTTTAGCCATCCTGTGGAACCTTGTTTCCGCCATAGAATAAGAAATAAAAAAGGTAATTGCTTTTTTTCTCTCACAATTGCGAGTTTACATCTTCCACAAATGTATTTCTTCAGAACATAAAATGTTTTTTCTTCAATACACAAATTAAGTTAGTTGTTGTATGCAATGCAATGCAATTCTGAGAAAAGATGTCAGAATTGCAAGATATAAAGTCAGAATTGCGAGTTATATAAAGTCCACTTCTAAGGAAAAAAAAAATACCCTTTTTTCCTTAGAATTGGACTTTATATAACTCGCAATTGCGAGTTTATATCTCACAATTCTGACATCTTTTCTCAATTGCGAGTTATATCAAGTTTCTCGCGCTTCTTACTTTATAACACGCAAATTCTGAGATAAAAAGTCACAATTATCTTTTAAAATGTTTTATTCTGTGGCGGAAACAAGCATCCGATAAACAGCCGATGAGGAAAAAAGTGATGAAAATTATATCCAATCAAACCTTGCAAGCGTTATTATTATCTCCTCAATATTAAAAGAAAATGTTCTATTTAGAACCTTAAAGGGTTCTGTCAGGCGCTTCATATATTGAACCTTTTAGGGGTTCCCATCATGTGATCATTTTATGGATTTAGTTTCAGGTAACACTTTATTTCAATAGTCCATTTTAGACATTCAACTAACAATAAGTAACTTTTTAACTACATGTCAACTAACTTTCATTAGAGTATTAGTAGACTGTCTGCTTAATATCTGCTTACTCTGATGCTCCTCAACAGATATTCTACTGACTATAAGTAACTTTACAACTACATAATCTACTAACCCGAACCCTAATCTAACAGTCTAATACTCTAATGAGAGCTAGTTGACATGTAGTTATAGTTAGTAGAATGTCTAAAGTACTATCGAAATAAAGTGTAGCCTAGTTTTATTTAATTCATTTTTTTATCGAACCCTTGCGTTCTATGTAGAACCCCACTGAACCTTTAATTCAAAGAGAATAACTCACACTATCCACACTATCCTTGTCTTGCGCTAATCCTTTTGGATATAATTTCAGTAGATGGCAGAATGACAGAAAACACAGATCAGGACTTGCGCGAGTGAATAAAACACAAGGAACGAGTGCCCACCCTCTTCCCCTCACGAGCATGCAGAAATATCCATGATGGTCTTTCGCTTTCATGAGGGCCTTTCTTCTAGCCATCAAAGTTCTCACTCACGTCAGAGATTTGTTGGGTATTAATAAGCTCTAATCACACAGGCATCTGTCTCCAGCACCGCGTCTCCGCTCTATTCAAAAGCACTTTGCTTTTAGTGCCCCCTAATTTTTTTCCCGCTTTCCGAGCGTTTTTAAACTTACAATTAGTGACAAATTAATCACATCCAGACCGTCAGGAATGGAGACAGTAGCTGTAATCAGACGGGTGCTGAAATGGAAATGAGCAATGTCAGCCAGCTGCGGTCCCTTATGATTATACTGATACGCAACGTATCACGAAGATAGGTGGTAGGAAATGAATTAGCATTGCAAACGATACTTCAAAATAAAATGTTCCCACAGAGATTCTCCCGCTTTTCCAAAACTACTTGCATTAATATATGATCAATGAACTACATCATCCCATTGACTGGAATCCATAAAATTAGCGTTACAAAATTCATGGGCTATCAAATGTTAGGAGTGCTTTGAGAATACCACCCACCTCGGGCTTGTCCATTAGAAGAGCTGAACTCTTTGTCTTCCAAGTAAACATCTTAATAGTGTGGTGACGTGATACAAAAAATCTGTTAGCAAAGCAATTCTTTCTGTAATGATCAGCAGACCTTCCATACAATGCAAAAAGAGAGAGTTTTTTCATACAACAAAAGCACGCAGTCAAACTACATCTCTTGTAACGTTTTATATTCTGACTGCATGATGTCTAGACCTCGACTTCAGCAGCAGAAACTTATACAGAAAACCGCTGGTGAAAAAAAAAAGAAGTTGAAAGTGACTATGTGGTACTCAAATAGCATGTGCAGAATGGTGAGGTGAACAGTAGATGGACCTCTTCTGGTGCTCTTTAGCCTTTTGAACTTCTGAGTTCACTTTCTCTGTTAGTTTTATTGGCTCAGTGAGGAATAGCGCTAATAGGCTCCCTGCACTGCTCCTGGATAACCACTATTAAGATGGCCAGACTGTGGTGGGAAGATGTGACCCTTTAGAGGCAAACAGATAATGGGGTTCCTTTAGATTGAATAACCTCTGAGGTAAAACTCAACCAAGGAATAAAATTAAAAGAGATTCAGGCAAGATGAGATGCTCTTGAGTCTCTGTTAGATATGGTTAGACTTGCAGACGAGGTCTCATTAAGAGGTTTCATTAAGCCGATGTCGGACCATTGAGGGTTTCTGCAGCGAGACACTACATTAGCCCGTATTTGTTCTCTATTTAATTTAATTTAATTTAATTTAATTTAATTTAATTTAATTTAATTTAATTTAATTTAATTTAATTTTATTTTATTTTATTTAATTTTATTTATTTATTTATTTATTTTTATTTATTTATTTATTTATTTATTTTATTTTATTTATTTTTATTTTTATTTATTTTTATTTTTATTTTATTTTAAAAATATATATTTTTATTATTATTATTATTATTATTATTATTATTATTTTATTTTTTTATTATTATTTTTTTATTTTTTTTATTGAAAATGTCAGTAATACTTGCCAGAGGACAGAGGGGAAAAATGTATTTAGTTTTTTTTATATTTTTTTATTATCAATACCTAATAATTAGCAGGGCTAACCAGCAAGTTGCTAGGGCATTGCTATGTGGTTGCTTAAGTGTAATGGGTTATGTTTTGGGGTTACGTTATATTTTTAGTGGTTGCTAGGGTGTCGTTTTTGGTGGAAATGTTATTTGGCAAACCCAACCCTGTGCTACTAAGTATTGCTCTTTCTCCAGAGCGTACAGTGACTTGCATAGTCTGATTTAGACATTCATCTTTTTGTCTGTCTGTTTATATATATATCTCTCCCACTTTCTCCACCATCTCAGTGGAAGAAGATACAGAGGAAAGCTCTCGGTCTGGCCGTGACTCCATTTCCACAGCCACAGACCTCACCCTCCCACCCTCCAACACAGAGAAACACATGAATGGAGGACGCACCAAAGACGACAAGAAGAAGGAGCGTGGAGGGAAGGACAAGAAAGACAAGAACAAAGCCAAGAAAGGCGTGCTGAAGGGCCTGGGCGACATGTTCAGGTAGGGTGAACAGCCTTAGGTGCTCAAATCACTTTATTTAACTAGCGTTAGCATAACGTGTCGAGTATGTGGGACTCCCTGGTACTAATAAGAAGACCTTACCTTGACCCTCAGTCTCGCTATCTTTCACTGAGGCCTGAGGCAGTTTCAATGGAGGTTATGTTTAATAAGGGAATGTTTTATTCATCAGTGCATAGATTACCAAATTTATCATTGGCTGGATTGGAAACTTTTTCTGAAATAAACACAAGGCAGTGCAACTCACCAAACTTTGCTTCCCTGTGTCGCTTTGTGTTCCCATAAACAGCTTTGTCCCCTAGTTAAATGTCACCCCAACTGTGACTGATTTGCTAAATTTCCCCACCAACTTTAAACTACAAAGAGTTTGAAGCAAATGCGGAATCTGTTAATTTCGAAAATACATCCATATGGAGGATTAACATTTACTCGGCTTCTCCTCGCAAATCTCCTCCGGAGGGACGAGACAGGTACAGATAAAATACTTTTGGGTGCTGCGATCATAAAAAGGTGTTTTCCTGGTCTTCCGCCCCTCTGGGCTCTTTGAAATAGCGAGTCGCACATCTATTTTGTTGAGAACGTAAGCGTTTCCCAATGCTAGGCTAATTAAGCCGGGGCCTCCATTAATTATTCTGATTTGGTGCTCATTTGAATCCTGCATAAATTATACACACTCTTATCTGCACAATAAGTTGTTTTGAGGTGGATTAGCGTAATGGGATTAGTTAGCGTAGTACGTTGCATGCTGTGCCGTAATGAACAATAAAATCGACAAGTGTTTCCAGGTCATGTTTCAGGAGCACTAAAGGGTTGGGTTTGGTGCCCTGCTGATTTGTGCTCCACCACTCCACCACTATTTTGTCCTGTTGAATTGAGGCGATGGACAATTGCTAAGCCATAATCACATGTTAGGTTGTGGCCTATGTTTTGAGCTGAATTTGATTAATTAATTAGAACTATGAGTGTGATGACTTCAGCATTCATTTTATTCAGTGTTTAGGAGTGGGTGTTGGAGCAGTTGATAGTAGTGTTGGATGTATGTTACGATTAACGTGTGTTATGTACATCTTTTATTACTTGTTGTATTTCCACCATAATGTCGGAGTTGCTTTTTAAAGTCCCAATGATTGTATAATGTATAATGATTGATTGGATTTTGAGACATTGGGCATTACATTCAGAAATGAATTCAAGCTAGCAGTCGAATGTAGAGAGCTGGGGCTTAAGTGGACTAAATGATTGGAGAATTTTGGCGTACTGCATCAGACCATTCATAGATGAATCATTCACAATTCTGTAACATGCATTTACAAAATAGATATGTGCATTACTTTTCCATTTATTTAATTGATTTACTGACAATTACAATTCTTGGGGGATATTTTCGTGCACAAGTGTTATAAAAGTGGTAGTATGTCTGAGCATGATGGGCATTGTAGTTCTAGAGAGTGTGGAATACTGTTGTAGACGTCATTTGTAGCGGACAAATAAATAAATAAAAAAATTAGAATATTAGAGAAAATAAATAAGCATTAGATCTTTGAGCTCTGAGCTTTGAAAATGCACATGTCATTAGGCAGGTAGGACATCGTATCGTTGCGTTTGGACCGAATGCAATGATTGGACGAACATTTTTTCCACTTTAATATTTAGACCACTTCCATTATTGATTGCTATTAGGATGTGAAGAGAGGTTCAACCAGTATAACAAAAAGTGTTTATTAAACAAATTGCCATACCGTAGCACTTTTCTGAACTTTCCTCAACAATCAGTGCTAGCTGTTGATTCAACCCCAACTTCCCCAAGCACGTCCACTATTCATCACGTGTCAGCTTTAGAGCTGAAGTGCATGGTACACATGCTATGATGTTGAACGTTGTTGGAGATCAGCCAGGGTTGTGGTGTGCTCATCATGCTCAGGCTGTTCAGCCTCATGTCGAGTTGAGACCTTGAGAACACCTGGTCCATGCCTAGTCGACTGGATACCCCGAAGGAGAGGAGCTCTTTTGGATTTACAGCTTTAGTGATGAGACCGAATTAGCTTCAGCTGTGCGTCATCACACGCTGCTGGAAGCTTTCAGGACCCCCTTCTTTTGTTTGTGCTGATTTTCTTTTTATTATTATTCTATTTTCATTCTAGAAGAGGGTGTGTACGCCGCTGTGATATGTTCTGTGTTTTCTTTATATCCCAGGAAACATATGGGATGAATTTCTGAAGTCTTTCTTGGCTGTTTCATTCAACTTGCATGAAAATTGGTTAGAACCTTGACAAATTTGTCAAAAGAATTTTGATTGGTTAAATAACAGATTTAATCAATTTAATTAACATTTTAGGCGTTGCCCATAATGACTAAATTGGCCTGTGTCCTGTGAATGCAACATCCAAGGTTCACGAAACTTTGTGCACACGGATATCAAGGCCATCTGAGGATACATGCCGAATTTCATTCATTTCGGATTCTAAGGGAAGTCATAAGTGAAAAAAGACTGGCATAATGTAGGAATTAAAAAAATCTGCATTGAAAACAACTATATTCACATCATTAACATACATTTTTTTAGGGATTATTCTTCAATGCAAGTCCATGGGAATCTTTCCTTCTTTTTTTTAATCAACCACAAAGAGAAAATCATAAATGTGGTTGCATATAATGCAGTTTTCCTTGACAATCTGCAAATTTGTAGTGTAGGACAAGTGGCATGTCAAGGTTTAATACTTAAGGGTATAGTGTTGTTTAAAGCCGTAACCCTAATAGGAGACATAGCAATATTTTGTCTACAGCTAGCCTTAACAAGCCCACCTACCATTATGGAAGAAGGTAAAATTGGCACTATAGCAAAGGAGTCAGAGGTGAAAAAAAAAAGTGCATTTAGTGTTTGTGTAAGCGAGGGAGTGGGATGGGTTGTGAAAGTTAATTAAGAACTGAAACGCAGGTCTGGACCCCAGCGGACACGCTCACTCAGCACAGAAATGTTCTCTCTCACTCTCATTACATCTACCCCTCCTCTGAGAGCCATCAGAAACTCCCATCACTAAGGAGATTGCGCACACACACACACACATGCGCGCACCTTGCCAAGAGAGTATGGATTACTGACATTCAACTCCACTTCTTGCTGTCTCTCTCATTGTGTGTTTTTGTTCACACACATACAGATTCACTTCTGCAGTAATACACTCTCATCTGCAGTCTCTCAAGGCCCATTTAACTGTAGCCCTTCTCTTTTTCATCTCTTCCATCTCAGTATGACACACACACACACACACACATACACACTCACCCAAGGAGGTCTCTGAGGCGTTTGCAATACACTGCAATTGGAGCTCATCTGCATGCGTGAGTAAACGTGCACTGATGAGCTCTGCGCTTAATGGACACACTGATTGGAAGAGCATTAAAATCAGAACAGATAGAGGGAGGAAGAGAGGAGAAGAGAGAGACGAGGTGATCAAAGGAGAGCGAGAGAGAAATCACAAATCAAGATAAACTAAACATCTAAATGAATGACCAGGCAAATGGAGGCAGCATGGGGAAAAAATGGGTCTAAGAACCACTTGTCCAAAGGTGTTGTAGTATTCATTTTATTCGTCCTTAAACCTAGTGGTTTTTCAAAGTTATGGTAGTTACCAAAGTGATTTGTATATGTATATGCATAGCATGAAGATTTGCAGGGTGGAGTTTTTTGATTTTGGCCTATATATAAACCAATATAGGAACCACAGCAGCCAGACAGATGCTATTAGCTTAATGGCAGTGCTTGATATAAGACTTACCTCAATCCACGTGGTGCATGAGGTGGCTGTATATCTTAAGGGTGTCAGATGCCATGCCAGACTGTGCATGGATCGAATAAATAGGTCATCAACCATGAACTGTGACATGCATGCAAGCATTTAACAAATGACCTGGAACGGGGTACGTGTCACTTGTCTTTGCTTGTCCTACAAGCATTATCATACATGAACCATAAATGTGTCTGGCATTCTCTTTGACATGGCCTTTTAACATCAGCTCCTAACCATATATGGCCTGTTGAGATGTCCACACCTCACCCCAGGCTTTGTTAGCATATCAGACGGCTCAGTCACCAGGCCCATATGAATTTCTTCCATGGAATGATCATTTTTAGGTGAATATTAAGTGATAAATAAATTAACATTATATTATAAATAATATTAAATAATGACAGAAAATGTTAGGTTGAACTATTCCTTTATTCGTTAGTGGGGCGGTTATGTTCGTTGGCCTCAAGGAAATGGGCTACGGTCAGTCATGTTTGCTGGAAGAGTGGAGGAATAAGGGATGGAAGCAGAAGTAAACGACACAAACGAGTGCAGCGGAGTGAACTGGGGCACATGGAGGAGGAGCGCTAGAGATACAGAAAACGATTCCTGTTTTCACGCGACTGGTCACGGCATTTTTGGCTCAAGGGTAGATATGCCTCTACATCTTGCATTAGTGGACACTATTAATAGGATGTAATTGCTAATCCTGATGCCCTCTCACATTGAATTAGCCCATCTACACCCCACAGACCCTTCCCCATCCCTCTTCACTGACCTTCAAACCTCTGTGTTGCACCATCCTGAATTCCCAACACATCCACTCCGAGAGGAAAACCTTCAGCCTGGAGTGACAGCCGGGCCTTAGGGACGCCAAGGGGTCCGGAGGGGGGAAGAGATCAGATGCCTTTCCCCCAACCATCATTGTTATTTTTCCTTGTTGAGTGAGCATGTTGCTGTGGAGAATCGTGGGTACTGGTAGCTCTCATGCATGGGGCTTAACAGAGATGCATGATGTAGGTGCTTTATATGCTTTTCCATTTACATGGCCAGATCCCTCAAATTGTTCCAAAGGAGTACGTTCTCGCTCATTAGCTTAACGTAAACACAGGACACTTTACCACGAAGAGGTAATTATGGAAACACTGGAGAACTGCACGCCAGTTATATTCACCATAATCAACCTTAGCAACAGATAAACAAAGCTGCTGTATGTAATGACTGGAACTTTGATAGATGTTAGCTGTGGAAAGTGGCCGTAATATCTTTAGTTATTTATCTAGATCTTTCGTACTATAATGAAAGGAGTCATAAAGATGTTTAATTGGTCTCTTTTGACAAAAATGATTTTAATTTAGTCAATACTTCATGTCAGATTGATTATTTAAAATGCAGAGTAATTTAAGTTGACAAAATAACATTGTAGATGATAAAGTGCAAAATTAAATCAAGTAACAGCTTTTTTTAAACATCACAAATGAACAAAAACACGCAAAACTGTCCTTGCCAGAACCTGCACTGCTAAAATAACATTATACAATATTGTCTTTTTTCTGTAGTTATTATTTTGTTCTGGTTTCAGACGTGCTATAGTGTGGTGATACAGAAAGAGCTTATTCATAACATGACTTTCAGATTCTGACTAGCGTGTAACTTAGTCTTTTTTGTGCATTTGCGTCATTTTGTGCAGATGCAGTTACAATATTTATTTATGTTGTGTATATATCTGAGTTGTCTTAGAATGTCTGTGACCAGTGTTCAACTTTAGCTCATGTTGCGTGAGTGGGTCAATTACAAATAACCAAATTCTCTCTAGAATTGTTAGTTCATTATTAATATCCTGTTGTTGTTGTTTTTTCGCCAGCTGTGTGTTTTAATTAAAAGTGTAAAGTTTATATACTGTCGATATTGCACAACTAGCTGCCCACCAATAGTTCCCTGCAACAGAAAAAAAAAAAAAGATCTCACCTTTAAGGAGTGTGACAGTGAACAGGGAGTGAAACACAGAGGACTTGAGATATTGCAAAGTGATCACTTGTCAAAATGCCATCACCCTGGGTGGTATCGTCCATCTGTCCCCTCTATATGACAGAGGTATTGTCTGTGTCATGACCTCCTGAAATGAAAAGAAATTAAAACAAAAGAAGTGAGATTGTCCCTCTGTAGGCTTAACATGGGGCTGTGTAAATATCATATCTCTCTTAAAATAGTCCTCGCCGTGGTGGTCTGAACTGATTCATCGACAAGCTTCCTTCAGGGGTCACGGAGGGAGATATTCTCACCTCTATTCCACCATTCCATTATCCACCTGCCAGTCAAACAGCCTCATCTCACAGCGGGGTGCACAGGGGTACAGCCGGCACCTTCCAGAAGATGAGCTCTCAGAGACCCAATAAAATAAATAAAGTAATTGATATAACAGAGATTCCCATTAAAATGAATTAAACTTTTATTAAGCATGAATTATGCCACGCGTGGTGTGATTACCCATCATTGTCCATTGTGAATTTTTGAAATGAGAGATTTAACTGTGTGATCAGGGATTAGATTACACAGGACGGTTTGACGGTTGGATGCCGACTTTCCACCCCGTCTGTTCAAATCTTTCCCCGATTAGACACCGCTTGCTGTCCATCACTGAACCACCAGGGGTAATTGCATTTGGATCTATCATGTCCTTGCATCCGGTTTTCGGCTCCATAGGGTCGGCTAAGGTAGCGGGGAGGGGTCATGAAATAGGTAATCGAATTTGAAATCTGGGCAAAGTTGAAACCCAACACCAGTGTGTCTTTAAACCAGAACTCAAATTTGTAAAGTCTTTGTCAGAAAGGCAGGACATGAATATAGCAGGGTTTGTTCAGACATATTCACTCTCAGGTTTGAATAAGAACCCAAAGCACAATTGTTCCTCTGATCAACAGACTTCTTTGTTTCTAAGAGCTCTGATCTTTTCTTGTAGCCTGTCAGACTCACTTGATCAGAGTAAAAGCACGGCCACTTTTCGCCTTTTGAATTCCACCCCTCGGAACGATCATAATCTTAACAAGGCCACAAAAACAGCTTGTGAAGAGCATTGTGAGCACTCTTTTTCAGACAAATGGAGGCAGAGATCCGGAGACGCTGTGAGATGAAGACAGAAAGAACAAATTATTACAGTTTCATCTTGCAGACTCTGATAACAAGTCTGATAAAACTACCCATTTAACAATTTAGCCGGATGAGCAAGTGGCCACTGAGTATGAGATACATTCATGGGAGTGGAAGGCCGACAAATGAGGGAGCATTTTTATCTTGAGTTATGCATGTAAAGTGCCAATAAGATGTCATTGCACTCTCAACTTTTGATGGATAGCATAACATTTTATGGGAGATTGCAAGCACTGTCAAAAAGACTCCATTAGCGAGATGCAAAACTGCTGCACTTCAACATGTCCTTTCATTCACAAGACTAGCATGTGTATTTCTGAGCGGGTCTAATTACTAGGAGAGTTCTGAGAACCGAGAACATTCAATGTTTACAATGTTACGACCTGCGTCATAAGCAGGTATCTTGTCCACTTGAAGAGGAAAATGACAATCAGCAACATTTGAGTTGTCGACCGCATTGCAATTACACAACCTCGAAATGAAAGCACAAAGAGTAGTGACCTCAGACACTGAGCCATGGTAAGGAAGTTGATATGAATGTGGAGGAGTTGAACAGGTAAGATGAGGTGAGTGAAATAATTATGTAGATAATGTAAATTAAGTGGCCAGGAAACAGCCCAGTTATGGTAATGGAAATGAGACACTGAGAGTGAGTCATAGACTAACAAAACAGTACAGGGAATAATATTCGGAGAGGAGCAAGATGATGAGGCAGATGCAGTGGCAGAGGTTGCTGATACTGTACATAATGAACAGTAGTTGGATGTGCCAGAATTGTCTTAAGCATTTTGAAAGAGATCTGTACTCAGTAGTGCAAACAAAAAAAAAAAATGTAAAGGTTGAGCTTCCTTCAGATTTTGACAAATGCTTTGCCTGTGTGATTTGGACGTGGAAAATAGAAAGTTACTTTGTCAATGCGCGAGTATTTTTGTCTCAAGGAACATATCATAGTAATACTGGGTTGTGAAAGAGATGCCAATAAGGTGGCGTCTATCTCTGGAGTACGTACTTATCCCTTTCTTCTAGATGTTTTATGTGCAGGATTTCACCATATTATGAGGTAGATCTCAAACGGATTATTGTTTATTACATTCTGAAAATGTAACCTCACTGAAGTTCTTATTGGCACATTGCAATTTCCTTTTACATTTGTTTTGTGGTATTTTGTTTATGTGTGTATATATATATGTGGAGAATCATAGTTGGTTTCAATGAGGTACAAATGAGGTATTGCTTTTCTTACAATAAACAACTTGCAAGAAGTATAGGCTGATAGAACACGTCACCTGAACTCGTTTTAGAAGATTCTAAGTAAAGGTGAATGGGGCTCTTGACAGTAACTGTCAGTAAATTTGTTCAAGTATATGGCCTAAAGTTTGACCATGCAAACGTGTCTTTACAATAATAGCTTAGACAACTATTTCAATAGGGTTGCACAGACATGCTGTGTCCACTCCAGTTTACATGCCGCCGAGAACTCCAGACACAAAGAGCAGAACTGACATGTTACAAGACATTCAATCGAAGGTTAAAGTATGAGACTGGCTCAACAGAACTACATTGACAATCTCAACAACAACAAAACGTTCTTTAAAGACATTACATCAATCAGATCTCCTTTGGCTGATCTCCAGGAATAGATGGACTTCCATTTGAAGATCGTATTGCTGTTAGTGTGGTGGGATGTGTTTGGGTTAGGCACTTTCCCAAGACTTGCCAAGAGTTCTGACACAGCTAAGACAAGTTACATCACTTTTGATATCCATCACTTTGCAACAGATATAACATATCTTGAATGCATATGCAAGGATTTCCTCAAAGAGAGAATCTAGATTTAAACAGGGCTGCCGTCTTTTGGGGGAAAATATGAATTGGGCTGATGCGTCTTCTTAATGGGAGCTGGGACGGGATCATCATTTGTCTGTAATGAATATTGAAACACATGCCTTGGCCAGACTAACATTGTTCTACAAATCAAGGCTGCAACCATGGAAAGTAACTTTTCTCTGGAACTAAATTTGGGGTTCTGGCCAAAAGAGGATCTATTGCTACACAACCCTCCCCTGGCTCTACAGTCAGCTACCTTGAAGAAGGTACTGTTGGCTACAAGAATAGCCAAATTTTCCACTTGTTACCCATCGACGGATGATATCTGCTGACAATTTGGCAAGAGGCCACACACTTGGCACAAATACTGCTGACTGTTCTCTGTGAAGCCTTACCACCCGCCGCCAGACTCACAGAGCCACGGGTTTAAGAGAGAATAAAGATGAGGGCATCTGTTCCACAACTAAGAGTTTCAACAGCAAGAGTGACATGACACGAAGGGAGCCTTGCTTAGCCTCAGCACATGTCAGTAAACAGCGCTGGGAAGAAAGCGGGGGTTAGAGTAACATTCATTCTATCAAAAGGTTAAAAGAGCTCAAATGGCAGAACATGACAAACCTATCCCCCCAAGAAGACCTTCTATCACAGTGATAAGAAATGGACTTAAAGTTTCAGGTTAGGAGACGGTTTGTAAAGTAGGGTTGTCTGATCCTACTCCTGTATTTAGCTCTAACACGCTTGCTTGGAAGTTTCTAGTACTCCTGAATTTCTTGATTAGGTATGGTTAATTAGGATTGGAGCTAAACTGTGCTGGAATTTGCAGGATCCCTGCCTTAAAGGTTGTGACAGTCAAGGGGAAAACCAATGGTTCTTCAGGGTTTAAGGGAACACTTAGGGTTCAGTACAACCTAATGCAGTGCTTCCAAGAGTACACATTTGTTTGTATCTTCCTAATCAAGCACATGTGATTCAGCTCATCAGCTTGTTAGTAGAGACTCCAAGACTTGAAATAGATGGAGACATACAAAATTTGTACTGATGCCTGGAAAACACTGACTTTAGGCCATCCTAGACAACCACAAAATTAGTTAGCCTTCATACATTATAAGTTTGTTTGTTTGACTGGTTTAGTTTAGACAACTAAATGTGTAGTGTGTGATGTAATTTTGAGTAGAGTGGTCAATAACAGATTCTTAGTAATTAAAAGCATCTTTCTCACTATTTTACTTGTCCACATTTTATTTTGCTCTCTCTCTCTCTCTCTCTCTCTCTCTCTCTCTCTCTCTCTCTCTCTCTCTCTCTCTCTCTCTCTCTCTCTCTCTCTCACCATTTTTTAGTACCGTGTGTGATGAAAAATGATCAAAGAAAGAAACAATCTTTCACGTTGATGATTTGATACCAGAGTGGTATGTGTATAATTTCTTTCAAAGGAAGGCAATTGCGATCAAATTCACCATTCAGTCTCTCCTGTCAAATACATGTTTTCGATTCTGTGATAAATGACAGATTCCTTTCCGTTTTCCCTGCTCTGTTCTGTTGTTCACTGTGTAATGATGTCTTAAGTGGTAGTTGTTCAACTCGTTTGTCTTCAGGAGGTTGTAATTGGGCATTCCTTTGGCACTAGGGAGACAATGTAAAGAACGGGCTGGAAAGTACAAGACAGAAGTGAGGATTTTTAAAAAAAAGAAAGACCCTGATGGTTCGGTGATTGTACAAGGTTGTATGAAGGGGAGAAAACAGCATGCATGCAATCGATCACTACTGTGCTACTACAGCTTTTCTTTGTTCATATCAACGGTTTTGCTGTTGCTGGTTTTGTGTGCTCATATGCTCTAAATTTACATATAATTGTACAACACATATTTCATAGGCACAAAATGTTGTTTCATAGTTGCATGGTGAGAAACTGGCTGTGTTTTTAGAGGCACAGGCATGGTCTATCATTAAAATGTGATTTAGAGGTAAGCAAACCTTCCTTCAACTGTCTTGCCCTGAGGCCGTGTGTGTGTGTGTGTGTGTGTGTGTGTGTGTGTGTGTGTGTGTGTGTGTGTGTGTGTGTGATCAGACTGTCCCATTGAGTATGCATTGTGAGGTGGCATATCTAGGTCACACACACTGGCACATTACTCCTGTGGGAGCTTCTGTCTTGTGTTCATGTCATGGATTGCCTCCGCTTTCTGAGGTCACACAGACAGTATTGTACATGTTGTATAGGGTGATACTATGATCTCACCCAATTAACACATTTATCTTTTCTTTTTCTTTTTTCTAGAGACACACAAACATATACACACTCTTTCCCAACACAAAATGCCTGTACTCTTATACTTGACTAACAATAGATACACCAATAGGTACAATATTTTGCTCGGTTAATCCTTAAACATTTATGCTTAAGTGATAATACTGAACCAAAGTAGATTTTTCCATGTTATGCTTGGGGTTAAAAAAGAGCAATTGTAAAGTGGAATACTTGTTATTATCAGCTGATCTTAAACACACACAGATTGCTCATGATGATAAATAGAGAACATTAAACTGTTATCTTTTGCCCCATTTCTTGCAAGCACAGGCATGTGTGAAATATGTGAAATATGTAAAATATGAAGCAGTTGTCAGGACAGAGTTACAGAGTTGAGACCCCAGATGAGAGAGATGGGTGGGGGGTGCCTTATGATATATTAAAATCATCTTCTGTGACTGTTCTGCAACTATATGCAGTCCAAACTTTGGACCTAATGACCACAGAGTAGCTGACAGTGCCAGTGTGGTTCCATCCATGACGTTCAACTTAACGCAAGTTTCCATGTTTGATCACTTTTGCTCTTTGCTTAGACAGTTTGAATCTCATATGCTCACTGACATATTAATTATTACACTATCTGCAAAGCAGCACCCCATTGAATTCCTCTCACCATGTCTTGGTCTTCTTAGTTTTCTCCAACTATTTCAGCTTGAACATTCATACATACTTGAATGTGCAGCTTGAAATGCTGAATTAGTTGTTTTTGTTTTGTTTTGTGAGACTTTAGTGTGATTGGTCTTTCTTGCATTTATTTAGATACTGAATTGTGATTGATTTTTGTTTTTCTTGCATTTATTTAACCACCGTTCTCTTGAATACATGATTCTGATCAGTCGGTCGTGGCATTCTGTAGTCAAGTGTTGTTGTCCACAAAGACCACAAAACTCTATATTTGACTGGCACCAAATGTCCTGTAAAGCTGAATATGTTTCATGGCTCTCTCGTTTTGCTGCCTTGCAAGCAATGGCGTTTCCTTCTGGAAATGCGAGTCTAATTCTGTTCTCCTTGGGATTGTTTTGTCACCAATATCGCTTCAATTTAATTTGCCTCTTGGGAGCCCTGTTAAATATATTTATGTACATACGCATTTACACATACACAGAGAATGTGCAAAATAACTTTTCGATTGAAATCTCCCTCCGGATTCCAGCAGTAATATCATAAACATATACAAATACAGTTAGGAGGACACTCACTGTAACCCTGTGCAACAAGATTTAAATGTGCGTATTTTGTTTTAATTTAGACCACATAAATAATGATGCTTGGATGCACCATTCATGCACCATTTTTTATTTTATTTTCTTACTTCATGAGGAATGACCCAACTGATCCAAAGTCTTCATCAAGCCTAAATCTTGCTTTAAAGTGTGCCACGGAGTCGCCGCAAGACTGGAATATCTTCATTTGTCGGTAAAAAGTGCCATCGTTTTTGCACCTTCTCCAAAGCTGGGTTTGACAGGGGAATGGCAGTGTGGCGTTGGAGGTCAGGGATAATGAGGTCCGCAGGGATCGGCTTAATCGTTGAGCTTTGGCACATAACATCGGCATAAACAACAGAGATTGTCGTCCGGGCAACGGCGACGGTGTAGCGACTCGGGCATATAATAATGATGTTCCCATTAACATCGGCTAAGCACTAAAGGCAGGGGAAATTTGGAGAGGCACTTGATGCTCCTGCACTTTCCCTCATTCGTTTTGTCTCTCTCTTCCTAATTAGATATTACCAGCCGTCTTTCATTGCTGGCTGTGATTTCTGCCTCCCTTTGCCCTTGAGTGAACAACCTCGACTTGCCACTAGAACACAAGAGGAACAGGAAGAGTGAACAGATCCAGCTTTCTCTTCTTCTCCACCCTAACAAGAAGATATTAAAATTACATGTGGCTGGCTGGGGCCTTGCCTGAGGAGCAGTACGGCTCTGGCTTTTGCACTAAAGGGCCATTTAAAATGGAAGGTGCACCAGAGAGAATGAAGGTCCATGTGGCAAGGTTGTATTTTCTGTAGTGCCTATATTTCTGGACCATTTCCAGAAAGCACATATCTAGGTGAATGTCATGTGTGAAATAGAACCTAATGAGAATTGCCTCAGAAAATAATAGGAATGTAAAAAATATATGTAAAATGCATTATGTTAATGAAAATATGAACTTAAATGTGGTTGGGGTATCTATTATTTTACTCCCACTGCTGTCCTCCATCCTGTTAAAAAAAATATTTTTCTTAAGCTAGTTAACTTATGTTGCCTCATTCATGTGTTCAGCGCCACCTCCAGGAGCCATGAAGTAGTGACGCTGGGAGCAGGGAAATCTATTTAGAGCACCTATTAAGTATGTTATAAATACAAATATCGATATTTGGCACCAGCATATAGATTCTCGTATCGCAGGGAGAAGGACAACGATATATCGTCCTATCGATATTTTGTACCTATATGTTTTTCATGTACATTCTATATCATGTACATTCTTTACTGCTGTTCCTGCCCCGTATCGCTGCTTGCAGCTATATTTATTATTATTTTTTATTATTTATTATTATTTACTTTTCCCATTTTTCCCCTTTTTTGTGGCAAATTGTCACTTGGATATGTCATCATAGATATTGTAGTTGGAAGGAATGTTAGTCTTGAAATGATCTCGCTTCACTCTCTCAGATTGATAGTGATGGTTCATTTCTTCATCGCAGCTCTGTTGTGATTATAGAGAGGCTCATTATACTGAACTGACTCCGTTTGGTCTGACCCTACTGCACTTTGTCTACTCAACGGATCTGGTCATCTAATGCAGTAGCTGCATAAAGCAAGTCTTGAAGTGTTTGTGAACTCAACTCTTGTCAGTCTTACCTCTGAGCATTACCTCGTTTCATCCATTAATGTCTCCAAATTGGCCTTTATCACAAACCAATATCCCGTTGTTTAGAGCATCAGGGTTAAGGTCTATCTGTCCGTCTACAACTGTATCATCAGACCTCTCGTCTTTTAGACACAGTAATGTCAGTCTCCTGGAGCCATGTAGTGCATTACTGTTCTGTAAATCAATACAGCTTGAGGTATTAGAATATAAACCATCGCACTGACAACAGTGAGTGGACAAACATGTATCAAATATGAAACTAGTTAAATAAAGCTTCGCCAATACTGGTCAAATCATTTGTTTAGAAATGTATTATTTTTAGGGCTGACAAGTTCAAGCTTGAATTGCTCTGTTTTTAGGAAAGCGGTTACATTTAGGGATGGACCTTCATTCTTACTTTATCGAAAAAATGTGTGCGATTCACGTACAAATTCATACGAAATCATCACCGCATAAAATAGTTGAAATTAGAAAATGTGCATATGTTATGCCACTTTTTTGTCTTTTTGATTGTATTTACGTACAGTGTTTAGATTTTTTAAAATAATTACTGGTTTTTAATAAACTAATGTAAATAAAATAAATGATTTAAAAAATAAGAAAATTAGCTATTATTTTACTTTCTGTTTCTTTAATAATAAAGAATAATTTCAATAAAATACATTAATTAATTACCTAAATATGTATCGTTTTGCAATTTTTTTCTAAATAAATAAATAATTGTAAATAATTAATCACACTATAAAGATGCATTAGCTTGCTGTTTTTTTTTTTTAAGTATATTAAATCAAATGCATGCTTTAAAATAAAATAATCACACTAAAAGAATGCATTAAAACTCTCAATTTAAGTGTTTTTAAATAAATAATTTAAAATAAATGAATTAATCACATTAAATTAATGCATTCAATTGTTTTTGGGGTTCACCCATGGTCCGCATTATCAAATGCATATTTGCAGATGAAAGGTCACAAACCTTTACCCTTTGATAAACAACAACAAAACTCATTTCATCACATGACACATTGTTTTGGGAATGCAATACATAAAATATTTTGCGTTAGACACGGGCGCCCCATGTCACGTCTCTGTAGTGTAAACAGCCATTGTAATGTATTGCTTTGTGTGGTGAAATGTTAGATTTGACAGCACTGGTGACAGAGATGAAGGGGGTGATTGAGGAGATGGCATTATTCAGCTGAAGACGGGGGCTGTTGAGTATAATAGCATGGTCCTTCGGGTAAACTAGCGTTTTGTTGAGCATTAAAGCTCGATTGCCTCCTACAGTGACAGCTGCGGTTACTCCTGTACGGCGCCTTGATTGAGTCAAATCTGGGATTCTGTGCTGAAGGAGTAATTGGAGTATGTGTGTATGCATGGTCCTTTGTCTAAGCTTGTGGGAACCAAAATAACCCATAATAAAAATAAATACATAAATAAATAACTGTCCAAGACCCATACTCATGGTCCCAGTGTAGAAAATAGCTACGTAAAGGGGGAAAAGTGGATAGGTTCAGAAAAGAATAGTAGAATATTGTGCAGAATGTAGCAGATTGCTGTGAGAAACATACTGTATATGATTGTAGTTTGTGTGTTATTTTAAGAAAAATGCAAACGCTATCAATGCTAAAGATTGTCCAGTTATCATCTTGAAAATAAGTGCTATTCTTTGCCTTTAGTTTTGTGTAAAAAAATATCTAAACTATTCAATCAGATAGTGAGACAAGCAGATACATTTGCATAGTGTGCAAAAAAAAAACCCAGTATGAATGATATAATATGTTATTCTGAACATGGTAAAAAAAAAAACATGGTCATGCTTCTCATATAAGAAATACCAGAAGCTTTAGGGGAAGGGTGTAGCAATTATAATTTGTTTCGTTTAAACTGCAGAAGTGTATGGGAGGTCCCTGCCTGATCTGAAAACAAATGTGTGTGTGTGTCAGTGTGTGTCTGGCCGTGGCTGGTGTGTGTGTGTGTGAGGTTGAGTGTGTGTTTTGAAGCCGGCAGGTGTTTAGCTGCTCATTACTCATGGCTGTCAGAGGAGCATAGGGGAGAGATGCTTAGTGATGGCCCATTAAACTGTACTTTTGTGCTCTGGAAACTGGAGAGCACACTTTATGATGAAGTCAGTGGCGGTGTGTGTGAATGGCATACAAAAAACACTATCTCAGGTTAGGGTGAATTTATGTTATTTTTTTAGATATGTTATGCTAGATAACACTAACTAAAAGGTAGCAGGGTTTTGTTATATACATGTTTTTGGAACATGGTAGTACCATGATTTTGGGAAATATACCATGCTAAGGTGTTCTGGG
Source organism: Rutilus rutilus (assembly GCF_951802725.1). Taxonomy (NCBI): domain Eukaryota; kingdom Metazoa; phylum Chordata; class Actinopteri; order Cypriniformes; family Leuciscidae; genus Rutilus; species Rutilus rutilus. The sequence continues at coordinate 28,450,667 of NC_140228.1, forward strand.
TGGTTGCTAGGACATTGCTGTGTGGTTGTTGGTTGCTAAGGTGTTGTGGATTGTTGCTAGAACATTGCTATGTAGATGCTAAGGGGTTCTGGTTTGTTGCCAGGGCGTTGCTATGTTGTTGCAGGGTGGTTTCTAGGGCATTGCTATATGGTTGCTGTTGTGTTCTGGAAGGTTGCTAAACAATGTTTAGATGGTTGATAAGGTGTTCTGGTTGGTTTCCAGGGTGTTACTATGTTGTTTTTAAGGTGTTCTGGGTAGTTGCCAGGGCATATGTGTTTGCCAAGGTGTTCTGGATTGTTGCTAGGACATTTTTAGATGGTTGCTAAGGTTTTCTGGGTGGTTGCTAGGACAATATATGTGATTGTTAATGTGCTCTGGATGTTTGATTCAGTATAGATGGTTGCTAAGGTGTTGTGGGTTATTGCTATGACATTGCTATGTAGATGAAAAGTGTTCTGGGTGGTTGCCAGAGCGTTGCTATGTGGTTGCTGGGTGGTTACTAGGGCATTGCTATGTGGTTGCTTTTGTGTTTTGGATGGTTGCTAAGACATTGTTAGATGGTAGATAAGGTGTTCTGTGTGAATGCTTTTCTGGATGGTTGCTTGGACACTTTTAGATGGTTGCTAAGGAGTTTTGGGTGGTTTCCAAACAATTGCTACACTATGTAGATGCTAAGGTCTTCTGATTGGTTGCCAGGGCTTTGTTATATTTTTGCTAATATGAACTGGGTGTTTGCTAGGACATTTTTAGATCATTGCTAAGGTGGTTGTTAGGACATTGCTATGTGGATGTGATGGTGTTCTGGGTGGCTACCAAGTCATTGTCATATGGTTGCTAAGGTGTTAGGTGGTTGCCAGGGCATTGCTATGTGGTTGCTAATGTATTCTAGGTGGTTGGTAGGGCATTTATAGATGGTTGCTAATGTGTTCTGGGTGATTGCCAGGAATTTGATATGTGGTTGCTAAGGTGGCTGCCAGGCCATTCCTATGTGGTTGCTAAGGTGTTTTGGGTGGTTGCTAGGAGAATGCTGTGTGGATGCTAAAGTGTTCTGGGTTGCCAGATCATTGCTATATAGTTGCCAAGGTGTTCTGGGTGGTTGTTAGGACTTTGTAACTGTGTACAATTGTCTTAGATTTGTCACTGTATCTTTGATACATCGAATCCTCTGTATCACTAACACAAAACCATGTGCAATTGGATGGTGTGAGTAAGCGGTAATCTGACCCAGAGGGCCTGAGCAAACAGCTTTAAAACTTCTCGACAAATAGACTGTTCACCTACTGCTGAGTCCAGATCCAGCTCCATCAGACCGCAGTTATTACTGGTGACATTGACTCTGACCCGCTGAAGCTCTGCCAGCCGCTCAGCAGCACACAGCCCAGCCAAAACCAATAGCTCTGATTCAAGCTCATTCAGCTGAAGAACAAAAGGACAAAGAACATTGTCTTCATGTATGGCTGTCTATTGTGCTGTCTCTGATTCGTTTACCACTTAATTATGTCGGTGCCATTCAGCTTGTTCTGTTTCTGTGTAGTATAGACAGGAAAATACTGTTGAAGCTATTAGGCATTGTTCAGATCATTTGCCTTGGCCGAGTTGTGTCAAGGCCGGACCTGTTTGTAAAAGCTACTGATGGCCATGCACTGCAAAAACGTTTTCTGACTACGCAGACTTGTCATGTAAGAGTGTTTCAAAATTGGGTCCTTTTAGTGGTCTCAGAATTTTAGCAGGACTTACAAAATATGTAAAGCCAACAACCAAACTCGACTCTAAAGCAAACCAAACAAAGACCGTCTCAGTAGACGGTAGAGCTGCACGATTAATCGTTAAAAAGATCGTGATCTCGATTCAAACACACACGCGATCTCATGTGTCTCATGTGATCCCGTGTTACAAATATTCCTATTATCACAGAAGTACTGGGATAAAAGTTCATAGTTCGGATATAAACACTATGGTAGCGATTAAAATAGAGTGAATCACCTTTTGAAAGTGACATAGTGCTTCAAATAACTATTGTATTGATTACATCGCTACGTCACCAGGTGGCGACACGTGACTTAAAAAATGTATTCGTCATTGAATCATTCATTCAAGAGGTTTGTTCAAAGATTCGTTCATCCAGTAATGAAACCAGCGAAGCATTTATGAGTCATTGAATCATTCACAAAAACTGTTCAGACTAATTAAACATTTGAAATAGACTGCAGCAATTAACATTTTATCAGAACCTCTTGTAAATTGCGTTATTGTGTTTAGTTGTCTGTTCAGAATCATGGGAGAATCGCGATCTGTTTGAAACGATAATAATTGACCTATGGCTAAGCCACGCCCCCTCCACTCACTCGGACAAACCGTCAACATTCGGTGGCAGGCGCTGTGGCAGCTGTCACAGTAGGAGACATTTCACAGGAGGCAATTGATGATTTTTGGAGACAGAAAGATTATATATCATCTCGAAGTCACCAAAAAGGCCTTAACTATGCATTGGAGGGTTATATTAATAACTTTATTGTTGAGAAGGTCGATGAAAAGCTTCAGATCCAGGCAAAAATGTACATGTCACAGTGTAAACGTGATCTCGTTGCCATCACCATCTCAGACAACAAGATAGAGGATCAGCATTGTTCATGCACTGCAGGGTAAGAAGTGTGATTTACTTTCAATTTATTAATGTATTATTATTACTTTCAATTTATTAATCTAACTTGACGTGACTTGTAAAATATTCTATGGTAATTGCTACTAGCTTATTTTTTTATCTAAATCTAGCTTAAAGCTCCGTATTAGCATAGCTAGATTTTTCTTTTAGTTGGTGTTGTGGTCTACCGCATAACTTAATCCAGAGCAGACACTTATCTCGGTTGAGATGTGGCTTGGGAAAGGGTAAAAAATACACACTGTCGACCAGCCTCTCGGGATACCTAGTGTCGGAGTTGCATGTAACCCATACACACCGTTTGACCATTTTAAACTTAAAATGGCAAGAAAAAAACATATAAAAACGAATGAAAACTGACTAACTGCAATGCATTTCAATGGACGTGGAAGCAGAGAATGTCCAAGTGTATTGGGTTAGCTATGCGCACTGTGATTGGCTCATCGCGTTTGGGGGCGTGGCTTAGCCATAGGTCAGTTGGGATTCTCAATTTGTCCAGAATCGTGCAGCTCAAGTAGGTGATCTGAATATGATTAATTTGATTATGTATATACTTTTGTCATATTTATTAATATTTTGAATTAGCTATTATTACATTTAATTATTTTATTTTTTGGGGTTTTAGTAATTTTATGTGCTTTTGTCATTTTTCATTAGCCCATAAAATTGCCGTTTTGTTACAATTTATTTGATAAAATTCACTTTTAGAAGACATACACATTAAAATGCACAATATTTATCCTCTGGGAAAACCAACCAAAAATATGTACATCTTGTCTTGCGCATATCCAAATTTTCCATTTTCAATTCATAATTTAATTATTGAATTATCATATCCAAATTTGAGAATGCCCCTCCCCCCTAGTATCACCTGTCACCGACTAGCAAATATTGTACAATTCTTGGGGTTTTTAATAAGAGATTCTTGTAAAGATGATTGATTGTGAAAACAAACACTCAATGTGAGGTCTAGGGATCATGCCAGAGTGCATTAGTTTTGATGTTTAACAAAATGAAAGATTTGAACTGGGAGAGAAGGTCCAATCCCTCAGTTCACAGTCTGCGCATCAACTCAAAACAGTCATGCTGTTCATTACAAAGTCTCTGTAGTTTCAGTCTCCATTTGTTAATGACAATTACGCTTAAAGCCTCAGGCATTGTAGAGATACCGTGGTAACTCCCCAGGGATGGTTTGGAAGTACAGCCGTGGTCCATTTCATCTGCAAAAAGACGTTGACCCCCAAAGGAGTTTTACTGTAAGGGTAAGAGAATTTGCATTTATTTTAGTCCACAATGCTTTGAAAGAGCCATTAAGTCACTTTTGACCTTACTTGTTTGTGTGCCGTCGAGCTTAGAAGTTTGAAATAGTCTCATCGATTAGCCTCCAAAATCCTCACTGCCCTCTCGGCATATCTCTCCACGTGCCATTTTAAGAGAGGGATGGGCTGCGGAGAAAGACATGGTGAAAAGGAAGATTATTTAAGGAGAGTTAATGAAAAAGTCCTTGAGATGTACGGTGGGTTGTCAGCGAGAGCTGTGATAGATTGAGCCTCGCTGTTATTAGCATGCGTGCGGCAGACTTTTACGCCTAGACCCGGGCCATTTGTTGATTAATTAATCAGGTAATGTACAGTATCGGAGGGAAAAACGTGGAAAGTTTGGCCGATGTAACCAAAAGAGAATATCTCCCGCAATCCCGTGCTGGATCCAGGAGTCGTTTGAGAAATGTGCCTGTGTGAAGTAGAACAATAAACATATTTGGGGAAAGGGGTTTCCCATTTCATGAATAAATTCAATCCAGAGGCCCAAAATCAACCCGGTCTGAGGTAATTCTGTTGAGTTTAGGGGGGAAATGTGTTCTTGGGGTCTCCAGTGAACCTTGGCAAGCGAGTTAAGAATATAAACATGGGGTTACGGTGGTTAGTATGCTGTAGAAATCAGATTGATGGCTTGTGCCATCACGCTTTCATTCACTGACTACTGAAGAGAGTTTTTGTTTGGTAATACAATTTTCAAAATCAATGTGCATGCAACATTTCAATGGAGGCGTCACGAGAAAGCAACTTAGTCAATGACAATAATTACTTTCATTGAATGGAAATGTACTTTTATTGGATGCACTTATTCATATTGTCGCCCCACGGATTTGTACACTCTCCGTTATTGTACATTTGATTATCGCCCGCGGTAAATTCTATTTAAGGCCCACACACAAAACTGTCCAAGAATTATTGTGATATTGGAAACGCATGTTGCGAGTCTTTGCTTTGACTGGAAGACTGACCACAATCTGTACTTCCTCACGCCTTCCCTCGAGCCAAAGCTACTCGTGTGCAGGAAATGACATCACTCAGAAGCACAGTATTTTGAGACGTTGTCCTCATGCCTTGGAGCCCTTTTGAATCCCAAAGGGAAAGGGTTGATAACCACACGCTGTTGTTCCATTGACTGGGAAGCATGTCTGTACCGCATCCCGTCCAAAGGCAGGACAAGTGTAGCCATTTAAGATTTCAATCAGGAAGGGACAAAGGTTGAGGAAGTTAGTCGGATAATGCCTTTGGGGAATGATAACTGTACAACATCTCAAAAGTGCTGTTTCCTGTTAATCCCTTGACAAAGTCAATGCTAAACAGGGTGATGTTGTCAGAATATTCCAAACTCAATAAAAGTTAAACTGACAGCATTTGTGGTATAAGGGAGTCACATTTGCCTTTGTACGATGAAGTTCCTCAGGCAAAATCAGATTCATGTTTGTTGATCTTTGAACATGTGAATTCGTCATGTTAACTTATATAAATCTGCCGAGTTTGCAAGTGACTCTGTTTCAAACATCACTACATTATTGACTATGGACCTTCTTTACTCACAAAATTGTGTTGAGGTTTCACTAATGTGAGCGCACCTTAATGTTCATTACCAAAGATAAAAAGACAATTTAACTCGCCCTTCGTTTTCATTAAAAAAAAAAAAGAAAAAAAAGAAGTGTTTTAATGGCCAATTGGATGTAATTTTAGACAGAAAATGTTAGTAAGTAGTTTTTCACATTAAAATCATGTTAACATGCACATTTGTTTATGTCTTGTGGCTATACTATTGAAACAGTGAGTATTTTAACTAGTGCTGTCAAATCGATTTATCGCATCTAACACACGTTTGTGTGTGTGTGTGTGTGTGTGTATATATATATTATATATATACACACACATAACAGTAGTGTTATTTAAGATACCTGCTCCTCTTTTTTTTAAGATAAGATAACACTGTTTATATTGCAGATTTATTGTGCAAAATGGAAGGAATGTGTTGAATCTAAAGTTGTCATACTTGGCCGTTCCTCTTTTTGATACGTCAAGTATTCTGACAGTTTAATTTCCTCTAGGTATCCCAGTGCTCTTATTGAAACGAGGGACAAAGAAAGAAAGGGTTTACTCCTTTAACCATCTTAAACACAAACAATCTAGAAGTCCGTCTCAATTCATCCCACACTCTGTCTCTGCCGCCACAGGTTTGGCAAAAACCGCAAAGACGAGAGGCAAGGAGACAAGATGGAGCGGAAGGGGTCCGGCAAGAGCAAGATGGAGGAAACTCAGGCCACTGAAGAGGAGATGCAGAGAATGAGACTAGAACAGGAGAGGTGAGCGTCTGCGTCCCGGTCCCCGTAAAAAGCCTCTCAATTAAACCTAACCACCGCTGCCCGGGAAATTAGCAAACTGTCTAATTAAGTAAATGGCGTCCAGGGAGGTAAAAGTTCTGGGAAAGCTCTTAGATGTCATTGGTGTAAACGGTCAAGAGCTTTTATAACGGTGCATTAAAATGATCACGTATGGATTGTTTGTTTCTTTTGTGCTCCTGAACGGAAGGAACCAGCCTGATAATGGAGGTTCGTTTGGGCCGTGGACTAAATGGAGGCCCTTAGAGAGAGGACTGAATGAAGGCGCTGTTGTTATTTTTGTTACAGCGTGAGACACATTTTCACTCATTTCACTTCCCTGTCTCTCAAATTATTATAGACGTGGTTTCTAGGCAGATGTTCTTTTCTCTCTCTCACACAAAGATGAGTAAAAGCAGAACAGTCATTTTAATTAGAAATTATAGAATATAATACAGTAGTGTTTTATATTATTATATTATTATATAATATTTAATTATTTATATATATATATATATATATCCATTGGGGATATTTTATCAAAATATGTGGAAAATATATATATATTTTTTTAATATGAGGGAAGAATAAAACACTAAACTTGGTTAAGGTATTTATCTTCCAAAATTATTTGGCAAAATATAAGCAAATTGTAAAAAAAAAGAAGTAATTAATACTTTTATTCAAATATGTGACCCTGGATCACGAGTCGCACGGGTATATCTGTGGCAATAGCCAACAATACATTGCATGGGTCAAAATTATAGATTTTTCTTTTATGCCAAAAATCATGAGGATATTAAGTAAAGATCATGTTCCATGAAGATATTTAGTAAATTTCCTACCGTAAATATATAAAACATTTATTTGTGTGAGTGAATGCAGCACAATCGCGACATTAATGCACAACCTTAAAGGAGATTTTCTCAATGTTTCGATTTTTTTGCACCCTCAGATTCCAGATCTTAAAATAGTTGTATCTCGACCAAATATTGTTTGGCCTATCATAACAAACCAGACATCAACGGAAAGCTTATTTATTCAGCTTTCAGATGATGTATAAATCTTAATTTCATAACATTGACCCATGTGACTGGTTTAGTGGTCCTAGGTCACATAAATGGTTTTCTTTTGACCTTTGTGTTTATTAGAGAATCCTGAAAATAAACTGTATCACTGTTTCCACAAAAATATGAAGCAACTGTTTTCAACATTGATAATAATCAGAAACGAGCATCAAATCATCATATCAGAATGATTTCTGAAGGATCATCTGACACTGACGACTGGAGTAATGATGCTGAAAATCACACGTTATAATATATTACACGTTAAAATATATTACAATTCAAATAGTTATTATTAAATCGTTATAATATTTTCATAATATTTCAAAATTTATTTTTGTATCTCTGACAGTTCACATGTACATGTATTTGTAGATATTGCCTATAAAATGATGTGTTTGGATCGGCCTTCACATTATACAGCCATAAAACAAATGCACTTTGTTGTCAAGCCTCTCTTGGCGATGCCACATAATTGAAACGGAACAATGGGCTCAATCCCATGTTCAGCGGAGGCATCGCTCAGGCCCTGCGATGACAATAAGCCTTCGTCCACTCAAAGGAACATCTGAAGTCTTGTCTCTGACGCTCTCCTCTATGGGCTCTGGGAATCGGGCCCAACACATTGCCAGCTCTACCCCAAAGACAGCAGGCTTTCCAGACCCCGATCTTATGTGTCGACCACCTGGAGCCCTTAGAAAACCCGGGAAAACCGGCAGAAACGTCGGGAGAGAAGTGTTGGCCGGCTGCGACGCGTTCGCTAACCCCTGCTCTTATTTACACTCATTTGTCTGGATTTGTTTTCCACATTTCCCACATTGCCCTTTTCAGTATTGTTTAGTTACTTTGCGCTGCTCTGTTTTTTTTTTTTTTTTAAGCTCTCTGTTATCTTTCTTTTTTTCCTTTCCGCACCTCTGTCATTGAGTTGATAGCAGGGAATCCTTAAGGGAAATCGCTCGGTTATAATAATAATCTGCCCGGCCGGCACATGGTGATGCGATATTCAAAGTCTCTCACCAGGGAAACTGACAGCTAGGAAAATCAATTACCTTATTTTTAGGGGTGTTATTACACGCCGTGCTACAGGTTAGACCGTCGTGTGTGTGAGTGTGTGTGTGTGTGTGAGTGTGCATACGCGCACGAGCAGGGGCTTTGATTGATTATACGAGGCACAGGGACAAGACCATTTCTACACACTTATGAAATTATAGATCAGGTGATAGGTGGCGCTGATGGCTATTGGAGGCGATGTTTCCAGCAGCGCTAAAACGAGCCACGGAGATCCGGGAAGAAGAGGAGCCAGAGCCAGCCTTCCCCTGACACGGCCGATCGTTAATTCCACCTGACATTTTGACAGGGGCTTTTAGTGATCCAGAAGGAGAAGGCAGCCCAAAGGTTGGCTAGATTAATTTTCATAACTCGCCACCATTAGCCTATCTATTTCTGGCGGGGAGGGCACCGCCTGCGTTTTAGCACACCTGACCCGCAAGGATGTTTATGGAATTCATCTTTGACTCGGAAGCGCTGGCTTTAGCGCATACACTGGCGTATTGGTGGATGACTTCATTCTCACAGAATCCGTTTCAGCTGTTATGGTCATAGAGATGTTAAAGGAAGAGTTCACACAAATATTTAATTTTGTCTGCCTCATATCATTCCAAAATTTGTGGGCCACAAGCACATTTATACTGATATTATACAGATATTTATACCCAGATTATACTGAGATCATTCAGCAGCAAAACTATTAAAATGGGCGAATGTCATATTGATTTATCACATAAAACATAAAAAATTGTGTTTATATAATATGTGTGTACTGTGTACATACAGTGTGTGTGTGTGTATATATATATATATATATACACACACACACACACATATATTTTTTTTTCTTTTTTTTTCAATAATTCTTATATTTAAAAAATATATATATATATATTTTAATTTACGAGAATTTGTCTTTAGTAATCAAAATATGCCCTGTAACGTCAAAAGGAATAAATATTTTTGATGTTTTACTTCCACTTCTGCTGGAAACTTAAGTGAATATGTATAGGTATATTTTTTGGAGTTGTGCAAAAATGTAGGTATATAGACACGTTTATCCATTGAGCCTATACATTGCCTATATGTTAAGAATTCGTATTTTGGAAAATTTCCATTTTCATGTGTGTGTACAGTTCTGTGTTTAACTAATTGTGTTCAGTAAGTATGTACAGTGGCCTCAAAAAGCATTTGAACTCTCAAGACATTTAAAAATGTTTGAATGCCATTACGCTAGATAACGAAATATCAAACCAAGTGGCATTTATTTGAATGACAAAAAGCACATGCACTCTTTTTACAGACAAAAATAGGTTTGAAATTATATATCACTCTCATAATGAAGACAAAAAGTGGAGACTTTATGGTCGTCAAACATTAGCGTAGGGTCGTTACACATAGTGAACCCGGGGCCCGGATGACCTCGAGGTGAATTGCAATGCATTTTTTTAAGAGTGGCTTTTTTGGGGCCCAGTGTATCACATATAGGAATAATATGAGAATAAAATATGCAAAACTGCTCAGAAGCAGCACTGGTGCTCGCAGACGTGATTTGGAGTTAAGTTGATGAAGTGTTGCCATCAGTGGCATTTGTTTTTGTCACAATCGAGTAAATTGTAAGCAGCTGCGAGCAACTACCAGCAATCCTTCGCTAGTCCTCCACAAACTGAATTTTCCATTCCTCATCAAGGGCTTGAACAGAGCCTGAAGCTCCAGTCTGCACGTCTGCAGGAACACGGTGACCATTATGGGGTCTTGTTTATGCCTGTTGCAGTCCTGTCCACCATATGTAAGTTGACTGAGCGGACCACCATGGCAGGACGCCATTTACAACATGTGTGTGTGTAGGCAACATAACCGGCTAAAGATATACCAGTGGCTTTCTTCCTCCTCTGTGTATTTACATTCGGCTGATCAGGCTTTGTACACACAGCAAAAATTGCCAGAGCAAACATTATGAGAACCTTCATGGTAAACTACTTCTCATCCAGCATTTATCATGGCTATTAGCTTATCTTCTCGGCTCCATTAGTGTTAATCAGTGGCTAGCACGGCTCTGGTTCTGCTCAGTCTTCCTGACGGCCTTTCCACTCTTCAGCAGAGCTTCCTCTGGATTGTGTTGGGTTCCTGATACCGTTTAATGCCCAGAGACACGGGGCTGTTATAATCAACAGCGGTTATCTCAACCAGCTTCCTCTTTTCTTCAGCCGGAAGCATGAACTTTGAGGGTTCGCTGGTTGTGGGGATTGAAAATAGCGTTTGAACGCACTTCATCGTCAGCTTTCCCAGCCAAAAGACCCACTAGAACAGTGTTTCACAACCTTTTTTTGTCATGTACCTCTAATACCCCAAGTCTTTATGGGCAAATCCTTGATTTTGTGTTAATTTTATCCCATATTCTGCTGAAACCATTCAGCACGGCAGTAATGCTATTAAAATGGACAAATATAGAATCTGTATTTTATAACTGCATTTCTTTTTTATATATATTGATTTGATTTGCTACAACACTTAATATATTGCACTGTTATGAGGGAGACAGAGGTAATGAGAGCAGTGCTAATTTAGTATTTTCATATATAGTATTTATTAATATTTTGAATAAGCTTATTCATTTTCATTTTTCATTTAAATTTAAGTTTTTGTAATTTTGTCATGTGATTGTCTTTTTTTCCCCATTATTTTGCAAATATTTAGTTTGATTAATTGTAGTACTTCAACTTCAACTTATTTTTAGTTAGTTGCCAAGCCAACATTTCTAATTTTTGTTTAATATTTTATTTTATTTTACACACACAATTTTATTTTATTTTATTTTATTTTATTTTATTTTATTTTATTTTATTTTATTTTATTTTATTTTATTTTATTTTATTTTATTTTATTTTATTTTATTTTATTTTACACACAATTTTTAGTAACTTATTTTTAGTTAGTTGCCAAGCCAACATTTCTAATTTTTGTTTAATATTTTATTTTATTTTATTTTATTTTAGTTAATTAAAAATATTTTTTTTAATTATTAAAAATGCTCTAAAGTTCATTAGAGAGCTCTAAAGAATATTTGTTTAATATTTTATTTTATTTTATTTTATTTTACACAATTTTTAATAGTTAAAGTTAACAATAGCAATACCGGTACAGAGCACTGATGTAGAAATGCACCTTTTTAGTAATGTCTTTATAAGTACAGATCATAAAATGTATTATTAATACAAATCATACAAATAATTAATACATAATTTTTTTTCTTTAATCGTTATTTACTAAATATCATAAATGTACAGTATATAATAAATTAATATAATATAATATAATATAATATAATACAATATAATATAATATATTATAATGCAATATAATATAATATAATATAATTATTATAATATAATAAATCATCAGCCTTTTTTTTTTTCTTTTTTTTTAAAATCCAAATCTTTCCTTATTTTTCCTTTCTGGATCCCTTTACATTTGTGTGAAGTTTTTCCTTTGTGTCCCTATGCTTGCCTTATTCATTCATTTAATTTATTTATTCATTCATTCAACTTGATTTATTAATTGATTTCCCATCACCGATTTTGCAACTCTTTCTCCATTAACTCTGCCTGGGATTGCCTTTTGCCTTCCATATATTTTCCAACATTTCATTTTTCGACGCATTAATGCGTGTTACTGGTAATCACGGCTGATCTTTCCCCTCGCATCGAGGCGGTAATTTTGTTACAAAATAATTAGTATTGTCGTTGTGCTTTGTCAACGAGCTCATTATGTCGCAGAGCCTTTTGTAACAGTTCACCGCTTGACTGGACCAATTACCCTCAAAGACAGATCACAGGACTGATCCTGGACCAGGCTATGTTCGTAATCACATCTATGTTCCTCTTGTGGAAGGACGCCGAGGACTGCATGACACGTGCTCTGCTGAAACTCGTTCTGTTCACTTGTTTCGGTGTATCGAATGCCGAGAAGGAATGTTAAAATACACACTCTCCATATGGTGAAGAAACACAGACGATATTGGCATGCTATCTTTATTTGCACTTAAAAACTACCAACGGAAGAGTGAGATCTGCCTCGCGGCCATCCATGTGAACGTCTCGTTCTCTCTCTAAACTGAATTAAACATTGTTAGACATATGGAGGGAGTGCTTTGGCTGTGTGTGTCTGGAATTTGGCGGTGTCGTAAGATAAACAGTGTGATTTATTCAGCGAGGAGAGGAAGGACTGCGGGCGGACCGGAGTGTGATCTCTCTCTCTATCGCTCGAAAATTCACTTCAAAACATTCCTGTTCACTTCTCAAACTTCTCCTCCTCTTCAGACTCACACAGCAGAACCTTCTACATTCTTCAGAGAGTTCATAAATCTCTCATTTCTTATCTTGTGTTTATATCAGGCCGTGATCAATGACTAATTCCCTCCCCAAAACGAACACTTGGACCCTGCGGGATGAAGCACATGCTTCAGAGTTGCGTCAGGGAAGCGTTTGGACTCATTTCAGCTCAGATATCCTGTAAATAAAACATTCTGCATGGGATTATGCTATGGATGGATCGCATCTAATGAGGTGTTTTTGAATTGTACCAACCTGCGCCCTGTAGACGTGAAAGCAAAGGTGGCCACGAGTTTTGTTTCTCTAAGTTCGCTTGTTACCTAGAAACCACCCTAGATCTGCCATGACGACCCATATGTTGCTATAATGGACACACACACACACACACACACACTCACACACACTGATGCTCTGGACAGATGTGAGCTAATCACAACATCAAACTCTTAATTAGAGTTTGACACACACACACACACACACACACACACACACACACACACACATAGTAGCAATCTACACTAATTAGCTTTGAGCCCAGAAAGCCACAAAGAGGGATTTGCGCTCCTTCTCTGTTGTTTTATCACGGCTCACATGGGAGTTGTTTTCATCCCTCTTGCTAATATTTTGATAGTGTTTTCTCTCTTCTCTTCGACTTTTATAATTTCAGTATCAGTCTTCCGCGTGCCCGTGTCATGTGACTCTGTGTCTGATGCATCAGGAAGATCTTTGCTTCAGTAATCGTGTGATCTTTCTGTAAGTTATACGATTGTTTAAAGGAATAGTTCACCCAAACGTGGGCATTCTGTCATCATTTACTCACCCTCATGTTGTCCCAAACCTGTATGAGTTTCTTTCTTCTGCTGAACACAAAAGAAGATATTTTAAAGAATGTTTGTAACCCGGACAGTTGATTTAGATGACGGCAGCCATTTATTTCCATTGTATTTTTTCCCCCTATACTATGGAAAAATTCCTAGTATTCTTCAAAATATCTTCTTTTGTGTTCAACAGAAGAATGAAACTCGTACAGGTTTGAAACAACTTGAGGGTAAATAGACAAAATGTTCATTTTTAAGGTCTCTAATATAAGGAATATGAAAAGCATGTAGAATTCACAAACCGGAAACTTCTAAACTAGCGATTAGGGTTTCAGTTGTTTTGATCTTAAACACTACCGTTCACAAGTTTGGGGTCATTTAAGATGTTTTATTTTTGTTTGAAAAAAGTATTTTATTCAGCAAGGAGGCATTAAATTGATTAAAAAAATATATATATATTTAAAATAAATGTTGTTCTTTTAAACCTTTTATTTACCAAAGAATCCTGAAAAGTAATGAGTAATGGAGTAATGATGCTGAAAATTCAGCTTTGATCACAGGAATAAATCACATTTAACTATATATTCACATAGAAAACAGCTGTTGTAATAGCACAACACATTGTAATAATAATTTTTTGACAGTTTTTACTGTATTTTTGATCAAATAAATGCAGCCGTGATGAGCAGAAGACTTTCAAACACATACAAAACAGCCACACACTTTTGAATGTTAGTACATAATTATTAAATTTGCTTCAAAAATGTGCTTATTGTTTAGTCTGTTACAGTTTGAAATGTTTATTGCTTTGAAAATGATCATGAACTGATATTTAGTAAGATTAAAATTGACTGAAATTGTTCAGTATGATTGGATGAAATATTGAATACATTTTTCAGAGACAATCTATCAAAGACAAAAACTATGATAGAGACATACATACATAAATAAATAAATAAATAACCCCTGAAGAGAATCCAGAGAGGAATTGTGAATTTGAGACGAGCGGTGATAATGTGTTCAGCTGTGTGTGTGTGTGTGTGTGTGTCCTGCATTAACACACACTGGGCCATTAACTGTGTAATGAACTAAAGGTGGAAGAGGTAATTCTGGACAGGTTTAGCTAGAATCCGAGGCACATACACACACTTTAACACACACACACACACTGACACTGTAATGTCAAACTGACTAATCCATGTCAAGTTTTGAGTGCAAATTCATTTTTCTATTCTCACTGAAAGTGAAAATTCTGCATGAAGTGACAAAATTGCAACTAGTTTGATTATTTAGTATAGTATTTGTTTGTTTTAAAACTATAATAGTGCCTGGTTTCAGGACACAGTGTTGAAGTGAATCTGTGAGTCTGTGGCCAGTCTCATAACCTGGACCGATGTCTTCATCGCTCTGGTCTTCAACCTGAAGTTAACACAAAACACACAGAGCGCTTCGAGGACACTGATCATCCCCAGGCCACTGGGCTAAATGAGTTTTAGTCTGGTTCTCCAGGGCCAGGTTGGGCTAGACCCCTTCTTCAATGTGCTCATTTCCCCATTCAAACACAGATATCGCTCTCGCAGATTTGATTTGGCCATTATAGGCACAGCGCCGGAGGCATCGTCCTCCTATTGAGTTTCCGTAACTTGTCATAACACGGTTTTTACTGGCAGCGAGGTGACATCAGTGTTCAAGTCGACGGCAGGTGGACTGGAGCCTCGCCAGCGTTAGATATCAACCTTCAGATGTGAAAGAAACCGCATGTAACTGTTCAACAGATGAACTCTGTGAACCAAAAGGGAGGAGAAAGACAGAAAGAGAAGTTAAAGTCACCATGAAATCACAATTGACAGTTTATTGCAGTAAATTATTTACTTCTTGTGCCTCATAAACTTTAATCAAAATAATTCCCCCTCCCTCTTGCAGAATCTCTTCTCTTCTCTGATGACGAGGGCGGGGCAACCTGTCAATCACATGAGATCAGCCAATAGCAAACCACAACCATCCAATCAATTCCCCAAATACAAAATCAAGCCCCGCCCTCATTTGTTCTTGTCGTGTTTCACTGGGATATACTTCACAAAAGAGAAGAAAAGACTATTGCAGCTTCCATTCCATGCCGACTTTAAAACTCCCACAATGCACGCACACACACACACACACACACACACACACACACACACACACACACACACACACACACACACTCACATACACACGCACACGAAAATATGCTGATGTTGATTTCCAAGTGTTTCCCGGACTATTAGCGTGAGTCATAAATGCACACAATTCTAGCACAGCGAATTGGATTTCCTCAAGCAGGATGGCGAGAGAGAGAGACAGTCAATGGCATTGTAATTGTATTAGACTCTGACAGAGAGAAAACGCTCATTGTTGGTAAATTAGATCGCGCTTATGAGAACGTGTGGAAACATTCAGTCTTGCTGGCTGGGAAAGTCCTAGCACTCTTCTCGTCCCAGTGCAACTGTCAATCAAACGGCTGGCAGAGAGATGTCAGGGGTCAAAGGTCAACCCTGACCTGGGGTGGTGAGAAGGTAGGGTACTTAGATACTTACAAAAGGCTCAGGTTTTTTTTTTTTTGTGATGGGGCATCCCGAGCCCATCTGGATCTGATGAGATGGGTGGATACCAGAGACAGAGGTCACCCTACAGGAGTCTTTCCCCTCGTCCACACCGGCCTCTCCTCTTATTCCACTACCAGTCCCATTCCTGAGGATCTCCTTTCCCTCAACACGGCACTTAGAACGACACATGCGGCCTATTAGACAATAAAGACTCATTCAGTTCAGCCCACCAGGAGCGGCCTTTGAGAAACCCCAGCACAGAGAAACACTGAGAGGTTGAGGGAAGGCAGAAAGAGGCGTTTGGCGGAAGATCAGAGCGATCTCAAGGAGAAATCACTCCCTTCTTCTTGGGAAGGCTTCCCACTGGCTGTTTTAGGAAGTAATATACAGTGTGCATTGACAGCCTTCTCCAAAGAAGAGGCCACAGCCTTTATCATGAGCCGTTTGAAATGCATTCAGAAGTAGAGGTTCGAATGAACGGGGCCTCGGATGTCTTGCTTCTTTTCCTGTTTAGAGGAATCCACTAGTAGTGAAATAAAGCGGGTTTGGCAGATATTTCGCAGCCCATGATGCCAGAAGGGGTCCTGAGCTCAGTCGGGAGTCTCAGATAGACCAAGAAGGGTCTGTTTTCCAATTCGTAGCGGCTCACTTAAAAGCTCCCGTTCTTCCGGGCTGTAATAAATGGTAAACATTTCTGACGGACTAACAGCTATTGCTTTTGATGGGGGTTTTTAAGGGGAAGGATCACAGAGGTGGAAATAAATCCCAAGAGATTAGCCATCGGGCATTTTCACACTATGGGCCCTATTTTAACGATCTGAAACGCAAGTATCAAGCGCGAAACGCAAGTAACTTTGTGGGCGGGTCTCGGGCGCTGTTGCTATTATACCGGCGGGATAAATGACTCTTTCGCCCGACGCAAATCTAAAATGTGTTGGTCTGAAGTAGCTTCATTACTCATAGGTGTGGTTTAGGCGTAACGTGCAATAAACCAATCAGAGCGTCATCTCACATTCCCTTTAAGAGCAGGTGTGCTTGTTCCATGGCGGATTGCTATTTTAACTGCGGATTTGCCAGGCGCATGCCAGGAGCGGTATGTAATAATTTGGGTAAATTTGGGTAAATGTGTAAGCTAGATTTATGAACACAACAATGATTTCCCTCGTGTGGTAATATTTTTCCCTGTAATAATGTATGGTTTTCTAAAAATGAGAACTGCTGCATCTATGTGTAGATGAGATAAGCAAAGTGTATGCGTGTTGTGCACACGCTACATTGATTATGGCCAAGCATGCGCTCTTAAAATAGCATATGAATAACATGCGCAACGTTTGGTTTAGAAAACAATTCCGCCACTGACCAGGAGAAACCTAGTCTAAAGTCAGTGGCGGAATTGTTTTCTGAAACTGCAAAATAGCACCAGGGAACGTTTGCGCCGGAACACGCCGCCTCTTTTCGCTGAACCGCCCCCGGGAGCGCAAGTTCATTCCCTAATTTACCGACGTGCGTCTGTGGAGGGAAAAGTCCGCTGTGCGCGGGTGCAAAATAGGAATGATACATGCGTCGTGTACAAAGTCAATTGCGCTGTGTGCAAGATAGGGCACTAGATGTTAGAGTCATTGAATCATCTCTAAAAGTAAAAAGCAATAACTTTACACCTTAAATATTTACAACATCAAACAGCTGCTAGTACTAGTTTACCCGCTTTCCTTCATCGGAGTAAAGTCATAAACGGCTGAAGCATAATCCGATCATCACATCTAGATTTCGCCCTGCATGCAAACGCATTAATCTGATTTCTGTCGGCTTATTAAAGTGCGCATGTGTGATGTGTGACAGTCCTTACTGTAAGTTCAAGCGCATCCAGACAGAGCGAGTGTTTCTCAGTGAGAGAGGAGGAAATATATCGCAAACTCAGACTCTTTCTAGAGTCTAAAAATGATAAAAGCACAGAAGAAGAAGTGGTGTACAGTCAAAATGGTGCGTCTAAGTCCATTAGGAGGAGAATATATGAGCCAATGACGTGTTGCAATACTCTTCTTCATTTAATACGCTAATTATTACATTTTTACTACTGGGAAATAACCTGATTTATTATTAAAGTCTTGTAAACGTGATTTACTTGCATTGTCGGGTTATTGGTTTGCATGTAAACCCGGACAACAGGTTTTTTTAATAAGTGTGAGTTATCAGTGTATTGGTTTGGATGTAAACGTGCTCACTGATGACACGAATGTACTACGGTATGGAACCAAATACTCCAGTGTGTAAAGAAAGGGACTGAAATTGAAGTTGAGTGCGTACAACATTTATTTGTATAGCGCTTTTCACAATACACATCATTTCAAAGCAGCTTTACAGAAAATGCATGAGTCCACATTACAATTTAGAGGGATCTGTCATCAGAGGAAACTGGCTTGTATTTCAGATAAAATACAGAAATGTACATATGCAAATCACACAGTTAGCTAAAAATGGATTCAATTAAACAATGTAATAATTTAAGGCAGAAACATTGAGCTCATTGAATAACAAATGCTAATGACACATATAACATTTTAGCATTGGTGCATGTTGATTCAGAGTTTGCGTCTAAAGCTCAATGATGTTCTGGGTTCGCAGAATTCAAGCTAAGACGAGGGAGCTCAGAGAGCGACAGGCCAGAGAGCGAGACTACGCTGAGATCCTGGACATCAACCGAACCTTCAGCTCAGACGAGGAGCACACGTACGCTGGGATCGGCTCTCTGGACTCGTCGATGGACAGCAGTCTGGATCTGAGCCAGGAGCGTCCTCAGAGCCCTCGAGACCTGCCGATGCCCATAGAGGCGCTCTACGCTCAGGTCAACAAGCCCCGCAACGGACGCCAACCCTCCACAGACAGGTAAGATCTCCAAGACTGATCGTGACTTGATGCACAGCCTGATCCTGAGTGTTTGTCAAGTAATACTTGGCTGACATAACGGGACAATAACATGTTCTTGACTTGAAGGACGCAACCTTGGGGTGTACATTTCTAAAGCTTTGCATAATGCAATGCTGGCGTGTTTTCTGGCTGTCGTGAGCTGTCAAATATTTCTTATTTTGTTTGAGGTTGGATAGGGTGAAGGTCACCCTCACTTTTGAAGTTTCTTTTATTTTGCTGGGAAAAGAGAAAGCTTCTCTGCAGTCCTCTGACTAAGAGAAGATGTTCTCCCTTTATATTTGTCTGTGCCTGGAAGTTTTAAAAGTGAAAAGCTGCTTTCATCTGCTCTTTGTGGTGTGAAAAAAAATGAAAGTCAAACAAACAGTGTTATCAGATTTCTCACCTGTGTCCCACCGGCTGCTTTTATAGCACTGGTGAATCATTGATAATTCTCTGGATGGGAAAATTTAATAACCAGCAGACTCCTTTATTATCACGGATCATGTCAGATCCACCAGCGTTTGCCTCGACGTGCACAGAATCTCTGGAAACTGTTAAGGGAAAGAAAGTCAATTTTATAATACAAACTGCAGTTTTAAACATAATGGTTTAACAAAAACAATTTTCCTTCCTGTGTTTACACATGTTCTTTTGACCCTTGTAAAAGAGAAGTACGCTTAAGAATACCTTTAAAATGAGTGGTGACTGCGGAGAGTGAATATAAATGAATATACTTACAGTAACTTACTGTTTTCGGACACTTAATTGCAGTTAAATGAAAATGTATTATAGTTTAAATTAATATTAAATGCAATTAGTTGAACTTTAGAATGCTTTTCGACCCAGTTAAGTAGGACTTAAGCACACCTTTCATAATTACTTCTATTGTTTTTGCAATATGGTTAAAGTGTATTCCAACGAATGTATTGACAAACATTTATGTAAACTAAAATATACTTGAATGCCATTTCTATTGAAACTTGTATGTCATATATTTGCTGTATTGCATTTTTGAAATGAGGAGGAAGTTGCAATTATTTTACATTTAAATGTAATATTAAATAACGCACTACAGTAAAAATGTATTTCACATGTGTGTTAGTCAACACATCAAAATAAGTGTACTACTTTAAAGCATGACAAAAGAGTATTAAAACATTGATACTTGTTTTAATAAATGCACTTTAAAGTAAGACTTGATTTGACTATTACAAAGTGGCAGTGCACTTTTTAAAAAGTGTGTTAAGTGGCCTTTTATTTCATTAATATTACTGTATTTGGTAGTTTTTTAGTTGTATATACTTTTAAGTTTTGAAGTACACTACAAGTTCACATTCAAAATAAGTGCACTTGTTTTTGACATATTGGAGAAAACAATCCAGCATTTTCCATTCAAGCCCAGCAAAAGTTTGAGTCTCAGAACAGTTGTGAAGTTGTTTCAGCTTTATTCGTCTTCTGTGCTGATGCCGACTTCATGGTGTGTGTTTTAGACCTTGTGTATTTGATGCTGGGGATCGACCTACATTTGTTGTGGTGAAATGAGGATATTTGTTTAGATATATAGAAGCAACATATCCAAAGTGCCGCAGTTTCCGTTCTGATTCATTGCTGTTTTAACGGTATTTATGACAAATTTACCAATAAACAGCCATCAGTGTATGAACAAACAAAGGGAAAGTCGCTCCAGCATCACAGCATGGCTTATTCACAACGAGGAATTACCACAATTGCTCTATTAATCTTGTGGTTCTGAAATGGTTAGCGGTTAGTTATGGAAATGCTATGAAAGGCCAGCGTGTCTCTCTCCTAAACAGTAATGACTCTCTCTGGGTTTATTGAGGCGCAGTAATTGGCCCGTCACCGGCGGTGAAGCAGAGGCCGTGATTGACATATGTCACTCTGGGTGTGTGACCTTTCCCAGGGTGCAGTGGGAAGGGGATTATTATTACGCTGCCAACTGCTGTTCTCCCAGCAGGATCGTTCCCACCCCCCGCTTACACCCCCCGCTATCTGGCCACAGTGTGAATATGACAAAGTTACGCCGTCACTCAGTCATCTGGATAATCCGTGTGCCAGTATCTCTGGTGGCAGTGAAAGGGCATCAGCCTGTCCCAGTGCCCTGACTATCACTGTTCGCTCATGTGAATGCGCCATTTATTTATCTAGACTACAAGGGTAGATTATGTTATATAATATAATAATGCATTTCATTAATCTCAGTATATTTTTTTAATATATTTTAATGCATTTTAATCTTTTTTATATTATTTTAATATTATAAATAATTTAAATAATCATGTATTCACTCTAACAAATGCTGAGTTGTTTCAAACATTGACAAACCCGACCGTTGATTTTAAATGTGTAAATTACATGTGTTTTTGTCCATATTTGTCCCAAACATATTTTTTAGAGTTTATACGTTTGTTAGAATGAAATTATTTAAACAAGTATAAATAATTATTCAGTAATTCCCCAATATTTTCTTTATATTATAAATTATTTACATAATATTTTGTATCATCACAACAACATCAATCATTATAATGATAATAACCATAATAATAACATTACTAGGGTCGATTGTTTGTTTGTTTATTTATGTACTTACTATTACTAGGGTAGATTACATTTGTTAGGATTAAATAAACAACAGCAACTGTTGATAATATTATTATATTTGCCAGTGACTATTTTATTTTTTTATTTTTTTTTTGCATGTGTTTAAGTTTGAAGGAAGAGAACAAGTAGAGAAATTCTTGACAATCGTGTTTTACGACGCTCAAAGTGAGTTCTACTCATTCCAGAATGTCCTGACATTGTACATTTGAAACTTGCGGGCATGAAAACAACTGCTGTCCTGCAAGATTCATAATAAATGTTTTATATATGGCTCGTGGTGCACGCTGTTTCTGTGTTCTGCAGTGTGCATATTCAGCGGTTCTGAAGACAAGACACACACAGACGGAGATGCAAAAAGTCCAAAGATGCACTGACAGAGAAACTAGGAATCTGTGAAATTCATATCACGTTAACTGAAATGAACTGTGAGCTAAACTAGTTCAACCAGGGCTCCTCGCTCAAATTCTGTAAGGATTCTGTTTTATGAATTCTTGCTCCTTTTATGTTTATTGATCAAATAAATACCCAGAAGCAAATACAGATCTTTTCAGCTCAGTTTGTGACATTACGATATTTTCAGAAATTCCAGCATAAACACATTAATTATTTTATTTTCTCTCTAATTAATCTCTGTACTGTCCAAGGTGAAGGATAAGCAGAGGAGTTTGTGAGACTCGAAGATCTTAAATAGACACAGTATACTGAAACTTCTTTCCTTTTTAAATAAAAAAAAAGAAAGAAAATGTTTATTTCAGAAAACGGTCATAAAGTTTGACTCAAACTTGCTTGACATCTGATTACATGCGCATCATCCTGTGCATATTTTAACTCCACACTGCTTTGCATATCACTTAGAAGCAAACCTTTGAGAAATACGTTGTAATATTTGTCGTCGCTCTTCTGGAATAAATTGCATACTTTCATTGGTGTTTGGCTGCGAGGGCTCTAATCTATGTAAACGGCGTAATGCATTCAAATTCTAGACAGTCACATCACTCCATTTGAAAAGCCCGACTCCCTCAGTGGATCAAAACAAACCCTAAACAAACATTTGCATTTCTAAATGAAAGCTTGTAGAACTTCCACAGCTCCTGAAATAAACAGTCCTCGAGTGAACGTTACCTTTAGCTCATCATAAAGAGATGCGTGGGATTTGGCGAGAGTAAAAAGTTTTCTCAGAGCTGTTTTCTTGGACATTTAAGTGTTTATTCTCTTAAAGAAGTGGCACAGAGGGGAAAGTGATTCCATCTCTTCATAGATAACACTGGCGAGGAGGACTTCCTGTCTAAAGTGCACAGAACAGGAAGTGGATAAGACTCAGTGAGGGTCTGTTCAAATCCTGTCAATCACAGCCGACCACTGAGGCCTGGATCAGAGTCTCAGAAAAACACGTGTCAAGAGTTAAACACTGGGTTAAAAGCAACTGAATTTGGGTTGGTTTCAACCCAAGGGTTGGGTAAATATAGGACACAACACATGTCACAAAATTAAAATAATTTTACCCAGCTAATTCGGTTGTTTATTTCACCCGTCATACCGGCATGATTAATTTTTACTATAGTACTAGCTTTTTTCTTTCTTTTTTTACTTCATACATGAATTAATGTTTATGGATTAACTTAAATCCTCTAAACTTAAAAAAAAAAAAAAGATATAATACTCCACACACCACTTGGGTTTGCATGATAATTCCTTAACTTAATTTTTTTTTTTACTTCTAACATTTGTTAAATGAGCTTAAATGTGTGCAATATGTATTCAAAACTGTATAAAACATACAATCTAAAAAATGCTGGGTTGTTTCAACACGACTTTGGGTCAAATATGGACAAACACAGCCGTTGGGTTACATTTTTAAAGTACATTTTTAACCCAACATTTGGGTTTGTCCATTATTTGACCCAAAATTGGGTTAAAACAACCCAGCATTTTTTTAGAGTGTATGTTTTATATCGTTTTGAATACATATTGCCTACATTTAAGCTCATTTAACAAATATTAGAAGTAAAAAAAATGAAACGACACCGTAGCGGCGCTGGATCTCGTGCCAGAGCTTGTGTCATGTTTAGTGGGGGAACGTCTAACTTCAGACGCCGCCCTGTTTCTCACTCGTAGCCCAAATATGCTGTGACTCCATAACCTGTCCAGAAACAATGTTCTGAGAACATATTTTTACTTTCTAAGCATTTATATTCTATATCTCTTTTGAATAAAATCATAACATTTTATGCAAGGCATCAGGCGTTTCCATCATGTGAAAAGACCAAAGCCCTCGATAAATAACTCAACCCCTGGGTTGTTATATCTGACCCAGGAGCTGGGTAACTGGGTAACCCAAAAATTGACCCAAAAGGCTCAACCCAGGATTTGGGTTGGAAAAAATAACCCAGATGTACAGGTCAAATTTCATTCATTTTCGCAAAATCAAAAGAAGGCTTGTTCGCATTGCCTCAGCAGAAGTCCAAAGCGCCAGTGGCCGTTGGGTTTGGATCACTATGTCAACCCTGTTTGCTTGTGTCGGATCCAGGCTTAAGTCACGTAACACTTTTGTCCCACTTACAATTCACTAACTAAAACTCGTAACTCAAAGCTCTTGACATGCAGTGTGAGTTCGCAGTGCTGAGAGTTAGTCGATGAGTTCAAAGCGCCAGGCGATGTTGAGCCTCAAGCATTGCATCTCTGATACGCCTGAGGGGAAGATCTACCACTGCTGTTTACTCCAGATCTCAGCGCGGGAACACGCTCTCTTTTCCCAGCAATCACTCCAATCTCTCTGGGATGGCCACACATCTGCTGACTTCCATGTGACGTTTCATTACGGATGATTGTTGCATGGAAAAAGAGAGAGAACGCATTGACATCGTAAATTTTCCAGCATGTTCAAATAAATATCCATTACGTCGGCCTGGTCACCATGCATTCGCCACAGCCAGTACACAAGCCATTGATTTATTGGTATTAAAAAGTGAGGTGAAGCTGTTAATAGTGGAGTCTATTGGATACGGGCTACAGTGATGTAAAACCGTGGTGCCGTCATGGCAAACAAGCCGAAGCGAGTTGCGTTAGGAGGGCTTATGTGCAAAATTCAATCAACCTATTAGAGGTCACAGTCTTGCATCCCAAACATCTGCAGCCCGGGGTTGTTAACATTTGCATGTGAGTTCTTGTCTACGCGGCAATAACCCATGTCTACAAAATCAATAAAAGCCTTTTTATTTTTTTTCTTCTTGGCCCAAAAACGCGTCCACAGAAGAGGCCGTCCAGATCTTTAAAGACAAAAACCCTCAGCGGAAACAGAAAAAAAGCGCTTTATCTCTCCGTTCTGCAGCTGGATAAATACGCTCAGACAATTACCAAATGTCTGGGTCCGGTTGGTCTGCCTTTAACAGCGTCCCAGTCGAAGGTCAGAGTGGCAGTAAAGCGTGGAGAGTCCCGGCTCTCTGCCCTGTAAAAGGGTTTGTAATATTGGGCCTGGGCTAGTGAACACACCCTCCTGCTTTTACAGTCACTCCATTATCCAGATTCTCTCCCTTTATTACTGCCGTTTCATTGGTCCCCTTTGGATGAATGAAAGGCAGTTGGAAACGAGTCCAGAATCCGTGCGTGTGTGTTAAGAGGCATTGAGGTTTCTAGTGGACGGCACTTTACCTCACATCTCACAGACCTTAGTCACGCTACATTTCAGATCAGTTCGATATGAAACAAAACAGGGTTATTAGAGATGGAAGTACAGCCCGTTCAATATGTTCTGCTGTTGAGTAGCGGGGCGTTGACCGGCAAAACACGCAGAAGTATGTCAAAACATTTAGTGGATAAAACCCTTTTTAAATCGGGGTGTGCGATTTATACATTAGATGTTTATCGGATCATGAAATTATATGGCAGGTGGTTGAAAAATACGACGTCAGGCTTAAAGTTACGATATTCTGATCAAACAAAAGAGTAAAATTGAAAGAAAACGTTTATTTTTATAGCAGAAAATTATTTTGGAATAAAATGCACTAATGAACTGGTCAGTAAAACCTGGAATGTGTATTAAGAGAGAAGCTAAATCTTTATGTAATGTTGTCTTTAAGACTAAATTTGTCTATTGGGTTTATATATATATACTAAAGTTAATAAGCTAATTAGTATCGTATCATTCAACAGCAGGTGTTTTTGGAGTTGTTTTGCTTTTTATTTTGTTTCGTTTTGCTTTGTGTTTTTTTTGTGTGTGTTTTGTTTTGCTTTAATGTTTGGCCATTTTTATTTGAGTTAGTTTTGAAGTTATGAAATTAAATGTATTTATTTAGTTACAGTTTTTTCATTTTTTTTTTCATTTAAGTTAACAAAAATGTCCTCATTTAGTTCATTTGCGTTAGTGATAATAACACTGTTGCGTGCTGGTGGTTATGTGCACACTCTGAATCTTTAAATATGAGCCGAACAGGATGATCACAGGACGTGCCACTGTCTAAAAGACCCGATTCAGTCTGTTCAGTTTAACCCAGCATTGAAAGAAAGTGTAGTTACTGCATTTTGCATTTGGATGTCAGAATAATTAATGTGTTGTGTACCAGGAATCGTTTTTGGAATCGAATCACGACATTGGAATGAATTGTGACTTAATGAAAGTACTGTACTCTGTCAAGTTATAGTCTATTGTCTTTGCATGAGGTTAACTGAGAGTTGTGGCTTTTGTGTGTCACGTCTTTGATGCATGATTTGATTGACAGCTGCTCCCATTAGAGCAAGACTCTGTAAGCTGCTCTAAGTCAAGGTGTGTGAGAGAGAGAGAGAGAGGGAGAGAGAGAGCTCTGTGTTAGCAAGAATGGTGTGAAGAGCATCACCTCTCTACTTCTCTTTTACTCTAAATCTCATATTTCCTGACTTTGCACACTACTTAAATTGGATTATGAAGTGCAAGGATCTCAGTAGCTGTTGATAAATGTTAGCAGCTGCCATTTTGTGCTGGTAGCAATTGTACTTTTTCATTTTGCCTTCTTTATTTTTGTGCTTTGTTTGGGGTTGGGGATATGTGATGGTAGGGAATGATAATTGGCCCGGAAGGTCGTGAATCCCAATAGACGAGAGCCCTTCACATCTCTGAGCCGACTCTTCCACAGTTTTCCTGCTGTGTTAATGTCTCCGCTCTCTTGGCACTGACAGACTTTGACCACTAGGCCATCAGGGAATAGCCTTTCTTTCTTTCTTTGCATTTTGTTGGGGGAAAAGAAATGCAGAAAAGCATTAAAAGCACAACCTTGTATCTCCAAAAATGCTACTATTCTGGAAATGGAGAAAAAAAAACACCGTATTTATTTAAACAACTAAACACTGGATTGCCAAAGTTCATATTATGGCTTCATATATGGTCAGACACTTGCATGAATCATTATATTATTAACATTTTACCAAAATCAAGCTCAAAAGGTGTTTTGACCAGCATATATTGGAGAATTCAAGACATACATGTTTTGTCCATCTTTAGAACGGCTGCATCTCTGTTAGTTAGTGCATTGCGTCAACTTACGGGTTATAAAGTTTATTGCAGCTATGTGATCATTCAATTGGACAAAATCATGTCTTATTAAAGATGACGCACAGGCTACTTAAGGCAGTATTGGCAATGACTCCACGTCATATGTTAGACTCTTCTCCGCTCCTCAAATACGTAAAACATTTGCCTTTTGAGTAAAACAAAAAAGCTGTACTTATTCAAGGAACCGGTTCTTTAGTCACGCTTGCATTGCAAACAAGCAGAGACGCTCCAAACTGTGTGCAGAACTTCATTCAGGAGAGAGGTGGGCGGAGATATGAGGTTTGACTGACAGTTTGAGGAGCCAATGGAGTTACGAGGATTAGTCACAAGCTCTTTTTAATACGTTTCATTGGTTAAATATTTGCAAAACCCACAGACAGACGTAAAGGGTGACCAATAGTAATGATTTATGAAAGAATGTCGAAATATGGAGATATGAGGTTACCATACACACATATGCATGTATTCTACAATACAATGAATATATACTACTTTTTTTTTGTTATATGTACTGATCATTTTCAGCCAAGATGTTAAGTTTAAAGACATTTCATTTTTTAAAATGTTAAACGTGAAATACATTGAGCTCTGTTTTTACAGACTTGTCTTAGAGTATGTAATATATAATTTGATATAATTTGAATCAATGTTGTGTCATAATTTGTCACATTACTGTAGTGAAATAGGTTGTGAATGCTGTTTCATGTGGACTTTATTATAGGATATTGTTAAATTGGCCTAACTGTTAACTGCCAGGGGAATGTGTTGAACTTCAGATGTCCGAATCCACTAGAAACCCTTTCCCAACCGTGGATTCAGAGCTAGTCAAGTCATCGTTTTCTCCTTGATGCATTATCGTTCTGTCATAAAGGCATTTTCCTCTCCCATTACAAATGAGATTATGAGATTTACTTACCCGATATTGCAACCACAGCTCTATTGCATTACCAGCATACATACACCTCAATTAATGTCGAACTAAAAGTTCATCTTAATTGCGGTGTTGATTTTATTTTATTTATTGTCATTTGTTCTCCTCTTAAATCAATTACAGCACCATTATACCGCTGCGCATCTGGAGTGCACTCGTTTAAATACTTTTTGTTAATAATTCATGCGTAAATATATGAACTCTTGGAGATGGTTTCATATGTTGATGTGCGTGAATGTTTAATCTGTTCTTTCATTAAGCCCGAGGGAAAGTAAAATCTCATATATATCTCAAGCACACAGTCTTAATGGCGCCGCCTTTGATTACGGCAATTTCAGCTGCTTACATCAGCAGCAAAACGCTCGGCAAATACTCGATTATTGCTTCCTCTCCCGCTCTCAGGACACTCCCGCTGAGAGGAGGCTCATATCAGGCTTTCGCTGGCAATGAAATGCTAGAAAGAAAGATGCCTTCTTCTAGACCTTTGTTTTCCCATTTGTCTTTCTTTTCAGTTCTTTGTTCATGAAAACATGCAAGTTTAAACAAGTGTGTGTGTGTGTGCGTGCGTGCGTGGCCGCATTTGTGTGTGTGTGTGTGTGTGTGTGTGTGTGTGTGTGTGCCTAAACTATATTTTGGGGCAAATTTGTACCCAGAAGGGACCAAAACCTGACAAAATCTCCAAAAACCTCCCTATAGGGACGTCCTCATTTGTACATCTGGTATAAAAATAAAGTAATTTAAGGTTAAAATGTAAAAATGCAGAAAGTTTTGTGTGATTGGTAGGTTTAGGGGTCAGTTTAATGCGTGCGTGCGTGTGTGTGTGTGTGTGTGTACTTGTACAACTACCTCTGTGAGGACCAGTTTGAGTTTTAGACCATTGGAGTGAGGACACAGAGAGTAAAGTGAGGACATTTTGGCCAGTCCTCAGTTTCTGAGAGCCTTTAAAGGCCTGTTTGAGGGTCAAGACTTGGTTTTAGGGATAAGGTTATAATGAGGTTAAGGGTCGGTTTAGGGTCAGGGTTTGGGTTAGGCACTTAGGTGTGATGGGTAAGGTTAGGGTAAGCGGCTAGAGATTGCATTGTGTCAGTGAATGTCCTCATAAAGATAGATGTACGTGTGTGTGTGTGTGTGTGTGTGTGTGTGTGTGTGTGTGTGTGTGTGTACCTACTTAACTATATTCTGGGGACAAAGTTGTACCCAGAAGTGACCAAAACCTGAGAAAATCTCCAAAAACCTCCCTGTAGGGACGTCCTCATTTGTAAATCTGGTATAAAAATAAAGTAATAAAAGGTTAAAATGTAAAAATGCAGAAAGTTTTGTGATGGGTAGGTTTAGGGGTCGGGTTAGTGTGTGTGTGTCGCTGCTGTGATAACCCAGAGGCGCTCACAAATGCTTTGTGCGCTGATAGCCCATGGTATCTTGGAGGCGAAAAGCGAAGTGAATTATCCAACATGTCCGGTTTCATTTTTTGGTCCGTTTTAGCGAGAGGCCCTCTGGGATGGACAGGAAGAGATGGAACGAGAGCCGAGCAATTTATTCTCCGTTTGCACCATTACATTCATTTAGGAAAGCAAACAGCCTGAAACGAGAGCGGCGCACACATCCCAACTACCTCATCGCACATGTATGCAAACACACATGCGCCCGAACAACACGCACGAGTGCAGGACGAAGCGGACAGCCTTATTAGAATGCGTGCACGGTGTGTTTGATCCGAGTCTTTCAGAGACACTGAGAGATGCTTTAATGAACTTCCAGCGGGAAGATGAAAGCTGGGAATGCATTGTTCACGTCTGCCAGATGAAATGTAATCAAAGTGAGTTTCTTCTTCGTCCCACATCTGTGCTCAAAGCTCAGCAAACACACACTTCATCTCTGACTGCACCAGGCCAAACAGAACCACTGCTGAACACACATGGGTGGGAATGAGTTTACTCTCATTTTAAAACTAATTCTACGCTCTATTAGCACTGTTTGGTTTGTGCAAAGAGAGACCCGCCTTAAAATATCAGAGCCACTATTAACTAGTTGCTTATCATCATGCATATGACTAGGATATTGGCTGTTATTAGTACTTATGAAGCACATATTAGTGCATGACCATTTTCTACATTCCTAATACCTAAACTTAACAACTACCTTACTAACTGTAATTAATAAACAGTAATTAGGAGTTTATTGAGGCAAAAGTTGTAGTTAATAGTAAGCTAATAGTGGGAATTGGACCCTAAACTAAAGTGTGTCTATCTATCTATCTATCTATCTATCTATCTATCTATCTATCTATCTATCTATCTATCTATCTATCTATCTATCTATCTATCTATCTATCTATCTATCTATCTATCTATCTATCTATCTATCTATCTATCTATCTATATATCTATCTATCTATCTATCTCAAAATCTATCTATCTATCTCAATATCTATCTATCTATCTATCTCAATATCTATCTATCTATCTCAATATCTATCTATCTATCTATCTATCTCAATATCTATCTATCTATCTCAATATCTATCTCAATATCTATCTATCTATCTATCTATCTATCTATCTATCTATCTATCTATCTCAAAATCTATCTATCTATCTCAAAATCTATCTCAAAATCTATCTATCTATCTCAAAATCTATCTCAAAATCTATCTAACACAAAATGCACAATACATCAATAACCAAGACACCCCTCATGGAATTGAACATGCATGTAATGCGGTCATGTGACCAACATAAAGTCATGTGACAATATAGCATACTAGTTTTTGAAACGAGTAATGTTACACAATGTGTTCTGCTTCACATCCTATTTTTTATATTCAATACACACTGCAAAGTATGCGGAAACCAGTATGTTATTATTCAATTCTGAACACGGCTTTTGTCAATAAAGGGGCAAAACCCCTGAAAATAAAATATATATTTTTTAAATGTGTGTATTAAGGCGAGTAAACTATAATGACTAATGCGTATTTTAGACTATGGGAGCATTTTTAATAAAGCAGCCTTTAAAATTGCATCATTTGTGGTACAACGCAATTAACTGTGCCCAAGAAACTAAGACGAGTTATTTTCTTCTCGCCCCGGGATGTTATAAAAGCAAATACGATCAGGAGAGGAATGCCGAGTGCTTTATTCGATCCCTGATGGCTAAAAGATCACATCTTTAACCCTGCGCGACTCCATGACGAATGCAGGCTCATATCCAGTGTTTTATGTTTGAGAGAGACCTGTGCTCAGATATTAGATATCGCCGTAATGGCCTTTTCTGGGTCACCGGCGGTTCTTTCTATTTTCCGTCTTCTACTGTACGTCTGAGATCTTCTCGACAGTTTTCATATGATGGATAACCCAATTCGCTAACGTAATCACGGATCCCTCAGCTAGCGTAACATCCCGGCTCTCATTCCCCCGTCACACACACACCTCCCCAAAAATAGCGTCAGTAATAAATGTGATTGGAAAAGCAGGAGTGTGATGGAGGAGTGCAGGGCGATCTGAAATCACACCGGAGGATTTACCGGCTCCCCCTTTACACTCCTTCTTCATTTACTTCTCCGTCCTACGGTATTCCCCCACTCACTTCTGCTGTCTTATCTATTTCCTTTCTTTCTGTTGCTCATTTACACATCCCATCCTCTGGTGGCCCTCGCTGGATCTTCATCTTGTTTGTTTGAAACTGTCGTCACTGTTTTCTCACGTTTCACATTTGTTGCACTCTTGTTTTTCTTGGGTTCTTGCCAGATAGGCAATCTGTCTGAGGGGTTCCCAGTGCTATTGAGAACTCAGGTTTGAGAGTTTCAGGCTGGACGATATATGGAATATCCATGGCATACAATGTAAAATAATAATAATAATATTGTGCGTATTGTGATAATTTGAAGCTTCCACACTAGAGCATAGTGTTTCATCTTGTCCAAAAATCATCTTCAGTTCATCTTAGTCAGTTCTTTAGAAATGAGTTATTTAAACTAACTTACTTGATTAATTTGAATGAATCATCAGAAGTGGAATTTTATATATATATATATATATATATAAAATACAAATTTTATATAATTTTCATATATATGTATGTATATTTACACACACACACACACACACACACACATATAATATTTTTGTATATAATTTTCATATATATGTATGTATATTTACACACACACACATATATAATATTTTTGTATATAATTTTCATATATATGTATGTATATTTACACACACAAACACACACACACACACATATGTGTATGTATGTGTATATGCATATATATGTGTGTGTGTATGTATATGTATATATATGTGTGTGTGTATGTATATGTATATATATGTGTATGTATGTATGTGTGTGTATATATATATATATATATATATATATATAATAAAACATTTATATAATTTTCATATATATGTATGTATATTTACACACACACACACACACATATATGTATGTGTATATGTGTATATATATATAAACACACAATATACATACGCATATATAACACTTTTTTATATTTGTTGATTTTAATTACATTTCGTGCAGACCACAGTCCCACTGTTTATGAACCCACCAGTTCATACATTTTGGGATATAATTTTTACATCAATATTTTATATATAGTTCCAAACACAGTGTCATCAATTCTCACCCATCTTGGAGACAAATGGATCGCATGTGGGAAATAGATCTTTATACTTGCTTTTGTCCTCTGTCTCTATTGTTTCTCTCAGTCTCTCACTCTCTCTGTCTCACTCCTCTTTGGCGTATCACCCTGTTTGATTTGGCCCTCGCTGTCCCCTGGCATCCGTGATTCCCGCTCCCTCCACCGGGTCTCTGTGCTCCTGGACTGGGTTAGGACGGGCCGAGTGAGACGTAGCTCTTCAGAACCTGGCTGAAGTTGGACAGAACTTGGCTAGAACGTAACCAGTTCTCATGCAAAATATAGACATGTATGCCAACACTCTCTGCTCTCGACTGTCAGGCCAAACGCACACACACTCTGCTCTCGACTGTCAGGCCAAACGCACACACACTCTGCTGGCTCCGTCGGCTCCTGTGACGGGGTGCAAACAGACAGGTACTGTAGGACACACTCCTGATCGCTTTTTTTCCTTTTCCATTAGTAATAGACTCAGTTACACAAGCTACATCTGCCGTGCAGATGGATGAGTTCGAAATGGATGTTTTCTATCTACATAATCTAATTCGGATGACTTTGGAGGTCTACCATAAACAAATGGCCATAAGTGGTTTCTTCGGATTTCAAAGGGAACAGAATCATGCATTGATTGATTTTACCTTTCACAAGAACTGAAGGAAATTACCTGGAGTAGAGTTTCTGATTTCTTCATTTAAGCTAATTCAGCTCTAGAATGCATAAAGAGGGTAAAACTAACCCGATATTTTTTTTTTTTCTTCTAATTTTTCTATCACCCCAAGTCAATAAATAATACTTTATTTTCGTTTCTTGACACGATAGATTGGATGGAGATTTTGGATGGTAATTGTCAATTCTATAGACATTACAAACAAAAAAGATAATTCTCTATTTGTAAAATGGTACTAATTTTCTAATATTTTATATACTACAGCATTTTGTCCTAAATTTATTTATTTATATATATATATATATATATATATATCTTTATCATTATCTAAACATGATTTCCTCACTAGTTATGCCTTTTTTATACATGCACTACCAGTCAGATATTTGGACATGAATGAATATTTCTTGCATGACGAGGGGATGTGTCCAAACTTTTCCTTGGTGTACGGATCGTATTCCCTCCAAAGCCAGGGTTAAAAAAGCCATGGATTGAAATATGAATGGATGAACAAAGATGAAAAAGATTTGTTCATAAACACATTATAGTTCTAAAGTCAGTTTGATCTATAATTATGGTATTAACATTGTTTACATGTGCATCATAAGTGAACGAATGACCATTATTGAAACATTTGAGTAATTAACCCTTTAGAACCTGAAGCTACAATAGGTGTTTTTCACATATTTATATTTTTTGACTGTACAATTCTTCATTTGCAAGGTGTCATCTTTTTCAGAAAAATATTAGCTTTCAACAAATGACAGTTATTGACCATTATTGTGTGCGGTGAGTTTGTAAATAGAATTTAAATAGACAAAAAAAAAAGAAAAAAAAAAGAATAAATGTACTGATTTTTATTTAGAAAAAACCTGAAAAAATCATGAACGAATGAAACTAACACTTTAAAGTTGAAAAATGAACTATAATACATATATACAAGTCTTTTTTTGTGACATTGGGTTGCACAGTTTTCATTTAGGACACTTTTTTTCATACACGCACACATACACACACACACTACATGCGAAAGAGTAACGGCCATCCGCTTCCCAAGTTTCATTCAAAATCATCCCAATCCCCTCTTCTGTTGTCTAACACTTCTTTCTCCATGTATTTGTTCGTTTCTTTTATCATTTTACGCAATCCAAAACACTCTAGCCTGCCGCGCGTCGTATCTCTCTGTTCAAATCCTTCCTTCCTGCTCTGCCAGAAAGCTGCTGTCATTTGCAGACGGAAAGCATGAAATTACCGTAATGAGCCGTAAGTTGCCGAAAAGCGCATGTTGCCGAAAAGCGCATGTTGTCTACTGTCAGCGGCAATTTGAATGGTTTTGATAGCGCAAACGGTTGAAGAGTTACGGTAAAATGAATACAGCTTGCTGATATAATCACATTCTTAAATGATTTCACTGCATTGAAAATAAAGAAAACCTCTGAATCCAATGCGGGTCATTTTAACCCCTATGTTGGGTCATGTGTTCTAGGGTTAAGTCAACAGACATGAAGTTCTCTTGCACATTTCATCAGTCGTAGTTCATTCTGGTTCTTTATATAACGCCACCAGTTTGTATGAGCTTGTTCTTCGTGTACATCCGAAACCCACTGACTGTTTACCGGGGCTTAATTTAATTTACCTTGCCCACCGCTGTGCCAAGCGGCTTGAGTTCGTCTCCTTCTGAGCGAGTGGAATTAGTTTGCTATTTTGAAGCGTATCTCAGCTTTCTCTCATTGTTTCACGCCATTGTCAATCAAATCCCTTATTCCGGACAAGCTCCCGGCTGTAAATCGGATCACGGAGAACTCCCATTGTAATTCAAAGGGTGCGAGCTTGTAGAATCAGAGGAGTGAGAAATAACATGTTTCTCAGTTGATTAAAGCAGCGCCGGAATTTGGGAGGAAAAAGGAGGATTTATCGCCACTTACAAATGATTGCGACTACTCGGCAGAACGGCTTTTGTCAGGAGTGTAATGGTTCCGTTTGTTTGCTGACGGCTTCTGGTTGAGGATGAGTTTGTGTTTCAGTCATGAAGGGATGAGTCTCTATGGATATATTCTTAGTTCAGGGATTTGGCAGTTATTATGTTTCTTCTGGAGGGTTCATATATTTGTTGTCTCTTGGCAGCTGGCAAACTCTCCTCGGAAGAGCTGATGTGAGATCCCCACAAAACTGCCACAATCGTGTACCGAGGAACTCAGATAGACTGGAGAGAGCTTAGAAATGACTAGACCGGTGCTAAGAGTTCAGGAAGAAGGACTAAAAAGGCCTATTAAAGAGGACCTGTTTTCCATGTTCATCTTTCTTTAGTGTTGCGGTTTAAGCATGAAAAAGCTCTGCAAAGTCACAAGACACAAAGTTCTTCTCTATATCAGTGTCAGTGTTTCTGAACTCCTGAAACGCCTCCACTGTAGTCTTGAGTTTCTTCCGGGAACGAACACGTCACAATATTCATCATTATAATAATTAATGCGCAGAATAAAGGGGCGGGGCCTGGTTGAGTTAGTTAGTAGTGTGTTAAACTGGCGGTTATGGTAAGGGGCGGGACATTTCCCAAACACACTCGAAGCGCTCGACCAATCACAACACACTGCTCCGGCCGACCAATCAGAGCACAGTGTGCTTTTCAGAAGGAGGGGCTTCATAGAGACAGGAAGTAAACAGAGCGTTACTGACAGACTGGGAAGAGAGGAGCCGCAACAATGGAGAATATGAGGAAAATAATCAACATTCAAGCAGGAAAACCTGTTCTAGTGGAGCCTGAAACAACAAAGTGCATAATAAGTCTTCTTTAAACAAAACAGTGGAGAGGATGCGTTCAACCGGTTTCACAGAAATGCCTAATAAACTTCAAGGGATTTGTGGCTTAAATGTTTAAATGATGACCAATAAAGTAAAAAGTTATGTAGCAAACTCAACCAAAACTGTCTGAGTGATTTTATCTGCTGTCTTTGGGGGAGTTGTGATTGAGAGCAGAGGTCTACAAGTAAGTTTAAGCACTACATTTGGGAAAATAAACCAAAAAATGCTTGTTAGTGCAGAAATGTTAGTTAGTCACTCTCTGGCGATCTGTTTATGTCCCGAATGGGACAGGAGAGCTAATAACAGCAGCGCGCTAATGAAATCAAGCTAACCCAATTGCTCTCCTCTGGCCTGAACCTCTTGCTAATACTCGACAATAAAATGTTTTCCTCCCCTCGTCCTCAAAGACAGTTTGTGCCCTCGTAAACATGAGACAGGTCTCAGAATAGATCATCACACACCCACACACACACACACACACACACACTTATGAGTGCCTAATTGTTAGTGTTCCGCTGTCTCTTCTGGATTAAAGGATGCACCGACAAGAGAACAGGCCTATATACAATATTATGATGAAGCATGAAGGGCCACGGGGGGTCGTCTATCATTATAAACCCTCAACATGCTAATTTCTGCTTTGTTTTCTGCTGTGTTAATAGCCGTGTTTTACTGTTGCTCACAGTGCCAATTAAACCGACTGATTTTACGTCCTTTGTCAAAGACGTCAGCCGGTGGGATTGTGGTTTGAGCATTGAGACATGAAGGAACTTTTCGGGTGCTGGTTCTCAGGTGTGATGGAAACGTGTTCCCATCTTCACCTAGGAAGATTGTCTTGTCCCTGAAAGAGAAAACTGACTGTAGATGGTTTACGCTAATGATGCTTTAGCGCCTCTTGTGGTAACGCTGAGAATTGTCCGAAAATGAGTCGCATACGGATACTTATCAAAATTTAATTTTGTGAAGGGTGTTTTGGAGCTGATTTTTGCTTGACGATTGATCAGTGCACGTTATTACAAAAATTATGTTTTTTTTTATTATTATTAAAAATGTAATCAGAATGAAATATTCTCCCCTTTTAAAGAACTTTTCTGCTGATACAAGTGTGGAAAATAATATTAAATAATTATATAAAATTATATTTAAGCTATATTTTAATTTATTTTGAAATATTGTTAACACTGTAACATTAGTTAATATTATAAATAAATCATTTAATGGCATTTAATTAAAGCCATTCATAAATATACATTTCCATTCAAAAGTTTGGGGTCAACAAGTTTTTAATTACTTCATTTATCAAGGATGCATTAAATTCATCAAAAGCGGCAGTATATACATTTTCAATGTTACTATATATATATATATATATATATATATAGACAGTACAGGTCAAAAGTTTGGAAACATTACGATTTTTTTTTATATTTTTGAAAGAAGTCTCTAATGCTTATCAATGCTGCGTTTATTTGATCAAAAATACAGAAAAAAACAACAACAAAAACAGTAATATTGTGAAATATTATTACAACTTAAAATAATAGTTTTCTATTTGAATATACTTTAAAAAATAATTTATTCCTGTGATGCAAAGCTGCATTTTCAGCATCATTACTCCAGTCTTCAGTGTCACATGATCCTTCAGAAATCATTCTAATATTCTGATTTATTATGAGTGTTGGAAACAGTTCTGCTGCCTAATATATTTGATGAATAAAAGGTTAAAAAGAACTGCATTTATTCAACAAAAAAAAATTCTAATAATATAAATCTTCTTTACTATCACTTTTTATCAATTTAACACATCCTTGCTGAATAAAAGTATAGATTCTTTTTTTTTTTTTTTATGTACTGACCCCAAATTACTGCCCAGTACTGTATATTGTTGTTACAGAAGATTTCTTTTTTTTTTTTTTTTTTACTTTTTATTCATCAAAGTATCCTAAAAAAGTATCACAGGTTATGAAAAAAATATTAAGCAGCAGAACTGTTTCCAACTTTGATAATGAATCATCATATTAGAATGATTTCTGAAGGATCATGTGATAGACTGGAGTAATGATCCTGAAAATTCAGCTTTGCATCACAGAAATAAATGATAATTTAAAGTATAATAAATTGAAAACCAATTATTTTAAATTGTAATAATATATCACAATATTAAAAAAAATTCTGTATTTTTGCTCAAATAAATGCAGGCTTGATGAGCAGAAGAAACTTCTTTCAAAAACATAAAAAATATAATGGGGAGGGAATGTATCACGGTTTCCACAAAAAAATATGAAGCAACAACTGTTTTCAGCACAAAAACAACAACAACAACAATAACTTAAGCTTATTAGAATGATTTGTGAAGGATCATGTGACACTGAAGACTGGAGTAATGATGCTGAAAATCCAGCTTTGATCACAGGAATAAATTACAGCTTAAAATATATTAAAATAGAAAACAGTTATTTTAAATTGTAATAATATTTCACAATATTACTGTTTTTTACACAATGCATAAATTGTTAATGTGTAATTTACTGAAATTGAGATGTTTTATAATGTTCAAAATGTATTGATATATCTGTAGAAATTAATATACATGACAAACTGAGATGAATAAATGCTGTTAAAGTGTTGCTCATTTATCTAAAGTAGTATATTATGCAATGTTAACAATTATATTAAACATAGTTATGCTTATAATATTATAGTATGGTCCCATTAAATACATAAACAAACTAACTAACTAACTCCCATCCAGTATTATGTCCGGTTAAATACTGTTTCACTCAGATGTATGACATTATAAATGTTAAGTGCTTTCAGGGCTTGTAGTCAAATCAAAAATCAAATCAAATCACTTTTATTGTCACACAACCATATACACAAGTGCAACAGTGGTGAAATTCTTAGGTGCAGTTCCAAGCAGCATAGCAGTCATGACACAATGGACGAAACAATTTACACTTACAGATTACACCTCTAATGTGCCCACGATAACTCACAGCACCATATATACTATACAATATACAATAAATAATGTACAATATACAATATAGACATCTATACATACAATAAATACACATGCGAAAGAAAATAAATGTAAATATACAGTAGGTTAAGTCAATCTGTCAATCTTGTCAATCTGTCAATCTTGTCAATCTTTAGTCAATCTGCTGGTATAAATCTCACGTCATGTCTGATCCGATGGCCTGCTACGGTAAATAGTTTTTCAAGAGGAGAAACGCTGTCGGGCCGCCGTGTTTCTTTTGTGTTCGAGCACAGGTAGAAATAAAGAGAAATAAAGAGCTTCTCGCTGTTGCTTGATGGCAGTACAGGTGGTCTTTGACAATAACACACACACACTGTTGCTCTCTTTTATTCCTCTCACATTTTTCAATTTCACTCATAATCTGTCTCTGGCAGACAATGAATAAATGCATGATGAGTCAAACACTGTTTGAGATGCTACCTGTAAAGCTTTAGACACAGCGAGTGTGAAGACGAAGATGAAGGCTCCCCGTTATGATATTCATGAGTTGTGTCTGACGCATCGCCGCGTTCTTTGTTAGTGCAGACGACGCTTTGTCTTTCTCCCAGACTGATTGAATGTCGTGTGTGGGCAAACATCTAACTTCAATTTACTTCGAGTGTGTCTGGAAACCTTCATTAGAACATTCCAGACCGCTCAAAACGTTTTCTCCGTCCCTGACATGGTGATGGGATGTAAAAATGTTCTTGACGTCAAAGCTAATGTGTCTCCCAGACTTGGGCAGTAATAGCCAGCCCTTAAACTTTAGGTCAGATGTGATATTAATTACACACTTTCCTACATTTTTGTACTCGCAGAGGCCCATCATAATAATTGGACTCAATAAAACGTTGATAGTCCAATCACATGGGCCGCTGACATCGTGCCACAGCGGTGACAGCTTTACACTATCTAAACGTTTTTTTTTTTTTTTTGTAGGGATGCACCGATATGATCATTTTGGCTGATACCAATAACCGATAATTCTTTATATTTGAAAGCCGATAACTCTAAATCAAACATTTGTATATCATTTTTGACAAAAACAAAAGTCTCACCATTAAAAGTCACGTCTCAAGCACACAATTATAATGATGTTCTCATTATAATTTGATGTAGCTTATGACAAACTTGCGCTGCACATTGAACTGTATTTTGAAAGTGATTCCCATCATATTTCAAGCAAGTCAAAATCATCATGTTGAACAGTGCACATCTGAAGTGTCTCAGCTGAAGGAAAAACCCATTATTTATCACCTTTAATGTATCTGCCTAATTTTCTTATTAGGCCGATAACGATAGCTTTAAATATGAACGTATGTCGGCCGATGCCGATATATCGTGCATCCCTATTTTTTTGTTTCCCGGTACCAGCAAGGTGTACCTAATAAAGTGGCTACATTTAAGCTGCTCCGGTTCTGGTTGTGTTCTGGGTGAGAGATCTCAAACCGAATTTGGACCAATCAGCTGCGAGCAAACTGACACATGTCTAACGCAACAAGCCACTCCCCCAGTTTCTCCTAACGAAATTTTAGCTTATTAGATTATATTATATGATTTATATAATCACTTTGCCCTTAATCCATTACAGAAGCAATTTTAGTTTAACAATTATTATGAAGCATTCAGTTTAAATGAATATAACTATATACCGATATCTAATATAAATAAGCTTCAGAATCAATAAATTAAGCTTTAAACCTTTATATTATTAACTATTTAAGCTAACTTTCGCTTGCACTGATGTAGTGAAATTTATTTGTCCTCTTTTATGGACAAGTCTTTTCTTCTTGCTGTGTGAATGCATTTAAATTCTTCATATTTGTCAATCTCTTAATCTTCAGCAGAAGAGAAAAATGAATCTCGCTGACTCTCTCGTGAGAAGTGGATCACTGTTTCAAGGCATGTGATTGGCTGTTCGCTGCTGATGTCACACTTTCGTCATGACCTCAGAATCAAAGCCTGAGTCGACAGTGAAAGTTGATGATCCGCATAATGACTCCAACAGAGACTGATTGTGTT
Source organism: Rutilus rutilus (assembly GCF_951802725.1). Classification (NCBI taxonomy): domain Eukaryota; kingdom Metazoa; phylum Chordata; class Actinopteri; order Cypriniformes; family Leuciscidae; genus Rutilus; species Rutilus rutilus. Next base: position 28,491,974 of record NC_140228.1, read on the forward strand.
GGTTTGGTACTCAAGATTAATCCTGTAACACTGAGTTTGTTCAACTACCATCATGGTACTGGCTAGCCTGACGTCGTCATACTCAGATTCTAGTCAGAATGTGAGTCTGATCTGCTCCATTGGGCTGTGATTATGGGGCGTGTTTCAACCGAACCAGGAAAGAAAATGCCTCTGCACTCAATTGGATAGACCTACAACCAATCAGAGCAACGGAGTAAGTGACGTATGTTCTTCATTCATGTTTCCGATCGACAAATGCCTTGATCGCGGTTCTCTGTTCCTCTTGTAAAATGAATGCGCTGTCGATATCTTCTATAACAGACGCGATGGCGGAATCTCAATTCTCAAATCTTTGTTGTAAACGAATTCAACCCAAGCGCTCGTTGGTGACGTGGATGATTACGTTACTGTTGATCATCTGTCCATTATCGTATAAAGCCCGCCTCTGACAATTTGATTGGTCCGAACAGCTCTGGTTCGAGTATAGTTGCTCCACAACCGGATCAAGTCCAGACCGAACTTCCCGACCTCAAAAGTTGTGGGCGGGGCTAAGCAGGAAGACATAATTCCCAAACACTGAACTGGCATTATTGGCGTGTAGATTTTGGTGTTCACCTGTTAATGTATTCACGTTTCCAAAATAGCTTTGTTTCAATAAATGTTCTGTATCCATAGTACATTCCTGAAGAAAGAAAGGAACAAGCATAATTAAATAACACTGCATAACAAATGACAAAAATCTGTAGAAATACAGATAATGTCCAGGCAGAAAATGACCCGTATGTTTTCTGTTAAGTTTACGGTCCCAGATCTTTCCAGCCTGATTTATCATGCAATGCAGCATGGGATAATTTTTGTAATGTTTAGCACTGACTCTTGTCTCAGAGCCGCCCCTTCCCATGACCTCTCCTGAGGCTTGCTGCTTCTCACAGCACCCAACTTCTGCAAGTCCTGCTTATAAAAACAGGCAGACTCTCTCTCTCTCTCTCTCTCTCTCTCTCTCTCTCTCTCTCTCTCTCTCAATCTACTCCTTCTTTCCGCCGAGTGCACAGGCAGACTGAAAGAGAAGCTCAAAGCTGATTAGTCAAACTTGTGATTTCCAATTTCAGACCCCAGACACAAATCCCACACACACACACTTAATATTCATGCAGAGGGTCTCGAGCTCCGGCACTGCTGCCCAGACCTCGCTCACCAAATCACACTCATTTAATCAGCTTATTCAAAGAGAGAGAGAGGCTGAGGAAGACGAGGAAGATGAAGAAGAAGAAGCAGCAGTGTTTATTTAGAAAAAAAACACAGTTGAAAGGGTTTTTGCTGAAATATTCACACCCATTTCTCATTTTATTGATCTGAGAAATTAGATCTCTGTAATAACCAGGGGTTGAATTGGGTTTTTTGGAGGCGAGTGAACCTAAAATCTGGAAGTGATTATTGTGCAAGTGTAAAAACTGGACTGGAGCGTTTATGAATGGATTGGATTGACAAACAAACTGGAATAGTTTTGAAGCTGTTCCGGATCATTAAGACCTTCTCCAATCCCTGATAATAACTCACTGTATCCGTCTTCCTCTGCCCACATTAATGAGCTGGTTAAGAGGAGCTGTGCCCTTCATCACAGTCAGTCCTGTGGGTATTGTTGGCACACGGGGGCAGAGGAAAGCGTTGGATGCCCAGGAGAGACGGATCTCACAGGCCTCGGGCAGAAAGATGGAGTGATATTCCTCACCTCCTACCAATGCTCTCCATCACGATCCATTTATCACCTCCTGCCAGTCTGTGCAAACCCCAGCCCTCACACTGCAGTGACTCGGACCGCCACCAGGGGCTTTGCTGCATTTGTGATGTGGACCATAATAATAGATGCTACATTTTTTACATTTTCTAAAGATAAGGTTTCTCGCTTATGCAAATCCCATTGCATATGATAATCTGAACCCTAGATATGGTTTCAATCCCGAGATTTGTTGTTGTTGTCGACTAGTTTTAATAATAATACTAAAAGTTTACAGTAAAAAAAAAAAATAAGTGCTTTTTATTGTTGTTGTTGTTGTTGATGATGATAGTAATAATAGTAATAACAATGTATTAATTATTTGAGAAATATGTATTTATGAAAATTACTCTTTGTTATTTATAATAATAATAATAATATTAAGAATGGTAACACTTTACACTAAGGTCTTATGTATTAACATTAGTTATTGCATTAACTAACACAAACTAACAATGATCAATATTTTTGTTACAGTGTTTATTCATATTTGTTAATCCAGCTGTTCATGTTAGTTCACAGTGCATTAACTAATGTTAACAAATACAACATTTGATGTTAACAATGTATTAGTAAATGTTGAAATTAACATCAACTAAAATTAATAAATGCTGTAGAAGTATTGTTCATTCTTAGTTCATGTTAACTAAAGTTTACTAATGAAACCTTTTTGTAAGGTGTTACCATAATAATAATACAAAATATTGCATTTAAATTATATATTCCTTAACAACAACAACAACAACAATAATAATAATAGTAAATATTGCTATTATAATAATAGTTATCATTATCATTAATTGTTTTTTTAAATAAATGATATATTTCTCAATAAATGCAGAAATAAATGAATAAATCTTGCAAATCACGTTTCATGGCTGGTAAGAAATATTTTGTCTCAGTTATCAGCCTGGAGACTCGAGTTATTTGCGGACCCTGATATTGGGATGAAAAGGTTAAACCAAGTAGTTTATCTGATGGCAGTGAAACAGATCCACTCACAGTGGATTTTAAATGACAGATTTGAAATATTGATCGATGTCAGTATAAAGAATACAGCATAAATTCTGCAGGATCTCTCCTACCTCTCCTTCATCGTATCCCGAGCGCGGTGAAAGGGGAGGAGCCTCGAGGAGCTGTCAATCACGTGAGGATCTCAGGGGATTGGCTGAGCTGGCAGATGTGTGTGTGTGTGTGTGTGAGCGAGACTCATTACAGCCACAGAAAGCACTGCGCTCCTCTGTGTGATAAGAGTACCCTGGTGATCTCTCTGTCTCTGAAGGGTTTCCAGCTTTAAACTCGTTCATTATAACCCACGGCACACACAACAGTGGAATTCGCAAACTTTCCTGACATATTTGTCATCTGAATTAACTAAATGAGAGCGCAACGTGTGAATCGGTTGATCGGGAATTCACTGAGTTGTGAAAAGTAGGAGGTTTGGCAACATCAACTCAAATGGAAATAGTTTCAAAAAGGCAGGACACGCTTTTACATGTTGATGAAAGATTGCGAATACACACGTGTTAGTCTTTCTGAATAACGCACCGCTGAATCATGCACAATAAAACCAGGAATGCGTATTAGGAAAGTAAACAGGGTCATGTTGATGTCATGCAGATCTTGAAAGGAGAACTGGGCGTTTTCTTCTCCATCTCCAAGAGCATCTCAACCTGGAGCAAATCCTGACAAATGAGATTCCTTACAATGAGATTCCTTTGGGAGCAAAACACATCCCGCTAACAATATTGCTTTTTTTGATGAATGGAGGAAGCCACATGAAGCTAAGCTTTTTTAATAGCTTTATAATGGCGCGCAGTCGTATACATTAGGCCACATCATAAAGAACACATCTCTCCGTGTGCATGGAGGAGCGCGCGCTTCATTTCTGCGTCTGGGATCCGGGAAGAACGGTCCTCATGAAGACCTGAAGGAAACGACACACTCAGACAAAACGCCTCGCTGCTTTGATCTGACACAAACAGGCCGTGATATGCCTATAATGTCTCATACGCAAGAGTGATGAGCTCAATATCACAGAATAAGAGAAAAGCGAAACCAATGTGTTCGAGTTAAAAAAAATAAAATAAAAAAACGCACTGTGTTGTTTCAATTGCAATTTATAAATCAAACATGATTCTTTTTTTTTTTTTCATTTCGTTTTATTGCTATCAACCAGTTTTGGCTGGGAATTCTTGGCAAGATATTTTGGAATGGGATCCCGCCTCCCTTGGGCCGTCGGAAACCAGGTCACGGAGAGAGAGGGGGGAGAGTGACAATTTATGGAGCGAGTGAGCGATCGCTAAAGAGCAATCACATGCTGATTTATAAATGTCTTGCTCTCTCTCCTCGGGTGTCCGGGTCTCACCTGAGACGGGCTCTTGATCCTCCTCGGAGTATCTGCGGGACAGGTGGAGGTGTGCTAGAGATGTTCTGATGTGTGTGTGTGTGTGTGTGTGTGTGTGATGAGCAGTTTGGCGTAGGCGAATATTTGCGCCTGGAGAAGCTGCAGAGATTCTTTTTCCCAAACGCGTCCCCTCATGAACCTCTCGATGGGAAAAGTTTTGTTTAAAGTCAGCATGAAATCAATGCTTAATGTTGTTGGAAAATCAAAAGCATCATGTCAATCATGTTTCTCAAAATGTTTGATCATTTGAATTTACATCAGCAGTTCATTTTTAAATATAAAGTAAAACATATTACAAACTTAGAAATTAATAAGTATATACCCAATATAGTCTCTTCTGCTCACCAAGGCTGCATTTATTTAATTATAAATATAGTTAAGAAAGTATTATTATGAAATATTATCACAAATCAAAATAACTATTTTCTATTTAAATATATTTAAAAATGTAACTGCTGCTCAAGAATATTGTCTTATTATTATCAGTGTTGTTCTGCTTAATATACATTGTTTTCACTAATATGTAAGAAATTAGTTAAGAAAAATTATTAATTAAATATAAATATTATATTTTAATTTGTTCTTAATGAATGCTTAAAGGGGAGCTATTATGCAAAATTCACTTTTATATATTTTTTTTTTTACATATTTATGTGTCCACAGTGTTTATACACAACCTCCCTATTGTGGTAAAAATCCATACAGTCCATTTGTTATTTTTTCCATAAATCTGAAAATGTCTTAAAATGAGCCGTTCAAGAATGTGCTCCAATGTGAAGTCCCATTGCACAGGCCCCGCCCACAACTGCTGCCCTATTAGCTTAGCTCCTCCCCTAAATGAGCTGTACACAGTCTGCCATGTTTATCTCCTCGCCAGAGCATTTAACAGCAACATTCAAGTGACAAATGTATTCTTATTAAAGTTATTCAGTATACACATGCGCTTTCTTTCCCTGCTGTTTACATAACTTACTGTGTTTGTGAACTTTGTGTGTTTTTGACATAACCTTGTGTGTATTTGACAGTTTAAGTGCAATAAGACGTGAAAGAGAACTTAGTTTATTACTCGCGCAACGCGCCGTCTGACAGCCAGCTTTCTGTGTGTGTGTGTGCTTCGAATGTGTGCACTCAGAAAACCACATATCAGAAGTTTAGACTGATGTGGCTTTAAAACTCATGCAAATAATAACTTTCCTGATGACAACATCATGCGAGTGTGACCACGGTAAAGATGTTTCAGTTATTGGCAGAGTATCGAGGAACGAGCTGTAAAGGCTCCGCCCACTTCTGGATAAGGGCGCGGGGAGCATCAGCTCATTTGCATTTAAAGATACATGCACAAAGACAGCATGTCTGCTTTAACTCAAAAATGGCAACATTTAACTTACAACATGGCATAATAAATGACCTGTGGGGAAATAACTTATTCTGGGGACACCTGAGACTTATGTTACATCTTATAACAGGTCGCGAGACTACATGAACATGAATTATTTATTTTATTTTTGTTATTATTATTATTCAGAAGGTCTCTTAATGTCTTTGGAAACAGAGAAATTGTTTGCGTGTAAGAATAGATGCATTTTCGATGCATGTTTTATGCTCTGTGTGTCTCTCCGGTCATTATTATGCGAGTGATGGTATCAGTCCTCTGAAAGGGAAAGAGAGAGAGCGAGACAGACAGACTGCGGCGCCTGCCGAGGAAGCCGAGGAAAGCGTCTCATCTGGGGCTCTATTATTAATTTGGAAATCAATTATCCCTTTTCGTCACTGTGAGCTGATGAATCAAGGGTAATTAGCCTGAAGGTGTATCTCTCCTGTCCTGTCTTATCTCCATGTTCTGGACCGATACGCATTCCCAATGTTTTCCTCACATTAGGTTAATACAATTAAACCTGTTGTTGAACGATCAGGCCGCGGAAGCTAGTTCGTTAACGCCACACCGTTTTAGAAGATCAAGAGACAAAGAATTTGAAGATATTATTATGAAAGGAAGGGTGATGATCTTAGTAATGCTGCTAATACGTTAAAATTACATATTTAATTGCATTTTATGCAGCAATAATAAGCAGATGATTATGTGTCATAGAGTTGACCTTTATACCGTGATGCTACAATATTTTAAAGACATTGTGAGTAGTAAGATGCTACATGTGCCTCACAGAAAGTACTGCGGTTACACTGGTTCAGTGATGGCAGTACCATGGTATTTAAAGTCCCCTGTAGTCAATATTTGTATCCCTTAAAACTCATCTTTGATCACCAAAATGACATAGGCTAATGAGCCCCGCCTCCACTCACTCACTCAGCTCAGAGATCCACTGGTTGACGATCACACGTTGATCTGATTGGTTACAAGGTAGTTTGTGACGTCAGAAACACCAGCGATTTCAAAGCGTGTTTTTGAGACTGTCTTTGGTTCACTGCAGTTTTAAGGAGAAAATACTCAGCAATGGTGTCGACTTATGAACTTACACATGCTTTGTCAACCACATAGACATATAAACAACATTAAAAGCTGGATTTTCAGTGATAGTAATTGTATGCCAGGGTACGTCCACACTTATGCTCTGGTTTTATGGCACTACCATATTTTTTAAGGTCATGTACTGTGGTAGATCTTGTAAAATGCCTTGGGTTTATTATGCAAATGCTATAGTACGTAAATGTTAGTACCATGGTATATATCAAAGTACCATGGCACATTTATTTATTAATTTATAGAATTGAATTGAATTGAATTAGGGAATTGAATTAGGGAATTGCTTTCACTTTCATATAATGTGGACCAAGCAGATACGGTGGATCTCGGTCATTCTCGGTCGGTCATTGTTTTTGGCCTTAAATCAGTCTGTGTTTTCCGCTCAGGGCTGATGGGATCGCCCTGCCCTCTCTGTTAAACACAAAGCTTCGGCCTTGGTGTTATTTAGACACAACACAACCTGTGACCAGCCTTATCACAACATCTGTCCATCAATCTCGTGCGTCGCGTCGTGCATGTGTAATAAACCCTGACCAGGTGAGTGGCCTGAACTGTAGAGACATACACATGACTGATAAGAGGAAACTAGGCCACGGCTCAGAGTCGCAGGCTTACATAAGCGCGTGTTGCATTTACATTCATGCATTTGGCAGACGCTTGAATCCAAAGTAACTTACACTGCTATTAAGGTACAGAGTTTCATCAGTTGTTGGAAATGGAGCCCATGACCTTGGCATTGCTGTACAGTTTGAGCTACGGGAAGGCATGTTGATGGTCTTTCCCACAGGGAGCTGTTTGCAGACTCTAAACAGACAGATAAACCCTTCACTGAACATATGTAGCTTGAGGGGTGAGAAAGAGAGAGATGGAGTGAGAGAGCATACCTGTGTGTTTGAGAGAGAAAGTGTTAATCCAATAATGTGGTCTCCAGGTGTGGAGGGATGGGACGTCCTGCAGCGCTGATGGCTCAGATGAAGGAGCGGAAAGGGTGTGTGTGTGTTTGTGTGTGTGTGTGTGTGTGTGTGTGTGATCAGCTTTGATCACAGGAATAATATATATATATATATATATATATATATATATATATATATATATATATATAACATTGAATGGTTGTGTTGTCTCTAAAGCATGAGCATGATAAATTCACTTAACTTAAATTGGTACGTATGTATAAAATTAATAAACATCTACATATTTTTGTTCTGTTACGGTTGGACACAAAAGTACATTTTCATCATTTTGTCAACTGAAGTTACAAGTTAAAGATTAAAATGATATCTGAATATGTGTATATCTGAATTTAAAAATAAAAGTAAAATGAAAAAGACTGACAAAGACTAAAAGATATTGAATATGATTTATTTTGATTAAATGTATTGTCCATAAGACAATGCTGGCTACAAAAAAAACTACTTTCACTAATATCATCCAACCAAATGTACCACGGTATTGCAGTGCACTGTAAAAAAAAAAAAAGATATGATCAATAAGTCATGGCAGCTTATGTTTTCACTACTTTAACTCATCAAAAATGATTTTGTTTTTATAAAAGTGAACACATTTCTGTTAGGTACTTGGTATCAGCGGAGTCACATAACATTATTTTCTTTCTCCTCCTCCTGTCCAAACGGTCTTAAATCTGTTTTTCTTCTTCTTGTAACATGGACTGAAGCAGATGTTTGGAATTGATCAGTCATAGATGAGCAGGGCCGTTCTCCGCTCCTCTCTGTTGTTGATCTGAGTAAAGCAAACACTTTACCTCAGCGTGATTTATTTCTCTATCCGTCTCTCTCCTTCTATTTCTCTTGGAGTGTGAGGCGATGCATAGATAAGAGAGAGATATGCTGTGGCATAATCTTGGCTGGAGTTAAACTTCAGCTTTTCATCCTCCGTCAGTTTTGATCACAGTGCTCAGACATGTAGAGATATACAATATATTTATGGTAGTGCTGGTGTAGTCAGAAACCTGAGAACATCTGAAATGTGATAATCATGTATTATCATGATGATAATACCATGGTATTCGTTGAGAACCATATAAATTCAATGGTATATGGTAACCATTCTGTGGCATTGGAATGAGATAAGACCAAAAACACAGTTTTGAAAATGACCATGCCTGACCATACTTATTCTATTCTATTCTATTCTATTCTATTCTATTCTATTCTATTCTATTCTATTCTATTCTATTCTATTCTATTCTATTCTATTCTATTCTATTCTATTCTATTCTATTCTATTCTATTCGGCTTCACTTTATTTTGATGGTCCCTTTAACACATTCTGTTGACTATAGGTAATATTGCATCTACATGTCTACTAACTCTCATTAGAGTGTAGAGTTAGGGTTAGAATAAGTTTACATGTAGTTGTAAAGTTACTTACATCAGAATAAAGCATCAGAATAAAGAGTTAGCAGATATTAAGCAGACAGTCTACTAATACAACTTATGAGAGTTAGTTGACATGTAGTTACAAAGTTACTTATAGTCAATAGAATGCTCAAAAGGGACCATCAAAATAAGGTGTAACATCCTAGTCTAGTCCATTCCATTCCAGTCCAGTCCAGTCCAGTCCAGTCCATTCCATTCCATTCCATTCCATTCCATTCCATTCCATTCCAGTCCATTCCAGTCCAGTCCAGTCCAGTCCAGTCCAGTCCATTCCATTCCATTCCATTCCATTCCATTCCATTCCAGTCCAGTCCAGTCCAGTCCAGTCCAGTCCAGTCCATTCCATTCCATTCCATTCCAGTCCAGTCCAGTCCAGTCCATTCCATTCCAGTCCAGTCCAGTCCAGTCCATTCCAGTCCAGTCCAGTCCAGTCCAGTCCATTCCATTCCATTCCATTCCATTCCATTCCATTCCATTCCATTCCATTCCATTCCATTCCAGTCCAGTCCAGTCCAGTCCATTCCATTCCATTCCATTCCATTCCATTCCAGTCCAGTCCAGTCCAGTCCATTCCATTCCAGTCCATTCCATTCCATTCCATTCCATTCCAGTAGTCCAGTCCATTCCATTCCATTCCATTCCAGTCCAGTCCAGTCCAGTCTATTCTTTGAAGTACCCCATAATACTTTACTTTACTTTACTTGTATACTTTATTGTCAGTCTGAAATTTTTCTTGCATAACAGTGTCTATGTTTACAACATCCAACATACATTCTACATCGACATACACTTAAACCTCACACATTATGCATTCAGTACAACACTTATGCATCTACAACACCTTCACAATACTCTTGATTTCTGATTAAGTGCTTTTGTTCAATGCTAAGATAGCCTGGTGCACAAAAGAGTGTTTCAGCCTCACTTTGTTAAATCTGCGGACTCTATACCTCCGCTTTGATGGTAGTAGTTCAGACTCATTATGCAGGATGTGCATAGGGTTAGAAGCTATTATTAGCCAGCCTTAGCAAATTGTTATGATTGAATCATAAAGCTTCTCAAGAGCTGCAATCTTTGAGCAAATTTTTAATTGATTAAACAACTTTGTTTTAGCATAACAGACAAACTCATACCAAATAGAGTTGCAATATTGCAGTATACTGCATAATACATCTGAGGCCGTAACTATGCTATAATACTGCCTTATTTTGTTTATTCTGTGGATAACATCTGGTTTTGAAATAATATGGAATAAGAAACCAGTTTTTAATTTGCCTATTGGACCACCCATTTGTGTGTCTTTCCCAATGGAAAATCCTGCCTACACTTCTGGTTCCAAATGATTATTAACATCAGTGAAAAACAGAGCAGAACGAATCATCTTCAGTTCATTCATCAAGGCCGTCCTCACACAGAGAAGCTCTTTCTACTTCCTGTGTGTCAGGATCTCCAACGATGACCTCACACGTCGACGCGGTCTCACATCTTTCATCTCTCTGTTCCTCCAATCCCTTTCCCCAGGCTTTTTATAGTTTCTTTAGGCAACGAGCGGAAGCCCTTGAAGACCGTCTCTCGACAGCACGGCTGCTGGGACCTCGGCCAATCGGCTTGCACCGGAGACCCTCTGATGTGACATCATCAGTCTGCGCGGTGGCGAAACTGAAGGGTTTGTGTCTGAGGAGTGGGGACTCATGCAGGGGTCAGGGAGGGACGTCGATGCTGCGGGAACACAAAAGCTGCTCTGTCTGAGCGTTGTGAGAAGCGAGGGGATTCAGAAGCGGGGGATTTACGGCCTCAAGTGTTGCAACCTCAACCAAAGCTTCTATTGTGTGAGGATACGGCATTAAAACGGCCTATGAAGTGGTTTGACGCACATTAAACATGCAGTTGGTTGGCACGCTGTTTGTTTGAGTGTGGTTACGGACTCTGCTGTGTGTCATTCGTGTCACAGATGTCAGTTTGCGTCGCTGTCGGTTCAGAAGTGTCAGAGGAAAACAAAAGTTCCTTGTCGGACAATCGTTGTGATGTGCCAGACGTTGTTAGCAAAGACACAAGAGCTCATTGATTCCCTGAACTCGTCGTCTCAGACCCTGGGACCTTCTTTCACAGTTCCCCTCATGTTATTCAAGGTTGTCGACGCTGCTTTTCCTGCCCCTTGTTTTACCTTTTCTGCAGGTTAGTGTGTGAAGAAGTGGTGGATGAGGTTGGAGACCGTTGTTGATTTGAGCATGAGGTTTCTTCCAGGCGATCCGCGTAGCTCGTCTGCGCAATGTGTCGTCCAACATTAACATGGAAAGCTTTCGTTCTTTTCAGGATGTGCTTTCATCGAACAGCAACCCAGACGCTTTATACGCGAGTGGACACATCTTAATCATCATTAACACATTTTATAATGGACACGTTTCATTTGAATGTCCACATGACATTTGACCTGAATTGATTTTGCTGTGTCATAAAAAGGGCAGATTATGTTATTTTAAGAAACTTACTGACCTTGACACACAGTCGTGTGCGTGTGCGTGCGTGTGTGTGCGCGTGCGTGCATGCGTGTGTGCGTGTGTGTGTGTGTGTGTGCGTGCATGCAAGTGTGTGTGTGCGCGTGTGTGTGCGTGCGTGTGTGTGCGTGTGTGTGCGTGTGTATGTGTGTGTGAGAGTGTGTGTGAGAGTGTGTGCGTGAGTGTGTTTTATATTAAAAACAGTAAACCCGGTATACTAGAATAACCCAGTATACTTTTTGAACAAACTTTTTTTGAAGTGAGTGTATAAATCCTAATTATTTTTTTTAAGTGTAAAAAAAAAAAAAAAAAAGTTTAAGTAGCATGATTTTAATTCATAAATATTCATGAATATTATGTTTTTGGCGAGCTGCACCACAGGAGCGTTTTGTCGTTCTTCTGCATGAGATATTGTCCAACATTAACCTGAAAAGCTGGTGTTCTCTTACGGTTGTGCTTTCATCGAACAAACACCCAGACACTTTATCTGGAGATCTTATAAAGTGCACATCGCTCATATCTATCGTCCGCCTCAGTTTTCCAACACGCCGCTTCTCCTTTGTCAAGCGAAGTGTGTATTCATGAGCACCTGACTCCCAGCATGCATCTGTTGATCTGCGACTGCCGATAGCATCGCGGCCTCTCGTACTTCTTTCCCAGTTGCTTTCATCAGCGTGCCGGTGTCTCCTCTGTTCTCCACCGGCGTTCCTCTAGTGTTCGCTATCAATCAGCCGAGCTGGTTTTGATCTTCCTGGAGGAGCGCGAGACTTTCGGAGCTCCTGCATTCGTCAGGCGAGGCGCGTTTGATAGGAGAAATTAATGAGGTTGGTTATGTTTGGATGTCCTCGTTTGGCGTACATGCAAGGGTTCGGTCTCAGTCTTTGTGGCAGGAGACCCAGTCACCCGATTTAACGCGGAGACATAATGTGATCAGCGGAGCGTGGTGGAAACAATGAAGGGGCTGGTGCAGGAAAACGTGTGTTTGTTCCCCGAATGCTGCCTCGTGACCGTAGAGGTGTGTGTGTGTGTGAGGACGTGAGAAGACGCACAATGATCATTTTGAAAAGCAGCATGAAAGCAGGCATGGAGACAGCAATGTTTGTGCGTTTTTCTTCATGGACTTTTTTTTTTTTCCATATGACATCTGGTTGTTTGAACCTGTTCTCCAGCAGTGCCCGGGCACCAGGAGCTCTGCCAGTCTGAGCAAGCTGTTTTCTGACCCGCTCTCCCTATGCAGATCCTTGCAAATGTGTCAAAAATGAATTCTCACTTCTCTCTCCTTTATCTCGTATAACACAAATTACCGAAAAATAAAGGCATAGTTCACGCCAACATTTTTAATTGTGATCTTTTACTCAGCTTCATGCCGTTACAAACCCATATGACTTTCTGTCATCTGTAAAGTGCACACACAAAAAGCTATCTTGCTTATTTTCATACAGCAACAACAAATAGAAACAGATGAATGTCACGTTCATAATAGAGATGATAAAACAATAATACTGATAAACGATAGAAGTCATTTGCAAGTGTTGTTTCCTTCAATGGATTGTAGATAAATTGCAACAAACTGTATTAGAGTTGAATAAGCTGCATACAATTTAATATATGCCGTTTTTTTACTGTAAAGGTTTTGTTTATGTAGAGAGAGAGAGAGAGAGAGAGAGACATAAAAAGAAATAATATTAATGTATATAAATATAAATAAATTTAAATAATATAAATCGTTTTTTTATCGAATATTCAATGATAGAAAACAAAGAGTGACTAATGAGGTGGATATGATATGATATGATATGATATAAAACATGATATGATTGATGATAGATATATATATATATACCCAGAAAACCTTAGCAACCACCCACCTAGCAACCACCTAGCAACACCCTAGCAACCACCCAGGATACCCTAGCAACCACCTAGCAACATGCTCAGGTCGCTTAGGTCGGCAGATTGCATGCTTTTAGCTGTCTCTAGAGTAAGGCTGAAACATAGAGGAGATCGGGCCCTAAACTATGGAATAATTTACCATTGTCTGTGGCTGATCCCAACACTCTCTGTTTTTAAATCTAGTCTTAAAACATATTTCTTTTCTTTGGCTTTTACTTCAGTTCGAGAGCTGTGTGTTTTTGTCGTCTCGTTGTTGTTGTATTTATTGTTTTGTTTATTTATGATTTTGGATGTATAGCACTTTGGTCAACTTCTGTTGTTTTAAATGTGCTCTAGAAATAAACTTGACTTTTGACTTTGACCATACTAACCACCCAGAATACCCTAGCAACAACCTAGCAACCCACAAGAAACACCCTAGCAACCGAGTGGCGAGTTTTGCCACTGCAAGCACCACTCACATTTTCTTCAGGGAATGTACATACTCAGATAAGTATGTGGTAATCTCTGTTGTCAGACAAGGATTTATTAGTAATATTTTACTGGGGCAGTATTTCTATCGACACCCCTGACGACATTCCTCATACACAACATATGTTCCACAGGTGGGTGAACTATTCCTTTAATTATAGTCGATTACACGGAGCCAGGGCAATGTTGCTAGTTGTATGATAATTCTGCTAATGGATTTCACAGTCCAGTTCAAACACTATTTACCCATCATTCCACTGTCTTAGGTCATCTCTCTGTCTGTCAGGATGGTGGACGTCTCAGAGCCCGGAGCTATTCCCACTCAGATCCCACTTCTCCGCCTGGATAAACCTCCTGTTTATCTTTAGCAGAGACCATGCTAAATGAGGAACACTCCTGAGAGTTACAGCATGTCTCCTAGTCTGAACAGCTGTGTGTGTGTGTGTGAGTGTGTTTGAGCGTGTGTGTGTGTGTGTGTGTGTGTGTGTGTGTGTGTGTGAGAGAGAGAGGCACATACCTTTAGTATAGATCGGGAGTCACAGAGTTAATAAATGAAAGTTGGTCATGTCATTGGCCTCGCTCAATAAATCAGACCTGAGCTTATGAAATCCGACACATTTATTCTGTTGTACAGCCCAGAGGGACGAGGTGAGATGCTGGCCTCACACACACACTCACACACTTTTACATTTGCCTTCCTATATACAGTATCTGGAGTAATGATGCCGAAGACTCAGCTTTATATTAAATTGAAATACTTCACAATTTTTTTTTTGCTTTTTGATCACATAAATGCAGCCTAAATGCAGAGAGAGAGAGACAGAGGGAGAGACAGAGAGAGAGAGAGAGAGAGAGAGAGACACAGAGAGAGAGAGAGAGAGAGAGAGAGAGAGAGAGACAGAGAGAGAGACAGAGAGAGAGAGAGAGATTTAAAAATGATTAAAAAAGACATTTTCTGTGGTGTCATCACTCCGCTTAATTGTGATGAAATGTTGAATAGATGTAGTTCGTTACAGTTGCATTATTGTTTGTTTTTCTTCTCTTTATCAGACACAAAGCTCTGCTCTCAGATGACGAACATTCATGCATATAAGCAGATGATTATGATTTAATTAATTCACTGAGAAATATCGAAGGACTATGATACTTTAAATGAATGTTTTCAAAGTTTTCAAAGCGAGGCCTGCTTTCCCTAATGGCCAAACTCTCCTGCACAAACTCCATCTAACTCAGCATCTAACGGTTTCAGCTTTATTGGCTGAAATCATCAGTCTGGGTTTAGAAAAGAAACTCTATTTCCAAGTCAAATGTCTTGTTGAAATCCTGTTTGCTGTCAGGGAACATTTGCATTTAATTGTAGACTTTCAAAGTCTTTTCAGTTGATTTTTTTTTTTTTTTTTTTTTCGCAATTACTGTTTAACACCGCAGACAAGCCAGTTCGTATTCAATGTCATTTTCATTTTTATGAGAGAGCAGATATGATCTTTTCATTTAACAGAACTCTGAAGTTAAAGATTAGCCTCCGTTTATAATAAAGAATTCTTCAAACATCAGGGATTCTCATTTTATTTGAATTAATTCACAAAGACAAGCGAGGGGGAAAAAATGCCAATTTGATCTACTCGCCTGTGGAAAAACATTTAAAAAGATGAACTAAAAGGATGTCAGGAGGGAGAAGAAAAAAAAGAGACAGGGAAAAAATGGTTGAGATTTGTTTACTGCTTTGAGCTCGAACAAATTCTGTTTAAAAAAATCTACTTTTGGTAATTTAATGGCTAAGAGGAGGAATTTGACATCTTTTTAGATTTATTTATATATATATAAAATGCAAAACCCATTTTCTCTGAAGGCAAATAATGCAATAGAATAATAAGCATTTCTCATCCCATCTCAAATAACGTTGAGAATCAGAATCTGTGTGTGTGTGCGTGTGTGTGTGTGTGTGTGTGTGTGTGTGTGTGTGTGTGTGTGTGTGTGTGTGTGTGTGTGTGTGTGTTTAAGTGCAGCAGCTGTGTGTGTCTTTAAACTGGGCTAATGCCTAATAGCACCACACACTCTTTAGATTATTCTAAAACTGACTAACATGGAGAAGAGAGATTTGAAACAGAGCAATCAAGTCCAAATAAGCACTTTCATCTTTGGAGCGTCATTTTGAGTTTCATATCAGTGGTCCTTGTTTTCCTTTGGGCTCATTGTGGAGTTTAAAAAGCTATATGCCTGGTGAAGGTCGTGAGACCGAAACGTTGCTAATAAATACATTTTGATATTCATTTGCAAGTACTTATAGTGTGCAGGAGTTCCTTGTTTTTTGTGGAATTTAAAAAGCTGAAATATTTTCAATCATTCTAGCTTTATTTGGATTATAATGTCATTCTTCAGCCGCCTCCGTCAAAGAAAGACCTGTTATGCCCTTTTACAAAGTCTTGATGTTGTTTCAGGCTCTACTAGAACAGGTTTTCCTGCTTGAATGTTGATTATTCTCCTCATATTCTCCATTGTTGCGGCTCCTCTCTTCCCAGTCTGTCAGTAACGCTCTGTTCACTTCCTGTCTCTATGAAGCCCCTCCTTCTGAAAAGCACACTGTGCTCTGATTGGTCGGCTGGACCGGTGTGTTGTGATCATAGACTATAAAAAATGATGGACATCGAGCCTCCACTTCCTTCCACTGTAGAAAAATGAAGCCAAAATATCCCATTTCCGCTGACGCCATCCGTACCCCGAGTCTGCGCAGTAGTTTATCAATGTCCCGCCCACACTGACTGTCAATCATGACGTTACACCCTGTTTTTATAGCATCAGATAACTAACTAAAACCAAACTTTTTTTTTTTTTTTTTTACAAATACTTGAACCGAAGAACTACATAAAATGACAGAAACCATCTTTAAAAACAAATTAAGAAGTTGATATTTTAGTTTGGCTCACGTCCCATTTGATTACATGGAGAGTGCGGGTTTATGAGCTACACTGCAGCCGGACACCAGGGGGCGCTCAAAATGCTTTGGCTTCACTTTTCTGGCCTTGCTTGTGATTGGTCGAGCGCTTCAAGTGTGTTTGGGAAAGCCCCGCCCCGCCCCTTACCGTAACCTCCAGTTTAACACACTACTAACTAACTCAACCAGGCCCCGCCCCTTTATTCTGCGCATTAATTATTTAAATGAGGAATATTGTGACGTGTTCGTTCCCGGAAGAAACTCAAGACTACAATGGAGGCGTTTCAGGGAGTTCAGAAACAGTGACACTGATATAGAGAAACTTTGCAGAGCTTTTTCATGCTCAAACAGCAGCATTACACACTAAAGAAAGATGAACATGGAGAAAAAAGCATGATAGATCACAGAATGCCTAGAAATAAAGAGGAATATGGCAAGAATGAGAGAGTGGCATGGAAAAGCGCCCTGGATTTGAACATGTGTCTCGGTGTGTGTAAACACATGTACGCCTGTGTGTGTTTGTTTCTGTGTGTGAGGAGTGGCCGGGGGGAGATGGGCAGAATGAGATTAACTGTTGACATGTCTATTGATCTGGGATCAGTTGAGTTTCCTGTGCGTTTCGTCTGGCCAGGTCTGACCGGATACAATAACAGTTTAGCAGCTTTCCAGCGGGGGCTTCGGGTCCGGCAGCCTGGAGGTGTGGAGAGATGGAGATAAGCTTAAGTCTCTCTCTCTCTCTCTCTCTCTGTATTGCACACTGCGCTCTCGCCTTTGAAGGTCCATCATGAAATTTTGACAGGTCCATCTAACCTGTCCTCAGGTTGAAGACTGTCTTAAACCCGGCCCACAGTTAAAGGGCTTTAATAACCTTCCTGAGATTTGGCTTTGCTGGAGTTTCAGCTCAAGTTCAGTGCCCTGAGTTCCCGCCGCAGATTTTAGCTTTAGGTTAAGCGAGTTTCAGATTGATTCATCTTAATATTTTTTTCTTGGTGGTCGAAAAAACAATGGAGGAGGATCCCATTCATTCTGGAAAAATGTTATATTCATTTTCTGATCATAAAAAATGGCAGTAGTAACAGTGACTGCAGTATACATTATCATTATTTATTTATTTTTGAAAGAAACTAATAATTGTATTCATCAAGGACACGTTCAATTTATCAAAAGTGACAGTGAAGACTTTTATAATGTTCAAATAAATGCTGTTTTTATGAACTTTCTTTTCATCCAAGAATCCTGGAAATTAAAATGTATCACGGTTTTCACAAAAATATGAAGCATATGACCTTAAAAATGCTTCTTGAGCATCAAATCATCATATTAGAGTGATTTCTGGAGGATCATGTGACACTGAAGACTGGAGTAATGATGCTGAAAATTCAGCTTTGATTTTCTATGTGAATGTATTGTACAATATCATTTATTCCTGTGGTAATACATTATATTGTACAATATAATCACATAGAAAATAGTTACTTTAAATTGTGATAATATTTCTATTTTGATTAAATAAATGTCTCCGTAAGCAAAATATACTTTCTGCAAAAGGTGCCATAGAATGAAAACTCACCCCATGTGTTTTTGATCTAATATTGACCTTGTTATGAACATTTCATTCATGCATATTTTATGTTTTATTTTTTTTACCCTATAATGTTTAATAAAAGTTTTAAGTTTATGTTTATCTGCCTTTACTTTTGAGAGCCACGCCCACACCTCAACATCCAATCAACAACCGATGCATAGAACCAATGCCCCGCCCTACATGCTTTTCATTTTCAATATTCTCAGATATTACACTCAGATGTTACTGATCTGTCGCCTACAGTCGAGTTGAGGCTGACCTCTGACCTCTGACCCGACGTATGAAGTAGCTCCTCTTCTCTCATATCAAAATCCTCCGAAATGTTTCTTTAAAACGTCTTGTTTTCGACTTCTAATTCCTGTCCAGCGTTTTGTTTCGCTCTGTTCTCTGTGCTTAGGGTCAGAGGTCACTCCTCCGCCAGAACTCGACTTGTGAATGACCGTTGCCGGAAGCCAGTAATTATAGTTTATAAATATTTCTTACAAAAACGCATGGTTTTGCTTCAGAAGGCGTTTATTAACCCCCCCCCCCCCCCCCCCCCCCCCTTTTATGATGGATGGACGCACTTTTTGGAGCTTCAAAAACTATTCAATGCATTACAAATCTGGGAAATATCTGGGATGTTATTTAATAAAACTAGGATGGCTTGAGGGTGAGTCAATTATGGGATATTTTTTATTGTTGGGTGAAGTATTCCTTTACATACTGTTGTTGCAATATAGGCAAACATTAGCTTTGAAGGTCAACTCATTTTTTGGTTTAAATGTAAGGAACTGACCTTTTGCGTTCTGCTACGGACATGTGACACATCATCATGGGAATCTGTGTGGATGTGAAGGTCTCAGAAGCGTTCCTCATGACTTATGTTAACTATCAAACTGTTAGCAAAGCTCTCTGGACAGGCCGACAATTAGATCGGTGTTTAGAGCTAATTTGCCCTCGTTGAGTGTAATCACACTGATAGCCTTCAGTTTTACTAACACAGCTTGAAGGTCGCACTGCAATCACAGGTTCAGGGATCAGCAGGGCTCTGGTTTATCTCGACCTGCTTGCGCTAAACGAAGCTAACAGTTTCGGGATATATCTTTAATAATCTGGATTTAACCCACTGAGTCATGAAGGGTTTTTCTCTAAGGCTTCAAACCGGCTGTTTTTATGGTGTGCACGCACACAATTGGAAAAAGATTTTGCAGATGATATAAAATGAAGTTGTTTGGCCATTAAGTTTAAGTATCTTTGATTTAAACTTCAGTTTAGACAGAATCATTTTTGTTTAGTCAAGTCACCTTTATTTTTATAGCGCTTTATACAATACTGGTTGTTTCAAAGCAGCTTCACTGTGATGAACAGGACAATAACCGAATCAAAGTATGAGACAGATTCAAATTCTGCTAATAACTGTGTAAAGTTCATTTCATAAGAGTTAATTTCAGCTGTAAGCAGCTCTACAGAAGACAATAGTCTCGTTATTCAGCTTGAGTCAGGTCAGTGTTGATCAAATTCAGTTCAGTGTCAGTGTTACAAAATTTGTCAATTATATAACAAATTTGATACAGCAACTCTACAGTGTCAGTGTCATTATTCAGTTCAGGTTTTTGTTCTCATCCGATAGTGTCCGTGTAGTCAAATTGATAATGCAGTATTACTGAGGATTAAGTGTCTGTTAAACTCAAATTATTTTATTTATTATAATGAAATAATAAACCCAAACTCCATCAGGTGATAGAAATGGAGAAAACAAACAAACAAAGCCCAGGCTCAGTTCTCCTCTGGCCAAATGAACCGACATGCAGTGAGTTATGATTTCAGGCAGCATCACAAGTCAAGTTGTGAATTGATATCATTCAACATTTTGCATTCATCTCCTTCTGTGTGAAGATCAGGATACGTCACGCCGGAGGAGTTTTAATCTGTCCAGCAGCTTGAAATATGAAGGTAGAAGTGGATGAAGGGTGTATCAGTAACTGGATTATCAGCGTTAAGTTCCAACAGTCCATTTTAATTAATTCATTAAAAATTCTGATTCATTTGCATCAAAGGTTTAAGTCCCTGTGTGTTTTAAAGTCCCCCTGTAGTCAATAATTTTATCTCTTAAAACTCATCTTTGATCACCAAAATTATATATTTAAGCGTTTTTTCCTTGAAAAATATTCTTCATGTCTTAAAATAGCTTGAATGTAACTCGACACCCTTGCCTCATTTACATTTACATTTATGCATTTGGCATACGCTTTTCTCCAAAGCGACTTACATTGCATTTCAAGGTTCACACATTCGCATTCTTAACAATTCTTGCTTTCCCTGGGAATCGAACCCATGACCTTGGCGTTGTAAGCGCCATCACTCTACTGTTTGAGCTACAGGAAAGCTCTTTATGCATTTAGTATATGCAGTTCTATGAATATGCAAATGAGCCCCGCCTCCACTCACTCACTCAGCTCAGAGATCCACTGGTTGACGATCACACGTTGATCTGATTGGTTACAAGGTAGTTTGTGACGTCAGAAACACCAGCGATTTCAAAGCGTGTGTTTGAGACTGTCTTTGGTTCACTGCAGTTTTAAGGAGGAAATACTCAGCAATGGTGTCGACTTATGAACTTACACATGCTTTGTCTTAAAGCATATTAAAAACACCACATAGACACATAAACAACATTAAAAGCTGGGTTTTCACCACAGGAGGGACATTATGATAACAGCATAATGATACAGACACACATTTTGACTGTCACACACCTTCATTCCAGAAACATTCTGACAATCTTACTTTGGTTCTCAGTGTTTTCACCATCAGACTTTTAACAGCCCAGTAGATACAGCTTTAAATGTGTTTCTCGGTTTCAACGACTTCCTGTGTGCTTTTCCATTTCCTCAAGGCTAAACTTAGTCTGTGTGACAGGTAGATATTCGTTATACTTGTTTCTAAGCAGTTTCAAAATGGACTATTTTTCATGGCCGTTCCTGTTTTTCTTTGTGAATTGAAAACACTGTTAATTTGATTTATAGGTGTATAAAAGGGGGATGGTTTTGGGGTTACTAAATATTTTTTCCCCTCTAGTTTTTCTTCAAGCAAGTCAAGAGTGAGCTCTGGCCAATCAGTGACAAAATACATCTATAATGTGTGTACATGGATTTTACATTTGTTTCATTTATATTTAATTCTAAAGTCGGCATGTAGTGAAAAATCCCCTTATCTATTTTTTTTAATGCATGTTATAGGTCTCATTGTGAACAGTTTTTCTGTGCATATGTTCATATGTTTACCTCAATCTTTAATCAGAATGTCATAACTGGATCTTCTGGTGAAACGACAGATGTATGCTGGACTTCTTCAAACATAAAGACTTGGTTTCACAGACATAGCTTAGATTAAGACAGGATTCAATTAGCTTTTATAAATGTGCCTTAGAAAAAAAAAACATTACTGGTGTGCATCTTGAGATAAAACAATGGCACTGGCATATTTTAAGATATATCAGTGCAAGTTGCTTTCAGTTAAAACTGCTCAAATATGCATTTTAGTCTGAGACTAGCTTAAGCCTCGTCTGTTGAACCGGGCTTTGTGTTTTTAAACTCCGCCCCTTTTAGCTCATGTTTCACTGCCTACACTTTTGAGAGCCACACCCTCATCTCAACATCCAATCAGCAACCGATGCATACACACAAGGCCCCGCCCTACATATTTTCGATGATCCATCCAAAACCAACATCCAAAACCAGTCACGAGTCGCACGGGTATATTTGTAGCAATAGCCAACAATACATTGTATGGGTCAAAATTATCGATATTTCTTTTATGCCAAAAATATGGACAAAATGGACAACTTTGAAGGCAATTTTCTCAAAGTTTCGATTTTTTTGCACTCTCAGAATCCAGATTTTCAAATTTCAAGTTGTATCTCGGCCAAATATCGTCCTATCCTAACAAATCATACATCAATGGAAAGCTTATTTATTCAGATGATGTATAAATCTCAATTTCAAATTCAAAATTGACCCATGTGACTGGTTTTGTGGTCCAGGGTCACATATAGCAATGAATATAATACGGCAAATTACCTCTTTATAAAGTTGCCTCATAAGCCCTTTTGTCATGTACTATTTGTCTGTGCACATGTGTTTATGGTAGAATTTACCTAAATAGTATTTTACCAGAAATAATATGTAATTTGGGCCCATTTAGCATTTTAAATGTATGATTTGGGACACAATAATTTCAATGTTGCTTATGGTTTACATCAGATACAAACTGGTGTGCAATGACTGGCTTTCAGTTCAGAGCGCAAACAATGACATCATGATCCTGTTAATGGAGGAAGCACCATTGATTCTCATTCAATCAAGCACAAACACACACTCGTACATGCAGACCTACTGTACACGTGCGCAAACTTATCACACACAAGCACAGTTTTCAGTTACACTTTATTTAAAGGTGACGTTGTTACAGTTTAGTTACACAAATAAGGACTAAGTAACATTTTGCGAGCTCTCCATTGGCTCCCGGTCCAATCTAGGATTGACTATAAAATTCTCTTATTTGTGTAGAAATGTGTGCATCATCTTCCTCACGTTCTCTGTCTGAACTACTACACTAACTACTAACTCAGTACTTAAATATATAATTACACTGTAACAATGATACCTTAAAATAAGGTGTCTTTGTTACAGTGTAATTATACATTTAAGTACTGATTAATATTAATTAACTACATGTACTTACTATAGGGTTAGGGTTTGGTTTAGGGTTAGCCACAAGTATTTATGCATCATTTATAGTTATTACTCTAGTAACTACATGTAACGTGTAACACTGACACTGTAAAATAAAGTGTTACCAGGTTTAGTTTAGAGTGATTTGCTTGTAATTGTGCATCATTTACTGATATTACTATAGTAAGTACACGTAATGTGTAACTACGCCACATTAAAATAGTGTTTTCAGCAATAACTTAAAATACAAAAAGAAGGTTGAATTGGTTTTTCATGCAAGGCCTGAAGCCGAAATGCATCAGAGCTCAATCCATAATGCTGCCAAGTAAAGAAAGAGTGCGAATAATTCAAGATGTTGGTGCTGAACACATGACTTTTAGCGAGATCCACAGTTCAAAGTTCAGCCGGTTCTTACGTTATCTGACTGACTGCCATTATGTCTTCCTCTTTATACCTGTTCTTCATCTGTATGTCTTCCTCTTTATACCTGTTCTTCTTCATCTGTATGTCTTCCTCTTTATACCTGTTCTTCTTCATCTGTATTTCTCCCTCTTTATACCTGCTCTTCTTCATCTGTATTTCTCCCTCTTTATACCTGCTCTTCTTCATCTGTATTTCTCCCTCTTTATACCTGCTCTTCTTCATCTGTATTTCTCCCTCTTTATACCTGTTCTTCATCTGTATTTCTCCCTCTTTATACCTGCTCTTCTTCATCTGTATTTCTCCTGTCACCAGCGTCCGTCCTCCAGAAGACATTAGATTGAAACAGAGCAGGAGAGCTTTATTTAAAGCCCTCTAAATGCCCCCTAACCTCTCACGCTTTACCCGAGGCTTTCACAGACCACCAACCTTCCTCATCCAACTGTGTCTCTCCTCCTTTATTCCTCTCTCTGTTTCTCACACCGCCACACACACAGCTGTCTGTCCACCCCGTCACGGCTGTGTCTGAATCTATTTAGATTATCTTCGGAGACATCAACTTCGGTTTGGCTTAGATTTCATTTCATGGCCTTACACACAAACTACGTGACCCCGTAAATGCGCAGAAAGGTATTTGGCGAGGCGAAGACGGCAGACAAAGGTGATGTGTGAAGCCTGGCCGGCGCTATTATAGATCTGCCACACGCATCAGACCAGCCGAGGTCAATGTTTTTTCCTCATTCTCTGAAAGGAAAGTCATTTTCTGTCAGTTTTGTAAAGACAGCCGGTCGTGTTAGGGCCGGCCTACACTCTCTCTCTCTCTCTCTCTCTCTCTCTCTCTCTAGCCGGATCATTAAGGAAACTGCAGAGTTAAAAAACAGATCGAGAGAGAGAGAGAGAGAGAGAGAGAGAGAGAGAGAGAGAGAGAGATGGCCACCATCATTTCACAGGCGTATTCCAATTCCATTGATTTTCTACAGTGTAATAGAAGCCCCTTCCCTCCACCCCAGATGGGATAGTACAAATAATTATTAATCAATGTTCTTTGTCGTCTCACTGTGGCGTATTATTTTAACACGTGATTTACTCTCGCTACGGACCGGCTATTTGCATGCAGGCTCTGACCAATCAATGCGTCCAATTATCTAAAGACCTCCAATTGTGATGAATTACAGGCCATAATGGCATTCCATGTAATCCCGCTTCGCCTGTGACATCGATAGTTTTGAAATGTGTGATTTGTGTTGTCTCTAATCCGCTTAGCATTTATTGATCTTTAATGGTTTTGTCTTTAGTTAACACTTTAGCAACTGGGATTTTTGCCGTCCTTTGTGTTCGCAAGCCACGGAACGCTGGGGAACGCTGCTTGAAAGAGGGAAAAACATAAAGAGAGAGACGGGTTGAAGAGTGCCTGTGTGCGAGAGTGCATTTGCTCTCTGACGTTTAATTTGGGGATTTTGCACACAGTTTAAGACTTGTATATATGAATGATTCTACGCACTGTTGTAAAAAAAAAGATTTCAACATTGATAATAATCATAAATGTTTCTTGAGCATCAAATCATCATATTAGAGTGATTCCTGAAGGATCATGTGACACTGAAGACTGGAGTAATGATGCTGAAAATTCAGCTTTGATCACAGGAATAAATTACACTTTACTGTATATTCACATAGAAAATGGCTATTTTAAATTGTAATAATATTTAAAAATATTACTGTTTTCATTGTATTTTTAATCAAACAAATGCAGCATTGGTGAGCAGAAGAGTCTTGCCAACCTCACAATTTTGAACGTTACTGTATATAAATTACTGTAAATTAAATTACAGTGAAAGAATAATATAAGAAAGCACAAAAAAAATCTTGTTTTTACATTATATGACCATTAAAGTCAACATAAAATGGATTTTAATATATTTAAATGTATTATTTATATTTCACAATTATATTTTATTGGGCGTGATTTCTCTGTGCAATTTATTCCAAATATTTTTTTTTTGTTTTTTTTGTTACAATGCCATAGAATCATCCATCCATCCATCCATCCATCCATCCATCCATCCATCCATCCATCCATCCATCCATCCATCCATCCATCCATCCATCCATCCATCCATCCATCCATCCATCCATCCATCCATCCATCCATCCATCCATCCATCCATCCATCCATCCATCCATCCATGCATGCATGCATGCATGCATGCATGCATACATACATACATACATACATACATACATACATACATACATACATACATACATACATACATACATACATACATACATACATACATACATACATACATACATGCATACATACATACATACATACATACATGCATACATGTCAGTACCTTGGTACCTTCTTGCATATTTGAGATAAAAATAATTTTCAAATATCGACCCCTGCTCTGCATCTCCTTTTCAGAATCATGAAGTCATGTCACACCCTTCATCGTTCTCTTTTAATAGTTGACTTTAAATATAGCATTGTCGCTAGATTTGTCTTGTACGTCTTTTCTCACCTGCAGTTGTAATGCTGTTGCACATTGGAGAGCCAAGCTTTGCAAGTGAGAGAAAAAAAAAAGTCAAATATAGAGTGCGTGAGAAACTTGGAAATGAGGAATGATCAACTTATTTTTCAGCATGTGAAGTGAACTCCTTAGAGACCTGTGGGTCTGTGGTTAACCCAGTGTTTCTGTGCCCGTTTGAGCCGTCCTCCATCACCAGTGTGTGTCTCCTGAAGAAATGTCAATCCCAGCTTAATACACACAGTCGACCGTCACTCCTCCTGAAGAGACACAATCACTGTCAATCTTTTCTCATCCCAGGATTTCTGAATCTTCCCAGTAGCCCTATTATCCTGTTTTTTTTACATGCCAGCTTCCAGAATGTGCCGTTCCCAACAAAAGTTTCCTGAACACTGGCAGCGCATTAACAATGGCAGAGTAATGAACACTGAGGAGGAAAGAGCAGGGTAGAGTTTCTCTTCACAAAGAGCAAGCCCAAACTCCACCTGATGTCTCCAACTGTGTCTTTGTCCCGACATACGGGAGGAAATTGGACTCAAATTGGCCCATCGTGCTGAAACCCCTCTTCTACATGCTAATCAAATGTTTAGCATTTTAAAAAAGTGAGCTTTTTGTGAGTTTGCCTCTGAAATGAAGGGAAGTCTTGCTTGAGAAGTCTGAACTTAACTCACTCAAATCCAGCGCACTTCCATTAGCGGCTGCCAGTGTTATTAGTGCTATTTCATATTCTTCCTTTTAAGAATAGTGGAATTCATAACTTTTCTTTTTACTCATTTGTGCATGAAAATAGTGACTTCCAGGAAGAAGAGAAGATTTAATAAATTCAGTTTACAGTACAGAGTTCATGAGGCGTGCTCCTGATAAAGGCATGACCGAAACTCAGTGTCAATATAAAACACTCAATTTTTGTACAGCCTTTTGCCACTAATAAATATATATTTTTATATTTATATATTTGCATTGAAATGATTATTATCAGTATTATTCAGAAAATCCTTAATTTTAACCAATCAACTTCCATCCATCCATCCATCCATTTTATCCATCCATCCATCCATCCATCCATCCATCCAACCTTCCATCCATCCATCCATCCATCCAACCTTCCATCCATCCATCCATCCATCCATCCATCCAACCTTCCATCCATCCATTTTATCTTTCCATCCATCCATCCATCCATCCACCCATCCATCCATCCATCCATTTTATCTTTCCATCCACTCATCCATCCATCATCCATCCATCCATCCATCCATCCATCCATCCATCCATCCATCCAACCTTCCATCCATCCATCCATCCATCCATCCAGATGCAGCCAAGTAGATTTAAAATGTTTAAAGGAAGTACAGTAAAAAAAAAAGAATTGCTTATTTTTATTTAAATTATTATAATATAATACAGTAGTCAACATTTGAAGTGGATCAAAAAAGTTCATCAAAGTTGTCCTAAGACAAGAACAAAATTCAAATGAAAGATTTTGATCCACTTCAAATGTTGACGACTGTATTATGTACCAATAAAAAAAAATCCCTGTATGTATTTTACTAATTAATTAAAGTAAAATTGAGGCATGTTAAGGCAAATGAATAGTTAAATCTGTGTTTTGAACTGATTTCTAAACAATAATGAATCAATGAAGTGTGAAGAGTGAAACTGTCTATCCGTATTTGATATATACAGTCCAGACAGAAACTGAGAACTTATATTATCTGAGCCATTATAGTTTGCCACACGTGTTTCAGACACATTGTGCCTCGCTGCTCATGTGGGAAATGCATTGAGCGTCTGGCCCGTGGTTTGTCCCTATTCAATTCCACTTATTTTCCCTTCGTTTCATCTCTATTGTGCTTTCAAAAAATTGTCAAAAAGAGAAAACGTCTAACCCACGCGGGGAAGATGTCTGTGTTTCTTCTTCCTTTACTGCAATATTTTTTGTGCTGCCTTCATGCTTTGCGAACTTCATTACCTGGAATGCAGCCCACCGAAAGAGATTATATTATTTATTTTGTGTGCCGTGGATGTGATATTTCTCACCCTCATTCCCTCACTGTGCCTTAAGGCAATTCAACACAATAGGAGAAAATAAGACAAAAAAGCAGCAGTTTTATAAAACGGATTTGTGCACAACAGCCTGAAGGAACATTCTGCACTTGGAAAGACTGAATCTTCAGGGAGACGAGATTGGTGTGTGTGGATTGGTGTGTGTGTGCGCGCCTCACATTTCCTGCACTCGCGCCCATTAGGAAGAAAGCAATAGGAAATGGAGAAATAAGAGAGGTAATCGAGGAGTTTGGTAGAGTTTTAATAATCATCATGTCAGCAGCGGGTTTGTGTGTGTGTCTTTTATAATGTTGCTCATCTCTGGGAAGACCCAGTTTGGTGAGTGTGTGCTCTGTGATTCCGCCTGCGGATTCTTGTACGTGTGTGTGTGTGTTTCTGATAACTAGCGCCTCTGGAGCGTGTGCTCTCATGACACATTAATGTGCAGTACAGATGACACACACCGCAGGGGTTTATGGGGATGAAACCGCAGTGAGATGCTCTGCAGAGAGGACATAGTGTTAAAAAAAGTGATGTGGACGCCTGGTTTCTTGCACACAGTGTTTGCTGCAGTGATGCATTATGGGGATTAAGCAACGTCTCAGCTGTTACAATGCAGCCGCTCTTTACCTACTGTTTGACCCAAAGATACTACTGTTAGAGGAAAGACTAGAGTGAGTGTGTGTGTGTGTGTTAATTTGTCAAACATGACACATACTTTAAACTATGCATAATTTCTCAACACTTTTTTTTAGCCCTACAATACCAATCAAACGTTGGAGGTTAGTAAATTTAATATGGTAGTTTCATGTTTTTGAAAGAAGTCTCTTCTGCTCACCAAGGCTGCATTTATTTTATAAAAAAATACAATAAAAACATAAAAATTGTGAAATATTATTCCAATGTAAATCAGCTGTTTTCTATGTGAATATATAGTAAGGTGTAATTTATTCCTGTGATCAAAGCTGAATTTTCAGCACCATTACTCCAGTCTTCAGTGTCACATGATCCTTCAGAAATCATTCTAATATGATGATTTGATGCTCAAGAAACATTAATGATTATTATCAATGTTGAAAACAGGTGTGCAGAAAACCTTGATACATTTTATTCAGGATTCTTTGATGAATAAAAGGTTAAAAAAATATCTTTACTGTCACTTTTAATCTCTGTTTGAGTGCCTCAACCAATGGTGTGAGTTTGGGGGCGGGACTAGATACTGATCTATCTCTAGAACTGGAATTATATTTGATGCAGTATATATTATTATGGGGGTTATGAATGTTTCTGAGCTTTTTGACAGCATTTCTTGCGTTCTTTTCTGGAAAGCTCACTACATATCTGTCGATTATTTTCCTCGGCAGTGTGTTATTCCCCTTCCACACGTTGCTCTCCGAGACTCGTAGCATCAGGCAGGTGTTGACAGTCGACAGAGTCACCTGTCGTCGGCTTTATCTCTCCTCCAACCCCCTGCTTCACTCCCTCTTTACCCAGAGGAGCCCGACTGCTTAACCTCCCATCATTCCCTCTGTTACACCCATCATTCCTCTGATCCGATAGCATAGTCCTCTCCAACAAAGAACAATCTCTACTGTTAAATTAACTCAAAATGCGACTTAATTGAACTCTGTCGGAGTACGTTTAACTCTGTTGGAGTTCATTTAACACAGCTGATTTAATTGTACTGCTGTACAGATAAAGTTTTGTCATTTCCATTCAATACAAAAGGCAGAAATCAGCAAAATTTCAAAGCTTTTCTGCACGTCAATGGCTTATATTCACCTTCCCACAGGAAGGGACAATCACAAAGGAAAATCTTTTTGGTTTCTTAGACACCAGTGAGATTAGATGGAGACGCTTGCTTTTCCTTCATTTTTCTCAGATTTCTTTTTTCCCCGTGATACAAAACCTCCAATGATCTCAGTCTTACAAAAGAAATCTCAACAGCGTCCTTGAATTCACCAAGATATAAAAGATTGCTGTCAGAGATTTCAACATGATCTCAAACCATCTTTTTTTTTTTTTATGTCATAGTTATGACATACAATTTAATATTTTAGGAGGACCATCTGAGTTGATACCTACATGCACACACACACACACACACACACACATTGGCCCGTTTACCTCTGGTATTAAGATGCGTTTTGGTCGATCGGATCACAAGTAGACGAGGCAGACACATTCCCGTTTACACCTGGTGTTTTAATCCGCCTCTTTTGTCCACTTTCTTCCACTTCTGTCCTGATTTCTTTGAGGGGAGGGTCAATGGGCGGGGAAATGTATGGATTTTTTCAGATCTTTCGATCTAATGGACAAATTAATCTTGCTCAATTTACATATGAACACGTCCGGAGACGACGGAAAAACACACGGAGAGCATCAGCTTTAGTTTCTGCTCTGACGGTCTAAAGATCAGCCGAACATTACAAGTGTGTGTTAGAAATCAGGAATGGTGAGAGAACCAAACCAAATTTGGGTCTCCATGCGACAAAGTTTAAATCCCGTCTGGCTAGTGCGCTTCCCCTAATGTTTACTCATCAGTAGACGGAGAGTAAGACAGTGTTTTGTGGCTGTTTGAACACATTGGACCACATGAGCGTTTACACTACAAAATCAATCCGTTCGAATACGTTTTTGACAACCTCTGGAAGTGGTAAAAGTGGACAAGCTCAAGACGTTCTACACCCCGTTTACACCTGCATTTAGCGTCGTCCACTTGTAATCCACTGTAGTCTTGGCTTTTGGCTTGCTTAGTGTGTCCCCAACATTTAATATTCAGCAATATTATTGATCTGCCTTACTTAGGGTGGATGATGACGCAATTTTCTTCTAGAAACAAACTTTGTTGTATTATTTTCAGAATGAAATGTCGACCAGGACGAGCTAAAGTGAAGCTTTGAGGTGTTGATGGACTCGATCGACTCCATCTGTGTTTTGATCATCGTTATGAATCTGATCTGGATGTAGTCTTTGACAAAAATGTGATTTTTCTCAGCTTTTTGCTCAAAATGTGTTATTTTTTGTGTGAAATTTACCTACATTCAAGTGTTGATGATAAAAATAATGCACTAAGCTAGAATACTTTTGTTTTTGTTTTGTTTAATCAGAGGGTCTGTTACTTTTGATAAATTGCATATTTAGATATTCATGCACCAAAATACTCTGGGGGTTTATGACAATTTATTGAAAATGCTCAAAAATGCTGGCAGTGGCTGGCAACTTCTTTTCTGTAAAAACCCTGGCGGGGAAAGAGTTCATACCAGGTGTAAACAGGGCCATTGTAAATCTAAACGTTTTAAAAATGAAAGATTTGATTGCGCACAGCATGTGTTATTGTTCTCCTTCTGTTTAGCTCCTCCCCCGCTGCAGTGTCGTCTTCCTGCCCTCCATAATCTACCCAAAGTTTAGCTGAGTAATTGGGATAATAATTATCGGGTGGTTAGTGCCAGCTGGGTCAGACAGCAGCGTGTCGCTGGCTTATCTGTGTGTTCAAACCAGATCCCATATGGCAGGAACAAGACGGTGACCAAGACCCCTAGATAGTGCACACAACAAATGCAAAGTCAGTTTGAGTTCAATGCTGTGGACTGTAACTCCGAGCAAGGCGTTTGCTTATGGTATTGCCTTTTTTTTAATTAATCTCTCAGTCTGTTTTTGAGTTTATTATTAAGAGTTGGAGATGCTCCAATGGGAGCACTAACGCGCTATTAAGTTACGCAGATTCAAATTAGCCTCCCATAAAGCGCTGACGCAGCATCTGCCGATGCCGCTGGGAAATATCAGGCAGCGAGAGGTTAAATATCCATTTGTCACACCCCTCACCCGTCCCATGTGACCTCAGATCTCTCGGTAACCATGGCAGCGGGACGACCCTCGCTAGGATACATAAATCAGAGCGTTACTGCCCACCACTTCTTTTATCTGCATTCAGAGGGCGATTTATTTGACTCTGCCTTTATTAGAAGGGTGTTCAGTGGCCGTTCAGTTGGGCTATGAATGCTCACTCTATGTTGTGGGTGGTAAAAATGAAAAAAAAGCTCAGAAAACAATATGGCTCGGCCTCTCAAGCCTGTGCGTTTACACAATGTCCTTCTTTACTGTGACTTTGGAACAGATGACAGTGTGAAAGTCGTTCTCTTTTAACGACGGTCGTTAATCCTGCGACCGAACCTCACTTTCATGTCCCAGTCAAGCTTTTCCTCACTTCTCCTCAGCCAAGGTTTTTTAATGCGATTTAATTTAATTAAAAGGGAACTTGGCTATCTCAATATATTACTTATTCATAAATTACTTTGTTTCCCATCAACCTTGTAATCAGTGGAGGCCCCGGAGCTCACGGGAGAATAAAACAGCGTGTGATATGAGGATTTAATGCGTGCGAGAAGATACTGATCTTAATGCAGTGCAAACATGATGGAGACATAACTGAAGCAAACTGACCAGAGATTTCCAATCAAAAGCCCCAGGACTTGCTTTTCTATTTAATGATATAAATCACTTTAAAAATGCCATGAAATCAAGTTTTATGACTTTCATGTCATTTCTTTTTTATCTTTAGGGCCATATATGCCAGCCAAATTCCTTATTATTACTCATAAGGTCATTTTTCATTGACATTGTGGTCTTTATCTTGCTCACTGGTTGAATGGCACTCTATATAACACAGACCAACGTCCATTGGAGATGAGCTTATTATGTTGACTCTAGATATGCCATAACAGGCATTATTTACTATTTATTGAACTTTGCATCCTTCCAGTGATTGACAGAATGACAGGACAGCAGCACTAAAGTGACCTTATCCGCCAGCCATGTGCTAGTGGTAATCATTTAGTCTGTTATGCTTTATGGTTATTTAGTGACTGTAGTCTGGAGCCTTGCACCTCTTTCCGACCTGTCAGAGATAAGTGTTGAGCCTATTCATTTTTCTAAGTGCCGTTTCATAGTGTCATCTCATTTAGCCTATTACAGTAAGTCTTTGAGGGTCGTTATTGGACTGGCAGCATCCGAGTCGAAACATCACATGCATCCAAGCCCTCTCTGCATTAAGCGGCATACGCTATTTTACAGATTTGCCAGCTCTCGGGGGGGATATCATAACGGCTATGTGCAAATATAGACATATGTTAGAGAAATCACACTTGCCAGAAGTGAAATCACGGCCTTCCAATGCTTCAATAGTCGGGGGATGCATTACAATAAATTCCAACAACCCCCAGAAGAGCCACAAATCCATGATTCTTCTGAGGACACGCAAACACACTCTTGCACACGTGCTCGTTATATAACCAGCAGGACAATAATGTGCGCAGTGAATCACTTTGAGTGTCGCTCCGTCTTTAGTTTAATTGAATTCGAGGTTTCTAATTGATTCCTTCTCATGTGTAAATGTTGGGCGTCTACAGCAGCGCCAAGCCTCTACAAATGCCAGAGGTGGATTTTTACAGGAATTCATTCATAAATGTGTTTGCTCGGAATTTGGCATGTGTAGATAATTGAAGAAGAGGAGGAGCAAAAGAGAGGAAAAAAAAGAAGGAAAATCTCCAGTGATGATTTGGAAATCTATAGATCTGCTGTCCTCATCAGAATTTGCTGTAAATTCCCATTCTAATACTGTATGTACTATACTATATATATATATGGATGTGTCACAATAAGGGAGAAAAGATCCATCGCTTCTTCTGTTTCAGATTGACTTTAAAAGACAATTTTAATCAAAAGCAATGTCCGTAATTTTTCTTCCATAATGTGACGTGTTTCCAACTAAATGCCCTTAATGCCCTTAATGCCCTTAAAGTGAGAAACTGAAAATTAAACAAAATATTTTGCATGTGCTCATAAAAATCTGTTTGCATACTCTTGCATTAGAGTTTCCAATTGCTTTTCATCTACATTTCTCATGCAAGTTTCCTATTTAATAATTATGCATAAACCAAACAACGGTAACATGAGCATGTATACGTTTCCAGGGAATGAATGATTTGATAAATCGTGTACTGCAAATGTAATGTATTATCACTTTGGATAAAAGTACAATGTAGAATGAGAATAATTTATAGTAGGACCACGAACATATTAAGAAAGTTAAAAAAGGTCACCTTTAATGTAATGTTTAAAATATCGGCAGCACTTTACAATAAGGTTCATATCTTAACATTATGTGATGTATTAACTAACATGAACTAACAATGAGCAATACATTTGTTACAGAATTTATTAATCTTTGTTAATGTTAGTTAACTAAAATACAGGTTTTCATCATGTTAGTTCACGACTAATGTCAACAAAATACAACCTTTGATTTTAATAACGTATTAGTAAATGTTAGATTAATAAATGCTGTAGAAGTGTTATTCATTCTTTGTTCATGTTAACTAAGGTAGTTAACTGATGTTTACTAATGAACCTTATTGTAAAGTGTTACTATAATATCTTCACCTTTAGTGTGCACAACAGAGATGACAAACAACTGAAGGTCGTCACACAAAGAGTTTGAAGTGAACTCTCCGTATCTCCGTCACCTTGAGCCGTGTTGACTCACACTCGAGACTCTTGTGTACACTAAGCTCATGGGTTGAACTGATCCGAGACCTCTTCATCACTCGTATCAGCCCGACAGGGAAGAGTCCGGACCCCGGGTGAAGTTCAGCCTGTGTCGGGCACCGAGAGCCAGGCTGTTTAAAGGTGATAATGGCTTTTAATTTAAGCCAAAGATGATTTATCTGAGCTTGGCTAGCCTCCCAAACCACAGACCTGGAAGCATGAAATGAAAACTATTACCTTGGAAGTCTCATCAGTCACTTTGAATATTCTGAATGTGGAGGAAGATGAAAAGCTGCAGAAGACTTGATATAGTTGCGGTGGATCTGGTTCAGTTCGTCAGAAGTTTGAAGCTCTGTTGACCTGTCAGTTAATGTGAATGCCGGTGGTCAAAACACAGCTATATTTAGACATTCTTGCACATATGAATAACGTAGGGTCTGTTTGTGTCAGCATATGAATGTATGAGAGGCCTCTATTGTTTTTCCTGAAGCTGTTTCATATCATATGGTGGTCTGACTTTGACAGTGAAGAACAATTTGTATTGTGCTGTAAACACGGTCAGTGTTTAAAGATGTCAGGCTGTGATGACAGAATGGGCTCGCTTTGTTTACGCGCTAGATCCGTAGAAGTCAAGCTAATGGTGAAGGGTGATAATTACTGGACGAGGAAATGTGCGATCGTTTAATTTGTTTAGGAGAGAAGACAAACAAATTGAGAGTGAAAGCTCCTGTTAGCTAACAGAAAAGAACAGATTTAGAGGGAGAAAAAACAAACGTAGCTGAAGCCGTAGCCTAGCGGTTAGCACATGAGCTATAAACAAGAAGTTTGAGTTCAGTTCGCATTCATTTGATCTGCCATCTCAAGTCCACTTTCTTGTCTGAATGGCATTACAACTATTAATTGTTCCATATAATATTTTGTAACCAAAACAATATATTGTGAAATTAAACATTTCCCATTCTTTGTGATTTGTATGTTTTGTAGCATAAGGTAATTAAGAGAAAGACTTGCTTTTTTGAAAGAAATTAATACTTTAATTATTCAAGGACACATTAAATTGATCAAAGGTGACAGTAAAGATATTTCAAATAAATGCTGTTTTGTTCTCTCTTTCTTTTCATCAAAGAAGGGAAAAAAATATATAAAAAATATCACGGTTTTCACAGAAATCTGAAGCTGCACAACCGTTTTCAGCATTAATAATCATAAATGTTTCTTGAGCATCAAATCATTTCTGAAGGATCATGTGACACTGAAGACAGGAGTAATGATGCTCAGGAATAAATTACACTTTACTATATATTCACATGGAAAACAGCTGATTTACGTTGTATTAATTTTTCATAATATTACTGTATTTTTGACCAATGAAATGGGTGAGCATAAGCAACTTCTTTCAAAACCATAAAAAACTTTTGAACAATAGCATAAATATTAATGTCTTATTAGTCATCACAAATAGCTACTCGCTAGGATCCTGTCGACTCGACGGATAGGCCAAATTCATGACGCATAAATCGAAAAATGTTATATTTTGGAAATAATCACAAAACCAAACCAAAGAGGTGTGTTTTTGGGCCTTAAAGTTAACACATTCCCTCCAGGTGTTTTAGACCATTGACCCCTCATTAGAGTCACCCTAAAACCACTAGTGTCCAGTTACACGTTTAAATGAGCTGGAGGGCATGTGTCTCATCTCTCACCTGGCTCAGCTGTCAATCACACCTGAATGAGACGTGTTAACCAAGTCGGTTCGCCATTACCAATAAAGTCCTCCTAGTGTGTTCAGAGGCTAATGGTATTTAGTAAACAGTGGTTTTAATTAAAAACCTCTCACACATGCCCTCGTTCCCAAACCAAATACCCCCACAGTGTGTGTTTGCGGAGTGTGTTCTCATGGTCGCTCAGTGGCCATCTGGACGGGACTCTCAGTTGTTTTGCTCTTTGTTTGTGAAGCGTCAGAATATCAGTGGCGGCTTTAATCCTCCTCAGCTTGTCTGGCTTCTGTGGGGGTCAGAGACTTTAATCTCGTCACTCAATCTGAGCTGAACCTGAGAAGTGACTGTTCTCTTTCACACACAGTTCAGACATTTATTTAAAGGAGCGCTGGAGCGAAATGCTAAATTGAGAAAGCCAGAAACCAAATTCTTGGCAAGCTCGTAGTCTCATTTTTCGAAATAATTTGATGTGAGTTTTCAGCCATGCTAGAAGCATTTTGTGTTCACATATTTGCATAATGTTTTGACTGTGACCTCAATTATCGACAGGACATTTCACTGTTTGTTGGTTTCTGTTTATTCTCCACATTACTTTAATGACTTGCTTCCCCCAAAAATGTAAACTCTACCATAATTTACTCAACAACATGTAGTTCGAATCCTCTATGTGACTGACTTTCTTCTGTGAATACATTTTTTATTATCATTTTGTCCAATAAAAGTCAAGGGTTATTTTAGTTAAATGAAACTAAAACCAATTAGATATTTTTTTTATTGCATCATTTATCTTGATGTACTAAAATAACTAAAACTACAGACATTTAAAAAAAAAAAAAGAAAGAAAAATTCAACAAATTAAAATGAAAACGGAAAATATAACAATAAAAGCTAATTCAAAATAGTAATACAATGTCTCGATGATACTCAAATAACACTGATTGGACCCCATTGACTTTCATTGTATGGACAAAACCGCAAACTATGAAGCACTTTTTTAAACTATTACTTTATCACTGGAAGTCTTTGTTTGTTTAGAGACGTGAACAAATTAAACGCATCATGTCTGCATTTTGTTGGCCTTATCGTAAAAATGAATCTAATGAAGCAGCAAAAAGTCATGCATGCGCCTCTCACTCCTCAAATAAGAAAGCAAGTGTATGGTATCTGGATCCGGCAACTGTGGGCTACCATTACATAACCGAGATGAAAAGAGAGTCAGACAGAGAGAATACGAAACGATCCTCCGGGGGAAGAAGAAGAAGAAGAAGAAGCTGTTTTCTGCACAGAAAGTAGGACTGCTCATGACTGCAAAGTGCGGCAGAAGTTTTCTGCTCTCATCATTGCTGTTGAGTAACCGGGTTGAGTTGAAAAGTGTAGCGCGATAATTAAAGAACTTCAGAATGCGCTTGTCTTGTAACCTGAGGGAATAGCTGGAGTTTCTCTTTATTCAGCTGTGGTGAGACTACGGGTGAAGGATTAGAAGAGATTACACTGGGATCCCAGTTCAAATAACTTCATCATCACCCTCAGAGTGTTTGCTTCAGTCGCTGCGTGTAAAACACCTGCAGTGAAAACGCTTCCATCTCAGACGATGACAGTCGGACGGCTCGTTCTCTCGCACCCCGTCACCTTCGTTAAGCCCGTCGATGAAAAGTGTGGAAACTCTCGTCAGATTTCTGCATGTTCCAGCGCTCCGCTAGGCGTCTAAAGTTACAAACCTCTAATCCTCCGGCTTTGGCAGAAACAACTTTGGTATTACGGCTTAAATGGGTATATTGAAAGTTTCTCAGGCTTTTTGGTGGTGTGTGTTTTTTTTTTTTTTTTTTTTTCTCGTGTTGAGAAACAGATGTTGGCTGTCGGCCATCTCCTCGCTCTCATTGACTGAGCTGTTCTGGCAGTTAGCTTCACTGACCTCTGCTTTCAGCATATTTGGCAGGCATTGTATGGCTCTTTGAAAAGCTGCTCAAAATCTTGTTACATCACGACGATCAGAGCATTGGAAGCGCTTTACACAAAGACACTACGCCGTCATAACAGGTGTCTTTTACTAATAGCTGGCTAATCCTTTTTGCGGGAACAGTCTGAATCCGCAGTCATTCCAAGTTTTCCCAGAGTTATTTGTGACACTTTCCCCTTTTATCGCTTCCTTTCTCTATCTAAAGCCAAAATCCATACCTCCAATTACTCTGAATGTCATATCTATAAACACAATCCTTTCATGTTCATATGTCTTATAATCAATAATAAAAATCCCTTGATTTTCATGTTGCCTCTGCTGCCCACCTGTTATTTTTTTACCATGTACTAATGTGCTAAAACAATGATATCAAAAGACCAAATTCAGGATACACTTTTATTGATGATGCATACAATTGACATGTGAACAGATGAGCCCAGGAAGTTACACAATGTGCAAAGCGTTTTCCTATAGAAAGAAAAGCTTAACATAGCTTAACGCATTAAGACAGTGGTATTGGAGGACAAAATCCAGTATACACCCTATAATAATAATCAAACTATGTACACGTAAGCAGATGAGCCCAGAATATGAACGCACAAATTTTCACTTTAAGTGTTTTCTTTACACTGGTTTTCAATGGGAAAACGCTTAACATCCGTTGCAATCATACTACCAAACCGTACATTTAAAATAGTACGGCCACACCACCTTGTTTTTTGGTTTTACAAGCTATTATGAAATAAATAAAACAAAAGGCCAAACATGTGTCTGGTCATGCAGGTGATGCTGAACTACTGTATATACTACTGGTCAAAAGTTTGGGGTCAGTACGTTTTTTTCTTTTCTATCATGACAACTCTTGGAAGGGTTTAGCATGATAATGGATATGACAATGCTAATGTATTTGGTCTTGGTGGAACAGATCTGCTACGCTGCTGCCAAGCAAGTTACATTTGCTACGGCTAATAAACACATGACACGCTTCTGTGAGCATGAAGACATGTGAGATAACCCATAGCAGATCTGCACAGGTGGAGCTGGGGAAGGAGGAGGGTTTTAGAGAAACTCTGAAAGTGTTCTGCAAACTACTACATAAACATTGACCAACTTTTTGAATGGTGATCAGCAAGCTCATTGGCTGCAAATGCAACGAGAACCAATCAGCTTGTGCCGTGCAGTGTCAGCAGTTTGCTGATGGACCCATCAGCCTGCACCATCTAGAGCTTCATAACAGAACTTGGTATATATATATATATATATTCAAAGGTCCATAATGTTTTTTTATTGCAATTGTGGGCACATTTAGTCCTCCCTCTGTCACTCATCCAGTCTTGATTGATGGCTGATAGGGTCTTCTGGACGTGCACGTGCAGAATCAACTGTGATGGCCTCTTGTGTTCTCAGAAGACCTCTTAGTTTTAACCTATAATGTGTCTTCATTAAGACTGAGAGCCTCATTCAACAATAGATCATTAAAGTGACAGGCCACAGTCAGCAGATAATTGTGATTCGAATACTGGGGTCATTTAGGGTGAGCTTATTAACATATGTATAGCCCAGCGGATTGGTCGTCAATATTACGTCTAAGTCTCTCATTTTCTCTCTGTCCCCTCTCTTCGCTTCAATCATCCATCTTTATCCATCCC
This sequence comes from Rutilus rutilus, assembly GCF_951802725.1. Taxonomy (NCBI): domain Eukaryota; kingdom Metazoa; phylum Chordata; class Actinopteri; order Cypriniformes; family Leuciscidae; genus Rutilus; species Rutilus rutilus. Next base: position 28,532,000 of record NC_140228.1, read on the forward strand.
ACCTGTCAGTTATTGGGTACTTCGTATACCTTCAGACATCATACGCACAAGGTCCCATGAAATGACCCTTAAAAGCACAATCACTTCTTGTTGCTGAGTGACTTTGCTTGGGAAACTGGATTTAACAACATGTATTGGATATCCATAAAAATAAATATTGTGAAGAGGAATGGATTTTGTTTAGCTTTGAGAATAGAGGGTTTTGTCTGTTTTATGTGCCATCTGTCTGCATATGCCAACCTACTGACCCTGCATTGATTATTACACAACATTGATAACTTAATTGAAATGACGGCCCATGTCAGAGCTTTTTTTGTTCATCTCCAGCATGGCCATTACTAAAGGTCATGACCCATGACCCCAAGTGCGGGGTCCCATAAGGGGCTTGAGACTTTAATTCAATAGTTGTGGATAACTGGGTTGGACACACACACACACACAGACACACAGAGAGAGAGAGAGAGAAAGAGAAAGAAACAAAATACATTCAGTGTCTGTCTTTTTGATGAAAATGTTCCTCTACAGTTATGCAATACTTTGTCATGTCATATTTGTTTAATTTTGTCCATTTTATTGACTGAAATGACCTATATTGTTAATGTCTCACAATATTTTATTTTATTTGAATATATATATCAGTCATATACAGTAGTGGCCAAAAGTAATTTCTGGAGGGGATATTTGTTTTTTAATGACCTTACAAGTTCAAGTAAGCCATCAACATGTTATATATTTCCTTGGTTCTCTTCTGTTTTTGCATGTGTTCATAATTTGGCCAAAAATGATGTTGTACAATTTGACGTTTCATTGCCTTATCACAAATCGGCAAACAAGCATAACTACGCAATATGCTTACAAAATCGTTAACAATTTTTTTTATAATATTTCAATAAAGTGTGAAGATTTCCTAGGCCTGACATCACTTTTTGTTAGGACTATATTTAAAAAATAGATATTTTATTATTCTCATCATTCTAATCAACAGTTCTGATTACAATAATTTAATTATTGTCATGATGCATATACATATATGTTTTATAAAAGTTTGTATAAAAGTTCTAAAAAAACAAAAAAAACCCCACTATATTTGGCAACACATTATTGTCAGTAATTTAGTTTCAGAGGGAAAAATAACTATTGGCCACACTTTAGTTTAGGGTTCAATTCGCACTATTAACTACAACTTTTGCCTCAATAAACTCCTAATTACTGCTTGTTAATAGTTAGTAAGGTAGTTGTTAAGTTTAGGTATTGAGTAGGATTAGGAATGTAGAATATGGTCATGCAGAAAAAGGCATTAATATGTGCTTTATAATTACTAATAAACAGCCATACTAATAATATGCATGCTAATAAGCAACTAGTTTATAGTGAGAACTGGATCTTAAACTAAAGTGTTACTGAACTATTTAATTCTGCCTTTTTACTCTTTATGTCAATATTGTTATAGCATAAAGTGGCACAGAGTAGATGTCCTACGGTGCCTTTTTTCTTCATTTATTAGTAAGAACAAGGCACTTGGGAAAGGTGGAAAAACGAATAGCAAAAGACGAGGAAAAGTGATGGAAAAAATGTGAATAATTTACTGGCACATGCTGGTTTATGTGGCCATTGACATTTCAAAAGCTTCAGTTGCTGCAATCTGATGTCAGTGTGAGTGTGTTAGCATTAGCTCTGATTTCTCCTCCTGTTTTTTTTTTTAAACGAACCCCAATGCATGAACTTTTAATCTGTTCTGCATATTCTGAATAAGCCATGAAACGTAAACCTCCAGGAATCATGGTTCAGGAATGACTGACAATAGATTGGCCAGATAATCCGTTTTACAGATTCAATCGCACAGCTAACTCGTACAACAGATGTCAAGTAATACGCGGATGAGGGCCCAGGGTTGCCCACCTCTGAAACCCGATCTCCACCTCCCCGCGATGGGTTGGTGCCCTGGCGTCTGTTAGCTCTTCTGCTGAGGGGCTTTTGAGAGTCAGGTCAACGGTGTGTGTAATAAGCTAGCGCTAGCGGATGGCTAGTGCCCATTCACATGCTGATTTTCTAGTCGATCCATTTGCATTAAGTGCAACCTAATTGCCAACTGCGGCCTGATTATGGTGCGTGTCGGCCGAGATGAAATATGACCTCCCGTCTGCACCCGCCGCTGCTCAACTGATGTCAGATGGGCGTAAATCTAAAGGGAAAAGTTTTTGACACCGATGAAATACTACTTGAAATGGGTGATAAATGCTTGTATTTATGGAAGAAATGGACATAAATTACCTCACGCATTAGAACAACTCTCTTTGTTCACGTAGGCTGTATTTTCCACATCTCTTCCACTTTTCCTTTTTCCATTGTGCCTTGTTTCACCTGTGGTGTGGTCCCAATACGTTTCCTAAGAAGAAAAGCTTAGTACCCTCTCTTATTTGCTTGGGAATGTGTCCAAATGTGACTCCTCAGTTAGTGGCCAATGGCATTTTGATGAGCCAGAGAGGAACAGCTGGAGTCTGCAGTCGTTTAAGTGACCATATCGCCTCTTCTAGACTCTGGAGTTGTGCTGGTGTTGTCATCGCTCGCAGTTGTGAGAGGAAGTTGAGCAGCTGTAAGGGGTATTGGGATGGTTACACACTCTCAGGAAAAAAGGTACAAAAGCTGTCACTGGGGTGGTACACTTTCAAAAGGGACATATTTGTACCTAAAGAGTGCATATTTGTACCATATTGGTACCAAAAGTGTACATATTACACTGCAAAATTTTTCGTTGTGAATTTACAATAAATAATTGGATAAATTTTGCATGACTTTCACAGTAAGGATTACAGCAATATACTGTGAAATATACTCACAGCAATTTACTGTAATTTTATATCTGTGATATTACAATGCATTGTTGTAAAAGCACAACTGTATACTGTAACTTCACAGCTTCAATGACAGCAATTACTGTGATATTACAGTACATTACTGGGGAATTACAATCTTTTGCTGTACATTGTTACAACAAGGCCCTGTATTTTACAGTGTGTACTGTGAAAGTAATGTACAAGTTGACAATAATTTACTGTGAATTTACAATCATTGTACAATTAACCCCCTCCCCCCCAACAAACAACTCTGAGGTAAAGTCAATGTTAGCCCAATGGCATATTTATTAACAAATACATATTTTTCAATGTACAGCAGATGCCAAGAACTTCAAGAGTTCAAGAAATTCAACTTTCTAGTCATAAAAGTCATCTTAAAATGCAGAAAATGCAGAGAAATTGTGCAAACTCGCAATTCAACTACCTGTCTCACAATTCAACTATTCATCTAGCTGTGTCACAATAACAGTAATGGACAGGATGGGAATGAGGCCTTCATGGCAAGATAAGAGAGCGATGAAGGAATGTCGTAAAGGGGTCAGGCGCTCCTCTCAGTCTCAAACATTATAATGAGTCCACACGTAAAAATCTTGTAGTGCAAAGTTGTCTTGAAAAATTACAAAAAGAACAAGGCTACTCAAAACTGAGCCTGACAACTACCGCTGCAAAAAAAAAACTATGATGCCCACTCAAAGTCAATAAGTTTCCTCAAAAGGGTGCTCACATGAGGGTTCATTGTTGTCCGCTTCTTGGTCTTTGAGCCTCTTTCAGGATTGATGCCCAGGAAGCACCTGTTAATAAAGCAAAGATAGTTTCAGTTTTAAATAGACTTAGGGTATGTATTGCAGACAGCATTTATCAAGGTGTGCTTTTTGCTGTGCTTTTTCCCCACATCAAACCCTAATAGATTTATAATCCAAACTTGTTAGATCTTACTCTCACCATATTTTTTTTAGCCATTTTTAGCCAAGGTGCCTCAGGTTAGGTTTGCCTGAGGCAAATAGGGTTGATTTTCTACTATGAGAGGCCATATCAACGTGTGCCGCCACTGAAATGCATCTTTACAAAATTGGCCAGTTGGTAAATTAAAACCAAACCCTGTTGAAAGTATGACAAACATATCCTTTTCAATAAAGGGCCTGAGAGCATTTAGTTCTGCTTTGAAATAAAATTTAATCTACTTCATTCAATGCATTCACATTTCGCAATAGACGTTTCAAAATCATCATCACATAGCCTGCCCCAAAACAAAATAAATAGCTGTGATTGGACCGGCAGGTATTTGTCAGCATAACATGTGTAGAAACCCAGACTGATCTGCAGAGCGAAATTGAATGAGTTCGCGAGATCAGGATGGTCTCACCAGGCTAGCCTCAGGTACCTCGTTTGTCAGCATTTTAGACCTCAAGACAATCATTGAGTTGGAAGCCTGAACTATAATGTGAATTACAAGATTAAATGTTATCTTTATAAAATACCTTTGAATGAACTCCAGCGTCGACGATCCAGCGGCAGGATACTCAAGGTTGAAGACGTAATAGCTGCTGAAGAAAGCAGCTACTCCGTTGTAAAAAGAAAGGGTGTGGGCCCATCACGACATGTCCCTCGATGGATACAAGCCATCCAGAGGGCTTCATCATGTCACCTGAAATGAACAGATACAACATTATGTGTTATGAGCACTTTGCGATCTGCTTAAGATACAAATGGTTATACAAATGTAATTCTTATTATAATTATAATTATTATTATTTATTGTGGTCTTGTAGATTTCTAGAATGAAAACAAAATAATGAGTTAGAAATGTCGATACTAGATCAAAGTAACATTACCTTGAATGATCAAGCAGGGGCTGCTGGGGAGTTCTGCAGTATTGACCAGTGGCACATGGCTCTAACATAGTTAACACACAATAGCATGGATTTAGGATAAAGGATAAATATTGTTCATTGGTCAGAGGTAGTAAATCATGCAAGGTAAATGTTGATAATGTAATCACTCATTTTGCATTTTAAATATTTGAATAAAAAATCTTACATCAACTTCAAGCATCAAACTCTCTCTGATGACCTGGAAAGAAAAGAAAAGAAAAAGGAGAAATTACACAAATGCAACCAACAATAAGAATTTCAGTTTGAATGCAGATTATGATCATTGTAATTTAATTTTATCCTCAAAAATGATAGTGGTATATATATAGTGTTTTTTTCTGTAGCACTTTGAGATTGCTCACTCAATGTAAAGTGCATTTACAACTTTTACAATTATTATTCATTCATATCAGGACAAGTGGGAAACCCTAGTGTTAAAACCCTCCCGTTGTCGAACACGACCGCGTTCCAGGCAACCTGTAACCCGTGTTTTTCCAACTCGTAACTGGGAGTACATTGATCTAGTACGAGTTCACGGGTGGGAAGTCACGGGTTTGACTGCCGTTCCAGTGCACTTTCACGGGTATAAGGTTGGAAAAACACGGGTTACAGGTTGCCTGGAACGCAGTTAGCTCAGTCATGTTTTAACTAGGATATCCGCTGGAAAAATATTTTTTCATGGACCGTTTGGTTTGAATCAGTTATTAAAGTTAAACAGCTAACGGTTAGCCCTGCTAATCTATGATAACCTTGACTAATTACAGAAATGTGCACACATAAATAGTAATGTTTGTCCCATCATTGGTTTTATAAACTTTACAAACACCAGATTTGTCTAAACGGTGCTGTGACATGAAAAATTAACTTATAGCTAAACTCTCGTCATTACTAACATTACTACTATTAGCAAATGCTGTGAGAGAACGTTCAACAATTCCGGGCACTTGCTAACAAAATGTGAACTGTGTCATGCGATAAACGTTTATTTGAAAGTAAATATTATTATCATATTAAAATAACATGGGTGTAAGTGCTGCAAACATGCATGCTGCTCACCTTCTCCATTCAGCCCGAAAATTCAGAAGAGGGACACGACCGCGCCTTTCCAGTTCAAATTCAAAACAGTTCGGTTATGTCATGTGACTTCCCAGGGCATATTTCAATACAATATTTCACTGTAATAATACTGTTTAATGCTGTGAAATCCTTATTTTTTTCCACTGTGTTGCTGTGATATTACAGACCTTGTTGTGATATAACAGCAGGTTTTTGATTGCAGTATTTTACTGTAAAATAAGAGTTAAATGCTGTAAAATCCAAGGATACTGTTGTTTTTACAGGTATTCATTGGGATATTACAGGGAAACTTAATTACAACAAGTTACTGTAAAATAATACTGTTAATTATTGTGAAATGCTGGTAATTTTTAACAGTGTAGTACCTAAATGGCACATATTAGAACCTTTTGAAAGGGTACCGTCCCAGTGACAGCTTTCGTACCTGTTTTCTGAGAGTGCATGGCTCCAAAAATGATGATGCCCTGATGTGAATCATCATTCTTCATATTCGTTTTGGTCTTTCTCTCTCTTTTTTGTAACGTGTTTAAATTTGAGGAGGTGCAGAAACTATGCAGAAACTTTTCAAGGGTTTCGAATACTAATTTATTACATTGCTTATTTTGTTCCTGTTAGCAACGCTATGAATCGGCTCCTAACCGCTCTGTTCAGATCCACTTGGCTCCTTGGAGTCTAAATGGACTGGCCACAACATGCTGACAGAGTTTATCGATAAAGTCTGTCTCCATCAAGATTCAAGGTTCTTATCCACGTGTTACCTTGGAGGACTGAAACCACTAAGATCCATCTGAATAATAATCATAATACAACAATAATATCCATTTGCATTAAGTGCAGCCTAAAGATGGAATATTGGTAGTAGAAGTAGTATCCAAATAATTAAAAGCAACACCACTATATTATTGTACCATTACTCATATTGAAATATAGTTGTCAACCATCTAATTACAATAACGACATTTTAAATTAATAGTGAGATGTGTCCTTCAAAAGCCAATCGAAATATGCAGTCGTTAGCTGTGTCCGTATCATTAGTCGTGTCCCACCCCATCTAAAGCAGTGAGTGAGATTAATGAACTGAAGTGGCATATTGAGACCTCAGTGAAGGCAGACTGAAGGGTCGTGGGGTCTTAGACATGTGCATCAGGCCCTGAATACATTGAACAGTCTTGGCAAAGTCTCGAAGTACCGACCAATCAATGATAACGGATTAACGGCCTTAACTTCAAATTTCATCTTTCTCTTTATGGACTCTGCAGCTGTCAATCAAACCTCTGCTCTAATGCTCACTTCCCAGAACTCAATAACAAGACGCAAACTTCCTTTTAGTTTTACCTAGAAGTCATAATGCTTTACCTTTTTTTCATTTGGTTGGGGTTTAGGTTCTCACTAACATGTTTTAAAAGACCTGTGCATTTCTTGTAGGGATGGATTCGTAATAATCACAGCAGTCAAATATTTCTGAAGACATCTTTTTGTAAAGTTAAACTGAATCAGATTAATAAAAAAAAATAAAAAAAAAATATTTCACATAGGGTCTAATGTTTATGGACCGGAGTCATTTTAGATTAATGTCTATAAAGGAGCTTGTTTTTGGTTTTACTGACCATAAATGTGTAAGATTGCCGAGCCCCACAGGAGAATGATGGATTGAATTTAATAATTGATAAAGGTCTGGTGTTGCTGTGGACAAATACCTCTGTTTACCGGAACATCTTCAGATTAAAGTGGCGCTTCTCCAATGTTTTGGCCGACTGTCAAGTTTTAGAGTGTTCCTCATGAGACATCATTGGGAATTGGGTAATACTAATGTTACATGTTTTGTTGGTTCATTGTTGGCAAGACCTGGTGGGTGTGGCCAACAGCCATTACAGGAAGTGATTGCATTCTAATTGACCTGGGCGCAATCTGCCATCTACACCAATGAGAGCGCTTTTGTAATCATCACTATCAATTACTGACATCTGTTCTGGTCTGGAGACCGAGGCTTTATAGCACTAGTTGGACTGCCAGTTTGGGCGAAGGGAATGCATTGTGTTCTAGTGGACTGAGTAGCAGGCATCTGTATTTTCCTATTGCTATGCATTATGCTTTTTTTTATGTGTCCCTCTTTTTGATGTTTCTCCTTCTGTCTGGCTTTCTTTCACATTTGTGTGGCACAATATTTTTGTTTCAGATGTTGAGCCTGTATACGTTTTTTTGTTTTGTGGTTCCCGTACTTTTCTAAGCAGTCAGACGTGATTTTCATGCCTGGTTTTCACGCCTTGCATTGCATGAGGGATTGAATCTAGAATGCCATTGAAACTTTAGGGTGGGCTCCTTTGACTTGTGAAAGCAAACACCTTCTGTAGCAATCATGCACAACACTCCAGGATTGTGTTTTTTCACGAAAATTAAAAAAATCTAGTTAATAAATGGAAAGTTTAAGTCTAATAAATGAATTCAGCAGCAGGTTAAGTGTTACTATGCAAAATAAGTGTTAAGACACAAAACCCATTAAAGTTTTACTCCCAGCAGTGGCCATTGTTTGCTTTGCCTGCGTGAATTGTGTTTGAATGTTAGCCAGACTAAAGAACGTTCTCACACTGAGAAACAGGTGCAAGATTTACACTCACCCTTAAACTGAAAGAAAGAAAAAAAAGCTGAGAAATAAAGATTGAGAGAGAATTTAAACTGTGAGAGCATGTCGGCGAGAACAGCAAAACCAAATGTGTTGTTTCTGTCAGGGTCGTTTTTGGACATCCTCGGTTGGTGCGAGCGTGTGTCTGTGTGCATTGTAAAAAATGAAAGATTTGTACTTCATCATCTCCTCTTCATTCCTCATTCAGCCCTCCATGTCTCCCCAGGGAAGGTGTGTGTGCAGGTGCTCACATACAAGAAGTAAACGGGGCTCCACCTCTGACTTCCCAATGGGGGTCCAGGCACACTCATCAGGACCCCCGCCGTGCACTTAAGGGCCCTTACGCCATACATACACGCATCCCCAGCCTCTCTAATTGGGCCAGCCCGCATCTTTGTCATGCTGTTTTTCTCTGAAAGGAGTACTGGAGGGCTACACTACAGAGAGAAACGGGAACAGGGAGACAGGAACAAAAGCACGCCTCTCATCCGCAGCAGGGCTGCTTGTTAGGGAGCGACGGCCCTCTGGGAGCAGGGCACTTGGCAGAGGACATAGGGTTGTCAGGGGCACAGCCGTACATCAGTCATGGGGAACGTGGGTGAAGTCAGAGACCCCTAAGCCTGCAGCATTATCGCCCCTTTGTCAAATCTGCACCTGTCACTCATTCAATGCGAGAACATGAACCGGTCAAACTTTGATTTACTGCCAGGCCTCATAGCGCAATGAAATGAAAGAAAGCATCAGATATAAAGGATAAGTGATCAAAAGGAAAAAGAAAGGAAGAGCTGGGGGAAGATAAAAGAGATAAATGAGACAAAGGAAAGCAGGCCATGATGAAGAAAGGGAAAACTCAAAAGAATGATTATGAGAAAGATTGAATTAGTGCGAGGAGAATAAAACAACTTCAAATTCAGTTGACCAAAGAAAGTTGCAGTCACATTAAAATTCAGACTCTATACATGACTGTTGTTGAGTCTGATCGGGCTCTGTTGTGTTCTATTGTAGACTGTCTGATGCTCATTGATTTCCTGTAAAGATAAGTGATAAAAAGTTAACTTTTGTTTTATCCCTGAAAATGACCAGCAGTATTTCTGATTTAATCTGTCCATGCCATCTGTACAGATCTATCAAGGGAGCCGATAGATATGACAGTCTTTGAAGGGAATTGAGTCCGCAGGGGTATAGAATTAATATGACTTAAGCTTTGAGTTGATGCAATATGACTGAGGGCAAAAGCAAACCCTTCTTTTCATCTCCCATATCTGCTATGAAGATTTGGAGGACATGGAAAGAAACCAGATAGTCTGACAGAATATCAAGCTGACAATAAGTCTGATAAAAAGAATTGGAATTGTACATCGGGTATCAAAATTCTCTCTCTCTGTGTGTGTGTGTGTATTGTTGAAACTATGTTGAAGGGGACATTGGGGACAGAACCAGAGATCCTTGATAAGAAAATCAGAGGTCAAGCAATCTTTTCAAACATGGTAACTGGTTTGTTGATGGTTTAGCCTCTACTAGGTCAAAACTAGATCTACTAACTGGTAGTCTATTTGATTAATCATATAAACATGTTAATGACACCAAGGTGGTCCTCAAGGTCAAAACCAGCTGGTAGTCCATCTGCCCATCTATAGCTTGGGCCACCTAATGAACAGCTAAAACATGTACAAAACAGGTCAAAACTAGGTCCTGATGGACAGAATAAAGAAAGCACAGCATGACCAACCCAAAGACAAGACAGTCACAGACAAAGAAACAAGCATTCATACGTCAGTGTCGCAGGTGCTTCTCGACAGGGTTCATAAGCGAAAAATGTCCTACATCAGACTTAAGATTGGATACATTCATTCCATTCCCATAGCATTCCACATTCTACTTCCAGACCAAATCGCTCTGCCAATCTACAAGCACTGAATCCATAAAGCACATGGTAATAACTTGGACCGCTTCACTTGATGTCTCCCAGTGGGGTTCTGCCGCTTTGGTTTCTTTTTTTCCCTCCTTTCGTTATGGTTTTAACTAGGCATTATCTCAGTGTTGTCACATCGAGTTTTCTCTGAGCAAGAACAGGTGAGGAGCCCTGTTTAGTCCGATGCCTCTCATGTCAGTGCTACCCATGCATCACACTCGATTCAGAGAGTTTAATCGGCAACAATAACCTTCTGTCTTCAGAGAAATTGCTTTCTGGGGCCGTAAAGTAAACATGCAAAAGGTGTTATTCAGCATATTGAGAAAGAGTCATGAGCGGGAAAGGGTGTGCGTAGAAAATGATAGAATACAACGAACAAGAAAAGGAGGGGGAAGGGTAGAGCAAACGGGGTGCGGACAATCGCAAACTGACCTTTCAGTCAGAGAACACACAGACAGATATTGAATGAGTCTCATTGTATTGGGGGAATGAAACTGCTGGCTTGTTAAATGGTGTGGCATATGGATATTTTATCTTTCTTTGCCTTTAATTGCTTTACTGTCAGACTGTTTTCCCCTTGAATCTCTCTTTAGGGAGGAGAGACTAAAATAAACATGAAGACGTCTCCAGCCCGGAGAGGCTCGACTGAACGCTATCTCTCAAACAACACAGGCCCGTCCTTTAAGCTGGCTTCAGGTTGCATACCGCCTGACCTTTAATCTGATGCATAAACAAGAGGCTGGGGAAAGCGATCCCTCATCATCCTCCCCTCATACTCCGCCGCCTCCTCACCCACCTCCATTGTTTGGCTTATGGGTGCATTTGTTCTAATTGTCGCTGCTTTATTGACGCAAATTGCTGCAGGTCTTTGTGAGGTCTTGTTTAGCCGGGCCCTGTGGCTGACAATGATGCATGCCCGGAGGTATTTATAACCCACACGACACCTGATGTCAAGCGCGTGCTGAGTCTAATCATGTGCAGTGATGTTGGAGTATTCATGGACTCCAGCGAACAGATAGAAAGATTTGTCTTCTTTTCTAAAGGAAGATTGAATAGGGGAGAGTAAATGAGATGGGTGGTCGCCAGCACTTAACGCACATGGGCACTCTTTTACGATTCCAACTGCTAATTCCTCAGTGCCACTGTTGGGGGGGATTTCATACCAGATTGTCCAAAGAGACCAATTGTAATTGAAATGCTACTTATATGGTCCATTCAAATGGAAGTTGTCCTGTTGATCTGGTAGAGGCACATATTTTGAACCTCATTTCATGAGTAGATCTTTGTCTGTCATTCTTGCAATTTCCTGGTGTCCCTATGACACTGATAGTGGTCTTGTCCACATCTGTGGCTGTAAAAGTTCACTTTTCATTTTCATGACAATGGAAGGTCATTGGATGTTGGATGAAGGTCAGTCATTTGGTTTGTTTACTAGTTTGAGCTCAAGCCTCAGCTGGTTACCAGACTCAGTGACTCAGCTTATGGTCACTTTAACCTTCACAGGGTCTTCCTTAGGCTTTTACGACCAAATCTCTGCTGTTTGTTTTGGAGTCAAGAGGATTCAGAGGAAGGCTGTTCCTAGACAGGGAGATTAAGCTAATGGCACCTTCCCTGTCCATATCCTAATGGATGAAGAGGGCAATACATACAACAAAGACCTTAATAGGAGTGTGGAGTGATGGTTTAGTGTCAAGACTGTCCCCTGAAAATCATTACATTTTAATCTAATCATATGGCTAACTCTTTGATGTTGGCCATCACTGTTACATGACACTGCAGATAGTTTGCAACATAATTAGATTTCCTTATGAAAAATAGTGTCATGAATAAGACCAGAGCATGTTCATTTGCAGATGTCTATTCTCTTGTTCTCTCTGTCAAAGCTTTGTTTGCCAGTTTCCTATGTTCTGCTCAAAGCTTGTTAGCGGTCCTCTTGCCGCAAGCATAGACACTAGGCACATTGCCACCCGATGCTAATGTGTAATCACACGTTTACAGGAGCTAATGGCCAAATTAATTTCCCCTCACAGATGTGCAGTAATGGCCGAGTGATTTGTTTATTTTTCTCCGGCTTTGACTGCTTTGTGAAAAAGATGCAGCTGAGAGTGGTCATCAAAAGTCTATAGATGTCTATGATTCTTGCAGTGTAATCTGTTCACACACACACTGTAATATTACTTGAAACATACTACACAGCAAAGATTTCATGTCTCGCATACAGTTACCTCCAACTTCATCATCCTTAGCTTCGTTCATCCCCGAAGCCGCTTGACGTTTCTTTGAGAACAGCCTTTTTTCAAGTTTCTACTTTTGCTAAAATGTCAGCAAATGTCAGTGGATGATGATGATACACTTTGCACATTTTATGATAACTTATCAAATGGCATATTTAAAATTCAGCCTTACATTTGGCCCAAAACTCTCATATTGATAGTATCTCACTTTTAAAAATGGATTTAAAATCCTTTCCTGTGCCTGTTTTAGCTGATTATTATACTTGGTAATGGTGAGAACACTATTTTAAATGGACACATATAGGATTTGCTCCTTGAAACGGCCAGTAGATTACCTGCCTGTATTTGCGAAACCAAATGCACACGGCATACGGCTCAATGATTCGCTTAATTTAAAACACTTCTTTTTCACCGCCTTGCAAATGCATTTGATGGCCCTCTAGCTCTTCCTCCATCACATATGAATATTGGAATGGGGCGTTAAATGAAGTAAAGCTAATACAATTGATTCTAATGGCTGCATGGAACAACAGGACAAGGATGTTCAGTCATCACCACTCATACGATTCTCATTCGGCTCCATTTGGTTTTTATGGAAGGCCATTTAGCGGTAGTTTTAATGAAGGTTGATTGGCAATGTGTCGGAGTGGCCATTTCAGTCAGTGGGCTGTTCCTGCTTGTGATCTACAATTATGAGTACATTTAGGCCAGACATCTCATCTTAAGTAAGCTATCAGCGTCAGGAGAGGCTTAGCCACCTGTATCAGCACCTCACAGAGATGACATCTTGGTAAATCTGTATCCTGTCCTTTTATTTATTGGTGCTCCATATTGTTGCAAGCTTAATGTTTTACCTCTTTGTGCTTTCATTGAGTGCCCCAACTCCCCCTTTTTGAGAATCTCCTTCCTTAGTTCTCCTTTGCTCTCTTGCTCTCTCTGTATAAATGAGCCGTATTTTCAGACAGGATGTTGTATCATAATGAGGGGTTTGTCACCAGCAGCCCGTGTGGTGGAGTAGATAAAAAGCGGGGCTTGATTAGGGGGACAAGGCATATTGATTCCCATTGACGGTCACTTTCCCCAGCTCTTAATGAAAGGAATGCAAATGAGTCTCTCCGAGTTCTCGAAGGGGGAGCGGGGCTGAGATGTGGGCCTTTGACTCCCTGTCGTAAGAGGGACATGTATCATTGGCCATGGTTCACTGGGGAGTCCTTCACGGAAACGTTTGGTCCGTTTCATGTTCTCATGATGCTGGCAAGCACAAGCCAAATGTGGAAAAAGTAATGGACTGTGTCCGTACGTGTAATTTAGTAAAATGGATAGGGGCACATGGGCTCAAATGGTGCTTATGCTATTGATTTAGGAAACAAGCTGTATTCTTATAAGGAAACATGCTGTACTGTACCGTCTTGTATGTTTTATTCAAGCTGATATCATCTGCAGTGTACCATCTGGTCATTGTTCTTCTCAGGTTGATGTCTGGACCACTGGTGATGTCATAAATGAGGATATATGATCTTTTTTTTTTCTTCTTCTCTCCTCTATAGCAACAGACTGGCGCCTAGCAACCATGACCGGATACATCGGCTACGGCAAGAGTTCCAGCAGGCCAAGCATGAGGAGGAACCTGATGACCGCCGTCGATCCTACAGCTTTCAACAGCAACAGAGGGTGAGTGCAAAAGCCTGGTGTTTGGTGTTCAGGGCAATGGGCAACATGTATTATAATGAGATATTGTCAGGGATCACGTGAGTTGTGTTTGTTCTGAGGTAGTTTGATTAATTTAGCGTTTTTGAGGGGGGGGGAAGAGCATTTGTTGTCAGCTTGCATTTTATCTTCTTTCAAAAATGCATCTCACAGTTTATTTGCCCCCAACCTTGCTTATATTTGTAAGGTCTGCACAGAGGTGAATGTGTTTTAACATTTTGTCCTTGAAAGTCAGTGTTTCATTTTATTGTCAGAGGTTAGAGGCTAGCCATTATTTTATCTTTATCAGCAAGTTAAAATAATATACACTGCTCAAGAGGCTGGGAATGGAATTGCAAAGGGTCAAAGGTCAAATAGCTGTGTATCTTTGCTCTGTAATGGCCCTAGCCAGACATGGCGGTCTGTCTTGTGACTTCCTGTTAAAGGCACGGAGGGGATTTTAAAAGATGACAGGCTAATTACCCCAAGGAATGGAACCATTTCCTAAATTAGAGGTCAGCTCTCTGACCCCGTCCGCTCCGACACATATTTGGCCTCCATTTTCCTTCCAGGTCTTGAATAGCTCTACAGAGATTAGAATGTGTTAAACTCAATTAATGCATTAATGTTCTGTTTCACTCAGATCAGAGCAGAAGCAAAAAATAAATAAATAAAATTCAGCATCTCAGACACTTACCTTAAAGATGAATGATGGATGCATAATGAAAATGCACTTGCTCAAAGGTGAAGTGTGTAATTTATTTGGCACTAGTGGCACCATATGGAAGAGTAGAAAATCTAGAATTTTACATTTTCTGAAATGTGAGTGGTGCTTGTCCTTGGAAATTTCGCTGACACACTACTGGGGTCTTGTGGGTTGTTGCCAAGGTATTGCTATGTAGTTGCTAGGGCATTCTGGATGGTTGCTGGAATGTTGCTAGGTGGTTGCCGGAATGTTGCTAGGTGGTTGCCAGGGTGTTATACTGTAGGTGATTTCTAGGTTGTACTGGGGGTTTGCTAGTTCTGTGTGGTTATAAGGTGGCTGTTTTACTGGCCCAAGTCTAAAGTGCCTACATCTTAGGCTAGACTAAACTGGTCTGTAGAAAGGGGTTGGGTAAGAGATCTCTCTTACACCAAAAGAGTAAGTGTATGGGTTTTTCTCACTGCAAATGAAAGATGTTTAATGAATAAATCTACTTAATGACAGTTATGTCAAAAGGACATAACTTATGTCCCAGTTATGACTGTAGTGTTCCACTTCAGGAATGCATATGGTCTCCTAAGCAGGCTCTTATACTTGCACTAGGTTGTATTTGACAGCCTTAGTTTGTCTGTTTGCAGTATTGATGAATGAAAACCTCTCTTGGTACTTAATGGTGTCACAGTGTCTGGGGATTCTAGTACAGGAAGTAAAAGCACTGTTGTTTGCATAGCACCGAACTAGAGGAGTCAAGCTGGAAGGCGCCAAATTGCTTGTGATAGTTTACATTGTTTAAAGACTAGAGACATTTTACAGAAATATAATATGCTCCCTCCCTCGTGTCTCAAGTCTACTGTATTAACAGCTGACGGGTCGGCCTCTCAGTTTGAACAGGACTAGTTTCAAATAACAAAATATTCTAGGTGGGACCCAGGGAATGGTATAATAAGAAGGGCGAATTTCCTGAAGTCTGCGGTTTAGACTTTTTTCTACATGCGGTTGGCACCGTTGCAGTACCCAGGTTGTGTGAAGGATATGTTGGTAGTTTTTTGTATGGGAAAAGTCTCTCCAGCTCTAAAAAGGTGGGGGAAATTTCTCCGACTGAGGTTCAGTACTGTATGTCACGCTGGTCTACAGGCTGCTATGCTATTGACGCAAACAATACTTAAAGCACTAATCTTGTGTCAAACAATAGCTGAGAGGTGTGTTAAGGATGTAACCAAGTATTCAAGATTAAATGTAAAGGTGAGTCCCCTTCAATGTTTATCGTGGTTACGGTTCTGCTAAAAACAGTGTAATGCTAAGTTTACACATCACAAGGAATCAGGTGGTCCAGGTGTTTCATCCCTGGATTGCATTAGACTCAAACACACTCCATCAAAGTGAATACAAACAGGTTTGACGTTGATTTAAGGTCTGAGAGGGCCCATGAGCACTGTGGTCCTGTTGACTTGTAGAAATATACAGCCGTCAGTCGTAGCGGCAGGTCGAGAGAATAATGGTTAAGCAGTGTAAGAGAGCGCAAGGGAGGCGTTTGTAGCCATAACAGTCTTGTTGATCCTACTGCCATAAGCTTGATATAATGACGTTATAAAACTGTCAAAACAAAGTCACATGTTCCTCTGAGAGCATCCAGAAATTATTTTTGGTGCACTGATGTAACAGTGAAAACTTGTTCAACATAAGATGAGTAATGAGACATTTTTATTAAAGGACCATTGAATTACCATAGTGTTTTGGACATGTACCTGTATTACCATGGCTTTTTTCCCCCCTTTGGGATACCATGGGATTTTTGACATGGGCTCTGGAATTTTAAATATATACTTACTTATTGTTTGTGTAGTAGATAATACACAGTATAACACACGCACAGCCATGCCTTCCTAAATACAAAATATTTAAATACTGTTGTTTTAAGATAGCATGCTTTGGAAAAATGGTAGTGCTGTTTGTTTGTTTGATTTCTTTTACAAGTACCACTGTACTACCATGGTATTCTGAATTATTATTTGAAGTACCTTAGAGTGCGTTCTAAATACCATGATATATATGATTATCATCATTGAGTATCATCATGGTATATATAATTTCAATCATCATCATACCACGGTGTCCCCACTGTATTTTCAGGAAGATTTATTATTTTCATTTGAAAAGCACTCAACTAATTAACATTTACTTGTGACCACCTAGTTACAAAGTCTCTCGGTTGTTATTTATAGCTTTGATTATAAATACTGTGCAATACACCATTCAGAAATGTCCCTCAAGTGCAACATAAAATCAAAGTGCCATGAAACAATGATTGATTGCCTTTTAAATATGTAGCTATGTGGCAAAACTCCTAACTTCACATCAAACGCCTCTCATTTCTTTATGAAGAAAAATGGGTAAGTACACCCCAGATAATCCTTCAAACCCAGCGTGAGTTCTGACGGCATGAGACGCACATTAGGACAGTGATTAAGGTGTGTTCTCTGTGTTCACAATCCCCTGAGGACTGAAAGAAACCCGTCATCAGGTTTTTACGTGCGCCGACGAGCTGCCATCCCAGATCGCTGATAATCGCCCCATGGCCAGAACCTGTCACAGGCCTCCACCGGTAAATAGACAATTAGACGTGTCTTGTTATGCCTCCCTTGTATATCACGCCCAGCGTTTTTCGCTATGACTTTGAAAGGGGCTTTTCCAGATGTTTGTCATAAAGAGCATGTTCTTTCCAGAGGCTTGCCGGCCTGTCTCAGCCAATAAACATCAATCTTTTGTTAAGACGATCGGAGGCCACACAAGGGACGGAAGTATTATGCCGGTGCCCTAGATCACACACATGCACAAATTAGGCCCGTGTTTATGTCCTTTTCTCCTCTTTTACAAGGACCTCAGTGCTGGCAAGCATTTGGGCAGTCTTCGTGACTCGAAAGAATGCCATTGATTTCAGGATTCAGAGGAACCAGCATGTCTTCTTTGATTATAAACCACACAGGAAACAGCGTGGAATCAGAAAACTCATGTCCTTGTGCAGTCGACCCACTGCGGCCAATGTTTAGATGAGGTTATCTCGCAACTCTAAATCAGCACCGCAGGAACATACTGTAAGCTCAATGAACATTTGCTGCATGTAGGCGAAAAGAAGTGTACAACATGATAATGAGCCTACAGTGGCTAGATAACTCCACTCCAGGTTAGAGATTAGTGTCCCCCCTGTGAAATATACGTGGATTGCCTTCCTACTCTTTTATATCCCTCCACGTTCAGTAGATTTAGAGTTAGATGATAAAATCGAGATTACCTACAGGGGATGTGGGGACTATATCTGCTCTGAACTGAACTCAGATCGCAGTGCAGTGCACATTCAACCCTTCACCCTCATGTTTAGGGTCTGAGAGACACAAAGGGCCATTTTATGAGATTCAGGCTGATACTTCATGACTTTTTCTAAACTGGTGGTGAACAAAATGTCAACTTAACATATTTCAAACATCCTCCTTAAAAATCCAGACAGGTTTGTTAGGGTGTTGCTATGAAGTTACTAGCATTTTCTGAGAGTTTTCTAAGGTGCTGCTAGGTGGTTATTAATGTGTTCTTGAGTTTTTGATGTTACTATGCAGTTTATGTGGTCTTCTGGGGAGTGTTTAAGGTGTTGCTAGGTTATTATGGTGTTTTAGTGAATTGCTATGCAGTTGCTAATATCTTCTGAGAGGTTTTTAAGGTGGTTATTAAGATGTTCTTGGGTTTTTAATATGTTACTATGCAGGTTATGTGGTTTTGTTGCTTTTTTAGAGTGTGCTGGGTGTTTTAGTGTGTTTTTATGCAGTTGCCAGAATCTCCTGAGAGGTTTCTAAGGTGTTGCTAGGTGGTTATTAAGGTATCCTTGGGTTTTTAATATGTCACTATGCAGTTTATGTAATCTCCTGTGACGTTTCTAAGGTGTTGCCAGGTAGTTATTAGGATGTTCTGGGTGTTTTAGTGTGTTATGCAGTTGCTAATGTCTTCTGGGATGTTTCTAAGGTGTTGCTAGGTGGTTATTAAGGTATCCTTGGGTTTTTAATATGTCACTATGCAGTTTATGTAATCTCCTGTGACGTTTCTAAGGTGTTGCCAGGTAGTTATTAGGATTTTTTGGGTGTTTTAGTGTGTTGCTATGCAGTTGCTAATGTCTTCTGGGATGTTTCTAAGGTGTTGTTAGGTGGTTTTATTTAGGAGGTATTTGGTCTTCTGGGAAGTTTCTAAGGTGTTGCAAGGTAGTTATTATGGTGTTCTGGGTGTTTTAGTGTGTTGCAGTTTCTAGCATCTTCTGAAAAGGTTTCTAAGGTGTTGCTAGGTGGTTTTTAGGGCGTTTTAGTGTGTTGCAATGCAGTTTTGGGGATCCTCTGAGAGGTTTCTATGGTGTTGCTAGGTTATTATTAGGGTGTTCCTGGTGTTTTTGCTATGTAGTTGCTTGGGTCCTTTGAAATGCTTCTGAGATGCTGCTTGGTGGTTATCGGAGTGTTTTAGTGTGTTGTCACCAGGGTGTTCTGGGAGGTTTCTAAAATGTTGCTAGGTATTCTCCGAGTTACCTAAGTGTCACCATGCCAGGGTGGTTTGGATCGTTGCTAAGGTTGTGCATTTGTATTGTTTTCAGTGCATTGTTAGCGTGTCCTTTTGTCAAGATGCTATGCTGTTAAGGTGTTCTGAGTGGCTGCTAGAGCGTTCTGGCTCTAAACTATATAGATAAACCTTCCCTAGTGTACAAGCACTCGAGCAGAAAAGTGAGTTTCTAAGGGATGAGAGGAATGATGAGTCTGTCTATGGCTATTGTCACTTTCACATTCTCTATTTTCCTGTCCTTTATTCTAACGTGAGACACACACCTCAGTGTTGTCATAACTTGCTAATAATGATACAGTTTTGCAGAATGACATACTCATTTTCCATGCCTTCACTTTTTCCCCGACTTCTGCTTTCTATCCTTTCTTTATCTCTGTTTTCTCGCACTCACCCAGTCAAGTGCATCAGTTCCCAAATTAAATCCATATGTCGGAGCGGGTTTCTGGAAGTGGTTGAGTGTATAGCGCAGTAAACATTGTTGCACATGGAGCATGTGTGTACTCTGACCCCCCCCCTTGCACCGCGAGCCGAACCAGTCTTTGATATTAAAGGCTACGGGTCACGCCTCGCTGTAATCGTAACGATTATACGTGATTTGGAAGTCTGGGTCCGGCAAGCTACCTCGACTCTCCATCCAGCTGTATCATGCTTTCTTGCTCAGAACTGCTGTGGACAATTTTTTATAATTACGTCTTGTCATCGGGCCACTCTATCAGGCCACTTTTTGTGTTTGTTCAGGTGGGTTTCGTATTGTTGTCTGCTCTGTGTCCGAAAAGAGTAAAAAAAAAAAAAAGTGATACATTTTGTGTGATTAATGAGAGAGATCTGGAGATGTCATGCTTTCATTAGCATTGAACTGATGAACTTTTAAAAATCAGGTTCTACATGCAGTGAAATGCTGTTTTTCTGAACTGCCATTAAATTAGTACTGTGGAAGTTCATTGCGTTTTGCTACTGGTATTTTATCATTTAATTTTTAGCTAACATTCTGGAATGTAAGTTTCATTGAACGTGAGATTATTCATTTTTATTTAAAAGTAAGATTAATTGAAAGTGTTCATGAATTGGTGAAAAATGGCATCATAAAGGTTAATATGCCACTGAAAACAAATTATAGATGGACAACATTATTAGCACTTTTAA
This sequence comes from Rutilus rutilus, assembly GCF_951802725.1. Classification (NCBI taxonomy): domain Eukaryota; kingdom Metazoa; phylum Chordata; class Actinopteri; order Cypriniformes; family Leuciscidae; genus Rutilus; species Rutilus rutilus. The sequence continues at coordinate 28,552,688 of NC_140228.1, forward strand.
TGCAATTTAATTTCTTATACTGGTTGTTACAATAAAAAAATAAAAATAAAAAATAATAGTAGTAATAATAATAATAATAATAATAATAATAATATATATATATATATATATGAAGAGTTCAGATGCAAAAGCCTCTAAATGCCATCTGAAATTTTGTCATAGAATGATCATTTTTATCAAGCTTGTATATTTAAATTTAATAATTTCACTTAAATGGCAATGAAGATTACCTATTAATTGTCATTTAAGTGAAATTACTGAACTTAAATATACAAGCTTGATAAAAATGATCATTCTATAAGAAAATTTCAGATGGCATTTAGAGGCTTTTGCATCTGAACTCTTCATATATATATATATATATATATATATATATATATGAATGAATTAAGTTTTGGTAAATTTCCAAACTGTGTGTGTACAAAGGAGGATTGACAACCATATTTAAGCTATAGTGTGTATGTAGCCAGAGACATTAGAAGACATACATACTCTCTCTCTCACACACACACACACACACACACACAAACAAACCTGATTTTTACTTGCTTCAGTGTCTTCTCAGTCCAAATCTCATTAAAACATCTCGCTGTGAATTATTACTTCATTGTTGCTTCTAGCTCACAATAAAAGCATTTCCTTTTCTCTGTTTTTGGCTTAATATGTTGCAAACGGATAAATGTTCCTGGGCCTTTAGCGATTAAATTGTGTCTCACTGGAGATGTTGCTCAGCCTTCATCAGACATGGATAAAATTGCCCCGATTCTCCAGGATGTTGTAAAACCATCGCCGTAATGTTTAATTCTTCTGTTTTTCCCCATAACTTCGTCTTATGAATCGTTTAAATGTTCGCCTCTCTGCATTAATGCAGCATTTGTTATTTTTGCGAAGTCAGCCGTTTGAAGCACAAGTGCACTCGAGGCTAATTGCTATCGGGTGTGGTAGTCACGCTTCTCATTAGTGCACCTTGTGTTTTAGGAAGAATAGCGATCAAGAGCCCCTCATCAAATATTAAACCCCTATACCTGACCATGAAATCTGAAATGATGCTGTGCTTATCAAATCTTGTTCAAAGCTTATATGACTTTCTTTCTGCTGTGGGAACACAAAAAGCGATGCTTTATACTGTTGTTATACTATTTGTGTGTAACAGGAATGTTTATTCACATTTCAGACCAACACTGGTTCTTACACACCGACGGGGCGGCATTCGGTTTCTGTGGAGGTGCAAGTGCAGAAACAAAGAGAGGACTCTTTTACTCAAGCCCAGAGGCAATACAATTCCTTACCGCGGTAAGAGACGCCACCGCACACACTATCTCACATCACATCTGTAACCACACATTCAGTCTCACAACAATAACACTGAATGAACAATATTTCTCTAAAGCACTGAAGCTCTTCATTCATTCTACAGTTTTCATGTAAAAGTGAACTTTTTTTGGAGAGCAGGAAAGCAATTCTACAGCTTCGTTTAACGTATAAGTGCACAACCTCTGGAATCTAAAAGTAAATAAAATTCAGTAAATAAAATTAATTAGCATATGTAAGTTTATTTTATATTGTTAACAATACAAATTATTATTATTATACACTTCAATTTCTCATTAATGCAATTATCTAATCAACCAATCACATGGCAGTTGCTTCAATGCATTTAGGGGTGTGGTCCTGGTCAAGACAATCTCCTGAACTCCAAACTGAATGTCAGAATGGGAAAGAAAGGTGATTTAAGCAATTTTGAGCGTGGCATGGTTGTTGGTGCCAGACGGGCCGGTCTGAGTATTTCACAATCTGCTCAGTTACTGGGATTTTCACGCACAACCATTTCTAGGGTTTACAAAGAATGGTGTGAAAAGGGAAAAACATCCAGTATGGTCCTGTGAGCGAAAATGCCTTGTTGATGCTAGAGGTCAGAGGAGAATGGGCCGACTGATTCAAGCTGATAGAAGAGCAACTTTGACTGAAATAACCCGTTACAACCGAGGTATGCAGCAAAGCATTTGTGAAGCCACAACACGCACAACCTTGAGGCGGATGGGCTACAACAGCAGAAGACCCCACCGGGTACCACTCATCTCCACTACAAATAGGAAAAAGAGGCTACAATTTGCACGAGCTCACCAAAATTGGACAGTTGAAGACTGGAAAAATGTTGCCTGGTCTGATGAGTCTCGATTTCTGTTGAGACATTCAGATGGTAGAGTCAGAATTTGGCGTAAACAGAATGAGAACATGGATCCATCATGCCTTGTTACCACTGTGCAGGCTGGTGGTAGTGGTGTAATGGTGTGGGGGATGTTTTCTTGGCACACTTTAGGCCCCTTAGTGCCAATTGGGCATCGTTTAAATGCCACGGCCTACCTGAGCATTGTTTCTGACCATGTCCATCCCTTTATGACCACCATGTACCCATCCTCTGATGGCTACTTCCAGCAGGATAATGCACCATGTCACAAAGCTCGAATCATTTAAAATTGGTTTCTTGAACATGACAATGAGTTCACTGTACTAAAATGGCCCCCACAGTCACCAGATCTCAACCCAATAGAGCATCTTTGGGATGTGGTGGAACGGGAGCTTCGTGCCCTGGATGTGCATCCAACAAATCTCCATCAACTCCAAGATGCTATCCTATCAATATGGGCCAACATTTCTAAAGAATGCTTTCAGCACCTTGTTGAATCAATGTCAAGTCAAGTCAAGTATATTTGTATAGCGCTTTTCACAATACAGATTGTATCAAAGCAGCTTCACAGTATTAAATTAAAATAATACAACAAGGTTTGTTTCTAGTGGAATTTATTGATTGATAAAATCAAATTAAATATCCCCAAAATATCCCCAACTGAGCAAGCCAAAGGCAACTGTGGCAAGGAACCGAAAAACTCCATCAAGTGACCTAATGGTGACCTAAATAATAATAATAATTCTAAAAAGTATTATTATTATTGAAATGGTATAATTTTAATGCCTTACTATGTTTTGTTTGTAGAACATTGACCTTACGGTACCATATAAAGTCATGTGATACAATCACTGCACCATGGTACTGCCCAAGTACATTTTGTACAGGTATTCCTTACATTCAAGCTGTAAATCTCAAATATGAGCACATACGTTGTCAGAACGACTAGAGCAAAGCAGTGAAAAGTAATACTTTAATAAATGCATGCTAATAAATTAGCCATAAACCAAATATGCGTGCAATCTTATGCTCATGTCTCCCACACTCCCTCTGACCTCAGTGGTGTTTCACTGTAGTCATGCGGTCGGTTCTGTCTTCGCTCTAAGCCCTCCGAACAGCAACAACGTCTGTCTTCATGCTCACAGGCCGAGAGAATGTGCCCCTCCTAAACCTAATAAAGATCAGCCCGAGAACCTGTTTGTTGAGGGAAGTTTATCTTGGCAACTGCAGTCTATAGGGCCCCCCCTTTTTTTTTTTTGGATGGATATCGGCCCCATCCCTCATCTGTTTTATCTTCTCTCTTCACTTTCTCTCTTTCCCCTCCCCTTTGCATATTTGTCATAAATGTCAATAAAGCTTAGGATGTTGCCCGCAGGCTGAGTTTGATATCAGCGTTTCTACTTGCAGGCATTGGTATCTTCTTAATCTGCTTCAGTTCATGCAAAGCATCCAGCCAACAGACACGAGAAGAAGAAAAAATTCCCGCATTGGAGCTTTACATACTTAACTGAAAGTGGTGGGGGCTGCAGGCGGTGCTGATAAAGTTTCACTCAATATTTCAGTACATTTATTTACAGCACAGCAGGAAAGCATAACTTTATGTTTTCTGATGAAAATGTACCAGCTCAAAAGTCACCTTCACAACGCAGTCGTGTTGTAGATGCTGCTAAGGTGGTCCGAGTGGATTTTAGCCAATAAACAGACAAAAAAAGACTTAAAGGTTGACATTGAAGCTTCAAAAGTCAAAAAAGCCCACCCTGAGTCTCTATATGATATAGTTTTCCATTTTGTCTGCCAGGTAAAAAGCCTATTTGATATTTGAGCACACTTCTATTCAACAAACTAAACAATAGTTGCAGTAGAAATTGCAAGTTACATGCAGAAGTTTAAACAGTGTAATTTATGTGGCACCAGAACTGCAAAACAATCTTACACAACCAGTCAAAAAAGTTTTTTTAAAAGAAATTGATACTTTGACAATGGTTACCTTGAAAACAAAATATACACATAGAAAATGCATTCTTTTTAAAGGATAAGATAATAGTCTGCAGGGATTTTGACAAGGAATTATTGGGAACTGAGTGTGTGTGTGTGTGTGTGGTCTAACCTACACGCTTGGTGCTTGTTTTTATTGGCTTTGAGAACGGTGTATCCAGGATATGTACAATTACAGAATTAGTCCCCCTCAAGCAATGACAAAGCCCAGCACACACCGCAGAAAGGAGGGGGAGCCTTGCATCAAAAATCCCAGTTCCATCCATCGTTCTTCCCCCTTTTTTGTCTTCGCTCGTTCCCAAGACAGTAGAGAAAGTCCTAGGGTCGATAGAGAGGTCGACATTCACTACTCCACACTACGTGGACATAATGACAGTTAATCAATTCAACCAATCAGCTTCCACTATTTCTCACTGCCTTAAGCATCTTCAATGTCGTTGTCTATATTGAGCGAACTTCAGACGAAAACGCCGGCTTTATAAGGAATCCGCCGACTAGATCCTGACGGCGCTTTGACACTTTCCCTGGGGAAACTCGGCAGGACTGACGGCCCTTTGATGCACATTCCACCCATAATCTCATAGCGTCGGTCAAGCAGGGTCAAGCTGGTGTGAAATGACCCCTGTCCTCTGGAGGACCCGGCCGAGATGCGCGCTCATTAGCAATGCAAGGACTTACTGGAACGTCGCTGCTCCACCTATCACAACGCAGCTTGGATTGATCAACAGTTGCATGGATTATAAGCAAGCTTTAACAGGGATCCAACTGTGTGTTTACCCTGTGGGTTCAGATTTAGCACTTGGCTAATGAAGGGATTCTTTTTTTAGGGATGTGGATTAGAGAGACAGAAAGGGAGGAACAGAAAATAAGACAGATAAAGTGAAGTGTACGCTGATTAGCAGTAATGGAAGTCATGTGAAACAGAGCGCAACTTCATGCAACAGCTGCACGTTATAATACGGCAACACTCACAGTCGCAGAGATAAGATTAAGGTCTCGCATTCCAGCCTCACGTTCTGCTTTCTGTTAGCAAATAGAAAACATTACTCAAGGTGTTGAGATAATATTGTTCTCTGTGTGTATATCTGTTGTCCTTTTGATAAACTGTGATGCACACCAGCTGTGTTTCAGATACAAATAATGTAGCTATTGGGACAAAGGGGAAAATACTTTGTTCTTATTCTGTCATTAATGTTTTTACATGCGTAGTGACGTGACATTATCATAGAGATACTGCATATCCGTTCACATCACTTTATCTATGAAGTGTGTAGTGTGACATAAGAATTGCAAAAATAATGACCGTTTTTAAACAGGTTTCACAAATACTCCCCCGCCTGCTATTGGTCGAACAAACAGATAGCCCCGCCCCAGTCTTACACCATTGGTTAAGCAGTTGCTACGTTGGAGAGCACATGATAAGGCGCACATGAACTTGACCATGCTAGTCTGATGTGTAACTCTTGTTGTGGACGGGCTCTGCAACAGCGTGTTAAAAAACTAAAGCACCAAGAATTTTCCACATTCTGTTACATTCTAATGTTTTGCATATGATAGATTGGCGCTGCACATCGTGCACTTAACTGTATTTCATGATCAAAGTGATTCCTGGCATCACTGCAGTGCGCGCTTTCAAATCCAGTTTTACTTTATTTCGCAGGTCTGGAAGGCATGCTGTCCAACCCTAACCAATCAGACCTCAGAAAAAATAACCAATCAGAAAAAAAGATAACTATATTTTCAGCACAATCATTGCTTTACACATGCGAGTACTCTTGCCCATCCCTATAATCAACACAGTATTATTGGTATCCAGTCAGTCACACATTTCAAAATACTAGACCTTTCATGACCATTGACTTAACTTGATGTGCTTTACGCAATCACTCTTGAATGTAATCTGCATTCATTTACATTTTTTTTATTTATTATCCAAACAATGTGACCCATAGCAAAGGAAACTGTGAGATTCAGTGGTGCGTCCTTGGGCACGAATCACTATTTGTTCATATAGCGTGTAAGTGTTTGTTCTAAACCTTGAACTATAAACCTTGGTGTGTAATTTGTTGCAGACCATTTCTTTGAAAGACATGTATGATGCTTCAAATCATGTGGCTTATTGAGGAGAGGTGTGTTATTACTTTTCTTTGTCGCCTATAGCGATCAATAAAACTGGCAACTTGCATTGAAATTGGGACCCAAGCCATTTCTAGGGTCCATAATAACAGATATTTGGGCTTTTTGAGACTTTGGCCAGTAAACGATCACCTAGCAGTCACCCATAACACACTAGCATCTTGCTAGTGACAAAAAAAAAGATGTAAACACCCCTTATTTCACCATCACATTCTGAATTCTGGATGATACTAGAACTTTTGTGCCTGCTTTTGAAAGCACTCCTCTCTTGTGTGAGCCGATGTGTGAAATCCCAACAGAAGTGTGCGCACACACGCTTTTAAGATTGCAAGGCCAGTGAGGTGTAAACGGGCCTTCATTTAGCCATGAGGCATTGGGATGTGGCACGCTAGCTACTTCACATTCCCACTTAATGGATCCTAATAACGGAGCAGAGAGAAGATGGAGAGAGTCTGAGTGGACACCCCTCACAATAGCCGCTACGTTGACAAAGAAATTTGTAGGTTTGATATTTCTTCCCCTGTTCCTTTAGGCAAGAAATGCATCTAACCTGGGCGGTCTGTCAAATGTCTAGTTGTTGATTGGCCGGTATGGATGGACATTTTAGGAACCTGTTATTTCCTCTCTTGATGTTAAGTACACTAGCGGGCCTCAGAGTGTTTAACTGTGAGTTTTACATTTTCTGAAGAAAATGTGAGTGCCGCTGGACAATTCTAGCATGTTGTAGGTGGTTGTTATGATGAGTCTCTATAATATTCTGGACTCTAGATTTGATGCAGGTCCTTTTTTCACTGTAACACCAGGTCTTAACCAGACGCAACCTGACTACGAGACACGACAAAATCAATCAAAAAAATCACATCCAATCATAAGAGCATGTGGGCGGAGTCTCTCTGCAAGCTCACACTGCTCTTGCAACGAAATTAATAATCAAATTCATGTAAATCAAACCATTTTAACATCATCAAACATACTTACTGAGAGACTGAAACGATCTTTGTCATGGAATACAAATGGTGAATTTCGTGAATCATCGACATGACTTGTTTGGAGAAAAAAAAAAAAAAAAAAAATTTAACATAAAAGGACACATTTTATCATGTGTTGAGGGATCGTAGCGTGTCTGATTTAGTGTTGTCAAAAATACCGACTTCAGTACCAAGTCTGTACTGAAATTGAAAAAATGTGACGATACCAGCATTTCCCTCTAGCATTTTGAGCTCTGTTTAATGGATTCTTAGATGTTAATATAAGTAATATATCCACTGATAGACATATCCGCTGATAGACGCCTGCTTTCAAACGCTCCCGTGTGTATCTGTGTAAGCACTCATTGAAGACAACATGTTTTTGAAGTGTTGATCATTGAAGCCAATCACAGACATATTGAGCGTGTGAACACAATGGCCAATCACAGATATAGTATATATTGAGCGTGTGAATGCAACGGCCAATCAGAGGTGTTTAAGAATCCATTCAACAGCTCTCAAAATGCTAGAGGGAAATTCTTGTATCGTCACATTTTTTCAATTTCAGTACTGACTTCGGTACTTTTGACAACACTAGTCTGATTAGGACACTGTGTGAGTTTTTTACCGTGTCTGTTTCTGACCCTTCTTTCTGTCTTCCTCAGACAACCACGTAAAAACCCTAGCACCGTGTCTCAAGACTCTTGGGATAAAGTCTATCCTCCCGGCGATGTCTTTCAGACCGCCAAAGAAAACCCGCGCTACTCCAGCTACCAGGGATCCCGCACTGCCAACGGATACCTGGGCGCCGCCTCCACGGGCATGAACGCTCGCGTACTCCTGGAGACCCAAGAGCTCCTGAGACAGGAACAGAGACGAAAGGAGCAGGAGGCGAAAACCAAGCTGCCTACGATGGAGGAAACACCAGCCCCAATCCAGACCCCTGTTCCTACACCACCCAAAGGTCCCTACCGACAAGATGTGCCACCATCGCCCACCCAACTCGCCCGGCTCAACCGTCTACAGACCCCTGAGAAGGGCCGTCCCTTCTACTCTTGAGACGAGAGATCAAAACTGTAGGAAAAACTGTATTACAGCAATAATATTGAATGGAAAGAGACAGAGCTATAATATGGAGACTGAATGGAGGATTCTGAGTAATTGGTTTTGGAGGGGTTTTTCAATTTGTTTGTTTTTTTCTCTCTAGTATGAACACACTGAAAATGGGAATATCTATCTCCCATCCCTGCTTTTCACAAACGAGTATGTGTTTGTACTGAATTCATTGACGTTCTCTTGACAATCACATGACAGTCATGGCTGTTTCTAGCATATTGTGACCCACATATCATGTCTTTGTCAAGTGTGCTGAGAACTTGTAGGCGGGTGAATTTCACTACACCTGTCAGGAACATTTCTGGGTCATATTGCACCACAGATTAAAAGACATATATATGCAAATATTTAGCTTATTTGTTTCTAGGTCTATAAAAAAAAAGTCACTGTTTCACAAAAAAAGTGGAATATAAAATAGAATAAGAATTTGTTCCCACAACTATTATGGGAACAAATTCTTATTCCAGTTTGTATTACACGTCAAGTAAAACTTCTAATTTGTGACTTCGTTGTAATAATTTTGTTCCCTTATTTTAGATCGATTGTGGCCACTTTGTTACTGTTTTTTAAATAGTGGCCTCAACTTATCTACATTTTTTTGTTTTTAAAGAACAAATTAGTACAAATTCTTAATTTGTGGGCACAATATCTTGTTTTTTCCCCTGAATGTCATGTGCCGGGCTCCCTATTCATGAAAAAATTTATTTCCCCCAAAATGTACATTACCATAATTCAGATTTCTCTAAATTCAAATTTTCATTAGACTGTCATTACGTTAATACAAGTTTTATAAAAAAAACATTGCTAATTCTAATTCTATTCTTTTTTTTCTTTTTTTTTTATTAAAATCAGCATATATTCAGTACAAATATCCATGATGTATAAATACTTTACAACTTAAATATATCATTATTTTTACATCATAGCACTGAGAATGAGGTTGTTACGGTACCCTAATGAGAATGTTGTAAGTGTAGGTGTGCTGTATTAGTGTGTGTGTGTGTGTGTGTGTGTTAGCCCATGTACTCCACCAGAGTAGCTGAACTCAGCTAATAGAGTGTGAAAAGGTTATGACCCCACAACCCTCCAACTCTCTGCTACGGAAAACCCCATTAACCCGTCATATTTCTCAATTGCTCCTCATGTGACGCCTTCCATCTCCACCCACTGTATAATTGATTCTTCTGCTCCTTCCTCCAGTTAGTGTCTCTGTTCCTTCACTAATAAGCCAGTAAATGTACAGCTCTCCCCTTTCTTACTGCAATACATCCCAGACCAGGAATGAGGGAATTAATTAAAAACTAGGTACTTTAAAAAAATATATTTTGTTCAAATACTTTTTGAAGAATAACAAATATGGTTTGGTGCGTGCTACTAATAGAACAGAAATTACATACTGCACCTTTAAATGCAACATGAAATGGCTATTCAGTGAGATTAAACAATTTTATCCATCAGGAATCAGTGAAAATGTTTCACTATATGATTGTGATTGGAGGGGAGGGGCTTACAAATAAGAGGGATTGATGAAGGCGGAGCATGTTTTTACATTTTTATGAAAGATTACAAAATGTTGGGGGGTTAAAATAACATGCACAGATGAATCTTGCATAATAACAACAGGAGCATGTATTAAGAAAGTAAATAGTGTGTATTTTGAATTCATGTTGACTTTAATGCTTCCTATCAAGACTGTATTCTTGTGACTTCCAGGCTGGCTGTGTGTGTGTGTGTGTGTGTGTGTTGGTAAACCCTACGTTATAGGGACACAAAGATCGCAATATCTGAAATCCTTGTCCTTGTGGGGACATTTTTGGTCCCCATGAGGAAAACAGCTTATAAAGTGAAAATGTAAAAATGCAGAAAGTTTTCTGTGATGGGTAGATGTAGTGTAAGGGGAGAGAATATACAGTTTGTACAGAATACAAATCATTATGTCTACGGAAAGTCCCCATAAAACATGGAAACCCAACGTGTGTGTGTGTGTGTGTGTGTGTGTGTGTGTGTGTGTATGCATTAGTTTTATACGCAGTAGGTGTGGGTGTGACTCTGACCTTTGCCTTACGAACCGTCTTTGGTTTCAGCGGCTCAGGCGGAGAGCAGTTCTGTTCAGCACTTTAGTGTTTATCGCACAGGTTAATGGCCGGTTGCTCGCGCACGTGTTCCACTATAACACACCAAAGCTCAGGTTACAGCTCACACCGCAGTAGCCACGGATAGGGTCGAAAACCTGTTTAAGGGAGAAGTTCACCTAGTAATGAAAAATTTGTTGTCGTTCCAAACATGTTTGACTTTCTTTCTGTGGAACACAAAAGTGCAGTTCACACTTTCCTCACAAAAAGGAGCTGTCAAGCTCTGAAAAGGACAAAAAAAGTTGTGCGCTTCTGAACAATGATAGAATTGGTATATCATTTTATGTTGTTTTTTATTACAGCTTGAGACTGTCTATTTTAATGTGACTATCCCTTTAAATCTAGCTGTCTTTTAACTGTTCATTCAGAAATCTTAACCACTCTAACAAACGGCATGTGGCTTTCATGTGTGCTCTAGATTTTTTGCTATTCGTATGCGTGTGTGGGTTTTGCATGGGATTGTGTATCACCAGTGCCTGTAACATGACTCTCTCTTGTCTATGAACTGTATCTTGGCAGGGACATGAAACACTTGGCCACATTGTTCAGAACTAAAGCTAAAAGAGCTTAATAAGCTCTCACAAAAAGGAAAGCCAAGCCCATTGACCAATGTACTCTCTCTCCTCCAAGTCTCTTAAAGTGAGTCCGCCTGGCGTCTCTCTCGGTCTCGCATCCATTCATCGTGGAAAACGTTCAGTATATTCCCAGAGAAAAAGTTTGGTACTTCCTCCCAAGATTGTTATGGGTTCTGTGGTACGACATGATGTGCTTCTAGTATTGTATCTACTAACAGAGAAGACATTTCCAGAACAGCAGCGGTTTTTTTTTTTTGTATGTTTTTTTTGTTGGTGCCGGCTGCTTATCTACTATTTTATATCACATTGTATACATAAGATGTTTTCGATGGGAAGTGTCTGTGATGAGGGATGTTTTTGTATGTTAAAAGTTGAATTTGTCGCCAAATGCACATTTTTAAAATGAAATTATTATTATCTTTTGACTTTCTCTGATCATACAGCATTTGTTTTAATCGTTAAAAGAAAGCTAAGAGTAATCTGCACATTTTAATGTATTTGTATGACATTTTGTTGTCCACTTAATAGGTACCATGGTGTTCGATTCATGTATGCACAGTGAAAATGGTTTTTACACAAAGTTTTTACCTGATGTGTCAAAGTGTACACAAAGCTTCTCTGTACATATCAAATCTATATTCAATAAAAAGTTTCTTCATTTTGTTTACAGTGAGTGTTTTAGGCTACCCCTTTATTTTCAAAACACCAAGTGCTTTACCATCAAATAAACAAATATATAATACATAGTCATTTTATTGATAACCTTAATTAATCAAATTATTATTTTCAAAAACATATAGGCTATAAAGGTCAAATTATCTTGGCCGATTATCCGTGGGGTTTTCTCGTGTTCATCATGTGTTTTCAAATCTGAATGTCAAATTCACTGGTACAGTGATACAAGAAAAGAGGTTAATTGAACGCTAAGGGAACGTTATGGGAACGTTACAGGAATGTTTAGGTAACGTTCTGCAAACCTAAAAAGTTTCCGTAATGAAACCTTTCCTGGCTTACCAATAACAAATGTTACAAATACATGTTTTGGGAACACAAACCCAACGTTCAGAATTTTTTTACTGGGTCGCTTAAAAGATGGGTCTCCAGTACGAACTCTGGTGCGGTTCGACTGAAATATGAACGCAACAACACGGACCAAAGACAAACGGGAAATGATGTCACAAGATGCGAACCAAAAAAAGGACAGAAAGCTCAAGCATACCTGTTTTTTCTCGGCATGGTCGCGATGTTTCCCATCACAGTTCGGTACAGGCGTCAGAACCGCGTCTCCTCACAGCAGATCGTCGCTTGTGTGTGACGGAGGCAGCCGCTGTTTTGACGACTTTGCACCAAGCGGCAACCTCCCCGTCTCTCTCTTGAAACCAACACGGAAGTGAGTTAAACTGCAATTCATTGACTGGCCACTTGAGGCTGGCTGCACAAGTGAGTCAGATCTGTATCTCCCCCATGTTAAAATTACCAACTAAAATTACCAATTACCAAAATGAAAAGTTGCGATTTTCTAAGCTTATATGGCTAGGAACTACTCTCATTCCGGCGTAATAATCAAGGAACTGTGCGGCCGTACCATGGGTGCAGCAGGCGTAATGATATGACGCAGCGCCTAAAAATAGTCCCCAGCTCGGTAACTTCTTCCAACGTGACCGGGACTAAGTTTGTCTAACCTATTGGACCTATTTTCAGGCGCTGCGTCATATCATTACGCCTGCTGCACCCATGGTACGGCCGCACAGTTCCTTGATTAGTACGCCGGAATGAGAGTAGTCCCTAGCCATATAGGCTTAGAAAATCGCAACTTTTCATTTTCCGTCGATCTTAGTACACGGTTTAACTACAGAAGAGTCAAGTTTTAAATAGGAAAAATATTGAAACTCTTTGGTCATTTTGAAAGAAATGCTACTGGACTCGTCTGAATCAATGATCTATGCTAAGCTATGCTAAAAGTGGTACCGTCAGACCCGGAGTTCGGCTGAATGGATTCTAAAACGGTAAAACTCAACTGTTTAACTCTGGGGGAGTTGTAAAATGAGCATATTTCCGAAAAAAGTGGAGTATCCCTTTAAAGTTCTGCATAATTAAGGGTGTGGCCACTTGAGTGACAGGTGGATTCCCGCTGATGTCAATGCTAGCCGTTTGTCTGCTGTTAGCCGTCACTTCACCTCAGCAGATTTTAGTTGCTGAACTTGCCACCTCTGCTGTGTTTTGTGCTTTTTTCCGGGATTATTTCATACAATTTAATACACCCATTACTTCGCCCACGGTTTAGGATTCCGTCGTTGTCGTCGAGTATCGTTCGAGAGAACAACCAGCGCTGTATTTCAGTTGTTTTCCTCTGTGAACATGCACTAATGGATGTCTGACAATTTCGTTGCTTTTTGGAGTTTTCAGATTTAAAAACGTCTATAGATATAAAGGCTCGTTCGTTCTGCTCTCACGGAACAGATATAGATTATAATATGCTTATGTACCGTCAGATGAAATCCTGCAGGTGTCGGCGCTTTCTCCGTCCATGCTATAAATGCACATCCTTGAACGAGCGCGGATTTTCTAGCGCATTTACTTTAACTTCATAGGTAATATATCTATGGTTTAACCCATTTGAGAGGCGGCCAAAATCAGAATTTAAAATGGACTGAATAATAAGCTCTCTACGAACTTGACGAGCGATGCCGCGCTGACGGACCATAGACTATAAAAAAGAGTGACTGACATGTATGCTCATAAATCACTGTCACACACACTCTCTCAGAGTAATATTAAGTTACTGCATAATTCATTTTCAACTAGCAGAATAGTACAGAATCACGATACACAGTCTCACTTGTAGCCATGTCTTTTAACTATTATAATATTTTGAAGGGCAAAAATAGGAACTTTTAATTGGCTTTACATCATCAACTGTCACTTTAGCGCGAGGCCCTGTGCAGTCGCAGACTTGCTACTGTCAGTAGCATAACGTTACAGCATTACCTCCCCAGCCTGATCTAACTCGATCACGTCGCGCTAGGTGATTTCAGATAGCCAGGCTCCTCAGCTCCGCTCCCCGCCTCTTTGCCTATTTTCTGTTATCCGGGAGTGACGCAAGGCCAAGATGGCGACGGCCGGCTCCGCCTACTTTAGGCTTCAAAAATGCTCTTCAGAAACCTACGGGTGACGTCACGGACACTACGTCCATATTTTTTTACAGTCTATGCTTTGCACATTTATAAGCTCTTCACGAGTTCTCAGCTGGTCAAGTCCTGAAATATAGGCTACGTCATAAAAGCCGACCAATCAGGTTGTGAACATGTCCCTATGCCTTTAGGTTCGGTGTTAAAAATGCCCATGTGAATGCTAAGCAAACCAGTGCTAAATTATTATTATAAAAAAAAAATAAAAATAAAAAATGAATATAGCCTTCCTTTGAGTTTAAATTGAAAACATGATCATATAAAATGTGTATTTAAGTCATTGTCTGTTTTTATGCATATCTTAAAGTTTGAATGAATGCAACTACAATCTGAGGAGATTACATCAAACGTGAAAAGCAAAAAGAGTGAATCGGAAAACACTTTTCAATAAGGTCCATCAATACATTTGTTAATAAAAATGCTGTTCATTTTTAGTTCATTTCATGTCAAGAAATCATAAGATTGACAGATACTTTTAATAATGTATTAGTGAATGTTGAAATTAACTGTAAGATTAATAAATGCTTTAGAAGTATTTGTCATTGTTAGGTCATGTTAACTAATGTAGTTTAATGTAGGAACATTATAGTAAAGTGTTACCAGGGAGTCAATGCTCTCTGACGATCTATTTTTAATACTTTGAGTTTCATTGTCAAAGATAATAACACAGAAAAACGCCAGATGTTGACCAGAAGAGAATTTTGACCTTTGTTCTCCTGGTATGGCGAGCACATTTTTAGGCATATAAATATAAATATAAATATGCATCCGTTTTCCTCCCTCAGTTTAATCTATTTCTGATCCCATAAATCATTTTAATGTTGGTTGTGACATGGCTGGAAAGTTTTCCTAATGGGAAGTGTAATGACTTTGATGGTGATAAAGACAATGATAAAGTCCAGGTCAGGGCGAGAGCGGCTTCGGGAATGTTGGCTCTCGCCCTGTTCCTCATGGAAATTGTCAAGTTGTTCTGTTGGAGAAAGGGAGGCCCATTGAAAAGATCCATCTGTTTGAGCCTGCAGAGGTGTGTGTGTGTACGTGATGGGTAGGTTTAGGGGTCGGGTTAGTGTATGTGTGTGTGTGTGTGTGTGTGTGATGGATAGGTTTAGGGGTCGGGTTAGTGTATGTGTGTGTGTGTGTGTGTGTGTGTGTGTGTGTGTGTGTGTGTGTGTGTGTGTGTGTGTGTGTGTGTGTGTGTGTGTGTGTGTACGTGATGGGTAGGTTTTGGGGTCGGGTTAGTGTATGTGTGTGTGTGTGTGTGTGATGGATAGGTTTAGGGGAAGGGTTAGTGTGTGTGTGTGTGTGTGTGTGTGTGTGTGTGTGTGTGTGTGTGTGTGTGTGTGTGTGTGTGTGTGTGTGTGTGTGTGTGTGTGTGTGTGATGGGTAGGTTTAGGGGTCGGGTTAGTGTATGTGTGTGTGTGTGATGGGTAGGTTTTGGGGTCGGGTTAGTGTATGTGTGTGTGTGTGTGTGATGGATAGGTTTAGGGGAAGGGTTAGTGTGTGTGTGTGTGTGTGTGTGTGTGTGTGTGTGTGTGTGTGTGTGTGTGTGTGTGTGTGTGTGTGTGTGTGTGTGTGTGTGTGTGTGTGTGTGTGTGTGATGGGTAGGTTTAGGGGTCGGGTTAGTGTATGTGTGTGTGTGTGATGGGTAGGTTTTGGGGTCGGGTTAGTGTATGTGTGTGTGTGTGTGTGATGTGTAGGTTTAGGGGTCGAGTTAGTGTATGTGTGTGTGTGATGGGTAGGTTTAGGGGTCGGTTTAGTGTATGTGTGTGTGTGATGGGTAGGTTTAGGGGTCGGTTTAGTGTATGTGTGTGTGTGATGAGTAGGTTTAGGGGTCGGGTTAGTGTGTGTGTGTGTGTGTGTGTGTGTGTGATGGGTAGGTTTAGGGGTCGGGTTAGTGTATGTGTGTGTGTGTGATGGGTAGGTTTTGGGGTCGGGTTAGTGTATGTGTGTGTGTGTGTGTGATGTGTAGGTTTAGGGGTCGGTTTAGTGTATGTGTGTGTGTGATGGGTAGGTTTAGGGGTCGGTTTAGTGTATGTGTGTGTGTGATGAGTAGGTTTAGGGGTCGGGTTAGTGTGTGTGTGTGTGTGTGTGATGGGTAGGTTTAGGGGTCGGGTTAGTGTGTGTGTGTGTGTGATGGGTAGGGTTAGGGGTGGGTTAGTGTAAGGGGACAGAATATTTGGACAGTATAAAAAGCATTACGTCTATGGAGAGTCCTCACAAAGATAGTGAACCAGATAGTGTGTGTGTGTGTGTGTGTGTGTGTGTGTGTGTGTGTGTGTGTGTGTGTGTGTGTGTGTGTGTGTGTGTGTGTGTGTGTGTGTGTGTGTGTGTGTGTGTGTGTGTGAACTGAGAGTCCAAAGATAGACATATGGGTCATGTCAAAGAAAACTTGAAGGAAGCCAGCAGGGAAGTTGTGTGGCAAACTTCCGTGAATCACAGAAAGGGCGAGCTAACCGTGTCCTGGCCCAGCAGGGTTCCTCTATGTGGGGTTCAGGTGCAGATTGGCACAACACTAACCCAGTCACAGCAGCCTCGTGCCTGAGCCTCAGAGCGATCGTGTATCGAGTATGAACTCAATCCTCCCCTCCGAGTGAACCGTTCCACACCACACCGTCTGCTGTCTGGATCATTGCGCTTTTCTGCGGCTCACTTTTACGATCCACCCTCCATAAATAGGACACACATTGGTGTACCATAAAGCAGTGATCTTGGGGACCCATTTAACACACTTGATTCAGATCATCAGCCATTAGGCGAGAGCTTCATGAACTGAACTAAGAGTGCGTCTCAACCAGCTCCCTAGTTCAGTAGTCAGCACACTGATCAGGGAGTCGGCCAATCGCACAATCCTTCCAGTGCACTGAATCGTTTGCTCTCTAAAGAGTCTCAAACTGCACTGTGAAAACCAGGGAGTTTAAACCAGTGCTCACTATTCACACAAAAATTCTGAAGCATGAAATAACAGAATCTGTTCATAAATACCATTAGAGACGTTCTACAACAAAGATGTTGCCATGTCACCGGAAACTGGGCCATCAGTGTCCCAATAGTCAGGGTCCTTATACCAGTGAGGGATGTACTGATTAGGGAACCGATTGAGACGCACCCCAAGTGTCAGATAAGAGAGACGTATAAAACGCCCAGGACCGGGACTGAAATCCACTGATTAAAACACAACAAGTGTCTTTAAACCTTTAAAAAAATATATTTTGGCCTTTCCAACTATCATATTTATATATCGAAATATTCAGGTCATTGTTGTGAAGGATAAAAAAAAGTGCTTGAATTGCCAAAAAACAAGCCAAACTTTTGCATGATTGCTGCATGATTTCCCAATATTAAAATAGTAAAATCTAAGAATGTGCCATTATTTGGGTAATTTCTATATTTCTATTTCATTTTTTTTTCAACCTATATTTCATCTTTTCTAAAAAAAAATGTTTTATATATATATTTATTATAAAATTATGAAATCACACCATTCAGTTTTGTATATAATAGTTTGAGTCCAAAGGTGGACAAAACTTGTATTAACCTTTTTTTTTTGTTCTTTGTTTTTTACACAGCTTTCTTCCCATTTTGTACTCTATTCATGCCACCAGCGTGTTCTCTCTTTATACCCACTATCTTTGTGTACATCCATGATTATAAACAGTGAGGAATGCACAACAATTGTTCAATCTCACCACATATAGTAAGCATATTACTTTGGTGTGCAATTATATCTTGTTGCGCAGCACAAGCTTAACAGCAAAACAATGAGGCAGCACAGATCTCCATGTTGCCATGGTTATATGCTGTTTCACTTAAATCGTTGTACAGTATTCTCAGCACGTGGCGTAATATCCCTCCTGATTCCAGCTTTTTGCAGTCAGAGGCGGGAGACCCTGCGGGGCCCGTAAACGTGTCTGAAACTCCGAGATGCTCCGTCGTCTTTCACACCGTAGTGTTTATGTGGTGAGTCTAAATCGCCTTTCCACACCGGTCCCATAACATCCCATAAACCTCTGTGGTCTCTGTAATCAATAGCAGACTGGTGCTGTCAATATGAAGATTTGATTTCACATGTGTATTCTGTGGTCTTAACCTGAGGTCTCCTCTGAGGCTGCTTTGGTTGAAGTGCAAGTGTGCCGATATGAAAAGCAGATGCATTGTTTCAGTACTTCTACACACTAATGACCCACATGTTTCTTCTTTTCCTTTGGTTTGTGATTCCTCGCTTTTGAGGTCGCAGGTCCTGACGAGAGTCACCTGTAATGGTTTGACCCATAGACTGTAAAAAAAAAAAGTCTCAATACGGCACTGATGTCTTGCGTTTATTTGGGATCTGATTCTGTTAGTTCGGTTGGTACGGTTTACTGCAGAACAACTAATTGTGTCTGTGAGAAATAAACAGTTACAGAAATGTAGAAATTAAAGTTGAAGCTCCAATCTCCTCCCGGAAATCCCCCAAAAAGTCTGTTGGTGCCTCAGTGATACTTCGTTTAGAGAAGCTGTCAATCATGAGGTCACATTCCCATTTTATAGCATTAAATAACTAACTAAGACCAAACTTATTTAAGAAAAAAGAACACAAACTTATATCAGCGTGATAAAAACTACCTAAAATGACAGAAAACATTGTTGGAAAAAATATATTTTAAGTGTAATTTGATTGTTTAGTTTCCATCGCGTCCCATTAGACTACATGGGGAGGGCGGGGTTTATGAGCTATACTGGGACCAGCCACCGGGGGGCGATCGAGACACTTTGACCTCACTGTTCAGGACTTGTGTTGCACGCTTGGTTCGAACCTGTTCTGGGTCTCGCTGTGAGGACGTGAAGGACGGAAGTGATGCACACATCTGCTTGAGGTCACGTCCTCCCACTCCACAACATTTCTTTCCATCAGACTTTGTTCAACATTTCGGTGGGGGTAACTTGTGTGTTGTGTCTCTGAGGGTGTGCGGTAGCGAGGGCGAGAAGAAGGGGTCACACTCAATGGACCTTATAAAGGAGGGTGTGAAGACTGCGAGTTGGTCCACAGAGCGGAAGACGCCACACATGTGGGCTGCATCACACAGATAAGGATTGGAGCTGGTTCTTGTCCAAATGCACTGTGAAATTTAGCGAAATGTCAATGATTTTAACCTTTGCGTTTAGCCTCACTCCTGGCCTAGTTATATATCTGTCCACCCCAGACATCTGCAGGTCTCAGGGAGTTTGTGTAAACCAGCACTAGAGGCAAAAAGAGGCCAGATGGACTCTTGTTCTGCGCCCATGTTACTTTAAGATACATGCAACTTGTATTATTATTGGTCGTAACTTCTGGTGAGAAATAGCACAGACACTGGACAAAAATTAATGGCTGTGGCTGCATCCAAAATCACATACTTCCCTGCTATATAGTAGGCGAAAAAGTATGTGACAAGAGTAGTATACCTGAATTCACAGTACTTATAACAGAGTAGGTGAAAAGTACCCGGATGAATAGGCTCTATGCACGATCGCTTCCGCGTTTGGTCTCAGCCGTTTTTGCATTCGGTGGAGATAATGGTAAATTACACTCGCTGTTTACAAGAACTTCCAGCGGTAACGTGATGTTAACACTTGTGAGACAGTTAGCTGTCACACCTAAGAGTAAGAAAGAGAAGGGCTTTAAATTATATATTTCGAGCTACATCGACAACTTTGAGGGTGAGCATTCGCTCATATCATGCGAAATCCAACTAGTGAATCGGTTTCTAAAATCGTTGTCTCCGTTTCTGAGAAGATTCATTTTATGAAAGTTTTGCCGCTAGAACACCTCGCTATAGAACGCTATGCGGAAGTAAAGACGCTGGCTGAGATTATACCGGAAATACGTCAACAGCGTTCGTGCATAGAGCGTATTACTATACTTCCGGTGAGATTTTAAAGTGTGCATACGATGGACACTTTACTGTCCCATGAGGCCACGGGACAGGATTTATGAATGACAGTGAAGTGACGCAACTGATGCCGGAAGGTCAGTTCAATTAAATTCACATTTATTTGTATAGCGCTTTTCACAATACACATCGCTTCAAAGCAGCTTTACAGAAAATGCATTACAATTTAGAGTGATCTCTTATCAGAGGTATCTGTCTTAGTTATCTGTTTCAGAAATGTACATATGCAAATCACAGCTAAAAATGTATTAATTTAAACAATAATCATTTAAAGGGGTCATATAATGCCATTTTTGTACAAGTTATTATGATTATTTAGGGTCTAAATGGAAAGTTTGTAATACACTTTAATAAAAAATTCTCATTAGTATTGTAAGAAAACACTCATTTTACCTGGTCAAAAACAGCTCTGTTTTCAGCACGCCATTTAAGTGCATGTGTCTTTAAATGATAATGAGCTTTGCTCACCCCGCCCCTCTGTTCTGTGCGTACACCGTTTGAAATAACCATAATACAATAACCATAACGCGTTGTTCATTATAAACTTGGGATTATGAATTATATTGAGAACGCTGTACATAGAAAACATGCCGTAATGTACCCTGAGTGTAAACCTTAGCCGCATTCATCGTGAAGCGTGCTAGCGATTTGCAAAGATTAATATAAAGGTTAATAAAACGTTACACTCACTTCTTCTTCTGGAGGTGCAGCAGGAACAGGAATAGTTGGTACCAATCCTTTTTTCAGGAGCAGCTTCTTAGCAAAACCAGCTTTATACTGACCCTCGTTTGGTAAGAAATGATTCACGCAAACATGAAAGCATTGACATTGATTGTGGGTAATATTCCCTTCAAAAACAAAACTCAGCTGCTGCGTCTTCAGCGGTTCGGATTTAGGAACATCAACATGACTGCTGTGTTCCTTATTACACCCAAGAACAGAACACCACAATCGCTTAGACGCCATTCTGCTCATAGACAGTGCTCCTGCGTATCAACAATGCGGACTATGATGACAGCTCGCTCACGAGCGAGGGCGGGTCTGTGTTGAAACGCTGCTGTCAATCAACAATCGTGGGAGGGGCGTCCGACCGTGTGACGTCACTAGGTCGAACGGCTTGATTTGAGAGATTGGAAAACATATAAAAAGATTTAAAAAAAAACACTGGATGGATTTTTATCATTTTATGATGGTTGTGTACAGGCACTGCCAACACACATTTCAGTACAATCAACTTGTAAAAGTGCATGTACCATTATATGACCCCTTTAAGGCAGAGACAATGAGCTCATTGAATTAATGAATACTGGTTTGTTGACAAATAATAATGGCATCGGTGCATGTTGATTCAGATCACATGATAATGACAACATTAGTATCTCTGGATTACATTCATAATAAACACATTCATACCATAGAACATACTTTTTTAGCAGATGCACAGTACATATTCAAAATAAGTACTTGAGAGAGTATGAGATTTCAGATGGAGCCTATATGTTCATCTGTATGCATACGCTAGGCATTCACGTCAAAACTGAAATATACTTTAGTCGTTAAAATGTTAAATGCGACTACAACTAGTTTCCCGGTATACGCCTGCCTCTCCATCATTTGCTCATTATTTAATGTATTATCACTGCCATAAAACATTCACTTTCTGCTGCCTGAAATTCTTTTGTGATTAAGCCTACTGTAAATCTTCTATAAGTCTAATTTACATACAAAAGAGGTGTGTTAGCAATGAATTTTAACACATTTAACACCTGGTGTAACTAGATTGTGGAAGGCTAGTGAATACGTTTTTTTGCACTAATATATGCAAGTCTCCTGAAAAGCGTACCATTGTTTATAGGTTCTGAATTAAAGCACAGCAACCAGTCATAGTATGGTCTCAAATGTAGATGTGATCCAGTCTCCAAATTTGCCTACAGTGGATTTCTACCAGGGCTTCAATGGAGCCAGATGAGTTTTTTTTTTTTTTTTTTGACCTGTTTCATCAGGCAGACAGCTTGCTTGGCGCTGGCTTTTGGCTTACGGTGAAATTCCCCTATGGGGTTTCCCATAAACCCCTACATCTTTGTTCTTCAGGATGTATAATGACTGATGTCCTCAAAAGCCATGATATCATTCTGAACCAATAAAGATGATTTTTCTGTTTAGCATAAGTCCAGCTGGTTTCTGGAATCATATGGTGTACAATAACGGCCGGTCTGACGTATGACCGGATCAATGGCCATTAGAACAAATGGAAAAACTAAATAAAACAAAATGAGTTTGGATTTTGAAATAACAGTTTTTTGTTTTTAGTCCTCAAAACCTCTGAGGGATTTGGCTCGCCTCTGCTAATATCCCACTCGCGTTTTCCTGACCACAAACAGAGGTTTGTGATTGGCCACACGTGTGGAGAGACTTTTTCCAAGGTTTACATTTCACTTATTTAATTTAATATATGTACGTTTTTTTCCCAAACAACCTCGGCTTTTTTATCACATAACCCCTTTCCCTCATTTTTACTTATGGCTGTCTTTAATGTGTTGAACAGAACATTGCTTTTTCCTTTGTGTTGTTGTTTGGATGTGGTGTAACGCACATTTCAAACTCTTTTGAAATGGAAATGCTTTCTTTGAACTGTGCTAAACAACAAAAGAATGAATGTGAAATCTGCAGCATGTTTTGTCCTGGTAATAATCTCCCACTTGCATTCAGGGAATTCTATTTTCTCGCATCTTATCAAGAAATAAAACTGATAAACAGAATATTGCTCACACTTTTTTTCTCATTTTGTGCAGTTGGTAATTAGATTCTTCTCTTTAATTAAAGTTTGTAGACACTGTACACAAAGACATATTAAAACCTGACGCATTTCAAAACATGCACACACTTATTTATTCAGGTAAATGCAAAAGATGTCTTGTTGCGCTTTCTTTAATTAAATGCTTATCCAGTCCAATTCTCCTCTTGTCACTTCTCAGACGTAACTGTTTATTAATGTCAGGTTTACCACTTCTTTTTGACGTTCATTTTGCAAATATCTCTTTCTATCCCACCTGTCTCTGGGAATAAAGCTTGGCAGTGTTGAAGTTGACGTATTTATGCATTTATGTATGCAAGTAGATGTGAAGGCACATTCATGAAGGACTAAAAAGATCAACCAAAGCTCCTCTGAAGAAAATCTTCATGTTGGGAAATCCCATAATCTGAGTCTTCCTGGAATGACTGAGCAATTAATCTAACCAAAGAGACGTTTTCTCTCTTGTTGCTGTCTGCTATCTCAGCCTGGTGTTAAATTAATCCTTTGAGTTTTTGTGAAGATCTGGTGTAGGCTTGGTTTTAGGAGGTCTTGTTCAGGTCTGCTGGAGAAGAAAGCTTTGCTCAGGAATAAAATGCTCTGGAAATGTAGTTCCTCGGAAACCATTTTTGTTTTCAGCTGTCACCAAGCCCTTCAACTTTTCAACATCTAATCAATTCTCCATTAATAAAAGCAAGTACTGCCCTACATTACTCATTGAATATGCTTTTTCTCCCTGAAATACGTCACATTTTAGGAATGAAATGTGTTGTGAATGCTATATTTCATGTTAACTTTAACATCCACATTAATGAGGAATGTGTTTGTGTCATTCGTATAATCGCTGGATGAATTCGCCAGAAGTGTAAATACAGACACTAGGCAAGGCAAGTTTATTTATACAGCACATATGGCATTTCAAAGTGCTTTACATAGAAAGGAATACAAATAATCACAAAATAAAATGTTATTTTAAAAATACAGTTATAAAATGAATGAGAGTAAAATGAGTTAAAGTAGTAAAAAGGTGATACATAGGTATATCTTATTTTGCATATAGTTTTAACCTTACTTTGTTGTTGTTGTTTTTTTTTTGTTTTTTTGAAGATTTTCTTTTCATTTTATTTATCATTTAGTATTATTGTTTTAATTAGAAGCCATTTCAATAAATTGTATAATTATAATGAAAAATTAATTTTGAGTTATTCAAGGCATATTTGTTAAATGAAAACTATGAAGGGAACAAAATGGGTTACCCACATACTTCAACGAACTTCCAGTTAAAGCCCCGCCCACTTCCAGATTTATCCGAATACAGAAACAGGTACAAATAATTTTGAGACTGTTACAGATACAGATACAGGTACAGATACAGATACAGATACAGGTACAGGTACAGGTACAGATACAGGTACAGGTACAGGTACAGGTACAGGTACAGGTACAGGTACAAGTACAGATACAGTTACAGTTACAGGTACAGGTACAGATACAGATACATATACAGTTACAGGTACAGGTACAGTTGCAGTTGCAGGTACAGGTACAGGTACAGGTACAGGTACAGATACAGTTACAGTTACAGTTACAGTTACAGATACAGATACAGATACAGGTACAGGTACAGTTACAGTTACAGGTAGGTACAGTTACAGATACAGTTACAGATACAGATACAGGTACAGGTACAGATACAGATACAGATACAGATACAGATACAGATACAGTTACAGGTACAGGTACAGGTACAGGTACAGGTACAGTTACAGGTACAGTTACAGTTACAGATACTCCACATTCTCCCCCTTCTTGTCCTCAAAAGTAACCATTGGAATGACTTTTGAAGAAGTACTATTTCCAAAATGGCAGGGACCTACATGCCGAGCATGGTTATTAGAAAATGAAATTCGGCATGAAACGGAAGTTGCGATCATATTTTTTTCTTTATTGTGACATATATCGAAATAAAGCTTTTCAAATGAGAGGGAAGAAATGTAGGACAGGGCTTGATTTTGTCCGTGAGTAGTTGATTGGATGATAGGATGGTTGTGGTTTGCTATTGGCTGATCTCATATGAGTGACAGGTTGCCCCGCCCTCGTCATCAGAGAAGAGAAGAGATGCTGCAAGAGGAACTTATTCTGATTCTAGATTACCAGGAACATGAATTTAGAAAAAATATGATAAATACTGCAATACTCCATTAAAAAAACGAGATTTATACAGTTTGATTTCATGGCGACTAAAAACAAATGGGAAGACGTTTGAACACGCGATGTTTAGAAGAAGTGGTTGTGCATCAGTGGATGCCTAAATGAAACTGTCTTTTGTGGGTCATGGCACCATCTTATTGTGTTCTCGTTTGGCTGTGACGTCTGATGGACTGGAAAGATTTGAGGTTGAAGAATTTAATCAAAAAAAAAAAAAATCGAGTGTGATTCAAAATCCTATACAATATATTGAATTTTTGTGTGTGTTTGTATATAAGTTTGTGTGTGACCAAGAGGTTGACCTCTCTTTTGATGTGCAGTGCCACAGTGTGACAGAATCTGGTGTGTGTTGAGTAAAGTGAACGGTGTGAGACTCCCTCAGGGAGAACAGAGCTGCGCACAGTAACATCACACAAGTGCCGGTGAACGCTGTGGTTATATGGGACCTGTGACCTGACCTGTGATGGAGCGAAAGAGAGGAATGGAGGAGCTCCAGCGAGAACATGAGCGCTTATAATGGGAAATCCCAGAACCAGAGATGGAGCAATGGGATGAAGTGACCTCATCACAGCCGTCCTGCATCTCGAGTGCCGGAGGCTGAGCGGCTGCTGATGGGAGACGGGGCATCGACTCATGATGCTCTGTGCAATGCATCATGGGTACAGAGCCGGGATGGGAATCGTACAGAGTTTAATAGTTCAGATTAATTAATTCATTTATTTCATTTCTTGCAGAAGGTGCATTTACACACACTTATTAATGATTTTTCATATTTTTGATAAATGCAATCCAATAAATGTCCTTAAATATATAGTAAACAATATATATGTATTATTCACCATTCTGAACAAAATAAAATATATGTATATATATATATATATATATATATATATATATATATATATATTTATATATATATATATATAAAGCAATAAGTGCCTAAAACCCTCTTAGCTGTTCTAAATCCACTGTAAATCACGGCCTCAAGGGGCTTATTGCTTTTATAAAACGGTTACTCCATAAAAATATTCATTGTAATATTTATTTTATTCATAAAGTAAACACCAGCAACAAAAAAATATATAAATATGTTTATATATATATGTTTAAAATATGTTTTTTGAAAATATAAAAATGCTTGAATGTTTGAATTGAGTGTTCAGAATTAGGGGTAGGATTAGGATCTAAAGTTTGTACAGTATAACAATGTGTATGGAGAGTCCTCATAAAACACAAAAATGTGAGTGTATAGTATGTATATTCTTTTCTAAAAATATATATATATTGCTGACAAAACTTATATGAACAAATGATGAGAATGATTTAATTCTCACTGTTAGTTGTCGAGTCTGTGTTTGATTCACTAAAAGAGTTTCGTCATCAGCTGGACCGCTTTTGACTCGCTCAAAAGTACCAGCTCATAAAAGTCATTTGTCCCGCTGGTGCTTTAGTAACAGAAGTGTGGGAAACTCTGGTACGGTATTTTACTATGGTAATCCGTCCACATCTAATGCACAAGAACCACTTTTATTTTTAAATATGAATCCGGTTCTCAGCGCGTGCAGAGATGAGTGTGTGTGAAGGGTTGATTCTCAGTCATTCACAATTAGATAATCTTGTTGAATTGGAAATTGCATTTTGCGGAGCATCATATTTTGTACAATTATTGATTAGAGGCTCAAATAACATATCAGAGAGTCGTGTTGTCACGATACCTTTCAGTAGTCGATACTGTTAGCAGTGAAACTTCACCATTCTCAACGCAGGTCGTGAATGCAATCAGCACTTTTTTCGCTAGGCTTCGATTTTAAGTACTTCTGAAGTACCTTTACTTCCCTAGTACAGATAAATATTCATTTTGAGCTTTTATGCTACATTTGATACGTCCAGTGTTCGCCAGTAATCAATAACCCTCACTAGCTCTATAAATCTATCCATAAATCTCACAAGTTAGACATCTGATTGGTTATAATGGGTTTGAGATGAATTATGACAGCTGTTATGAGGGCCACAATGTCGCCAGCGTGTAATTTAATCCCTTTCCCACATCTTGACCCATTAAGCTTCGACTGAGGATTGACCACGCTGCCTTAAAAAACAACTCCTCTGGAATAATCAGTCGATTAAACTGTCAAGCCGTCATACAGCCCTTGCATTTCCGGCCGGGCAGACGTTCAGTGCAATTCTCTTCCCATTTTATTGCTCTTACAGAATCAATAAATAGGTGCGTGCTACGAGCCATCGCTGGGTGACAAATGGAGTTCACCTGTTTCTCTTTTACATGGAGCACAATCAATAATGCTGTTCAAGGCACTAGATACATAAACAGAGGTAATAAACCCGGTTGACACAGAAGAGGTGTGCATCAACGCTATATG
This sequence comes from Rutilus rutilus, assembly GCF_951802725.1. NCBI lineage: Eukaryota > Metazoa > Chordata > Actinopteri > Cypriniformes > Leuciscidae > Rutilus > Rutilus rutilus. The sequence goes on from NC_140228.1 coordinate 28,580,272, forward strand.
AAGAGTTTGTTTACTTAGAAACATGCTGAGAAACATGTAATATTATTAACATGAGTCGTATAATGTCTGTAAGCAAGCGATTTGATTTTCTGCAAGATGTGCCTGCAACCTGATATAATTGCGTGATATAAATCATAACCTCAGGGACTCACTCAGCAGCGTTGATGCTACACCATCATCTTGTGAACTGTGAAAGAAAATAATGACAGGTTCTGATGGAAGGAAATATATCTCAACTGCCTATTA
>NC_140228.1:28585517-28750517 GCF_951802725.1 Rutilus rutilus
CTAATAGAAATATATGATTCTGTCAAGTCGCTCTCGGAACTTGATTGGACAGGTGACAGCTTTCCACCTAACCAATCAGTGTGAGTGGTTTGCTTGTCAAGCTTGGTTTTTCAACTGAGGAATCGAGTCGTTTTTAGAGCAGTGAGGTTTTAAATGGGATCCAAAAAGATTTGGGTTTGAACATCTTTAATTTAGACAATATATTGTAGATGTGGTCCAAGCAAGGGGTTTTCAAACAGGGGGCAATTTAAATCGATTTTTTAAGGTTTATACATCAAACATTGCTCTTATAGCAGGAAGAATACAACTTTATACATTCAATATTTTTTAGATAATAATAATTTGCAATGGCTTTAGTGCATTAACAATATGAAGGCTCATTTTTAAATATTTATTTAATGTATTTTATATTATTTACCCAGACAGCAACAGTGTCAGCCCAGATCCGGCCCACATCTGGTACGCGTTGAATCCAGATGTACCAGATGTGTTCCGGATCTGGTCCGACACTATGTTGCTATGAATAGCTATGAATTACATAATTAGAAAAAAAATAGGTCCCTAGCAAAGGGAATCAAGATATTTGGGAGACCTTGGTATAAAAAAGATTGTATCTAGGGAAATATTTTTAAGGAAACCCATTGTAAATTTTGGTCTGTTCTTCACACTTTGAATATAGTCCATGCCTTTAGTTCTTTGTGGAGCATGATTCAATATGTTCTCACTGTACGGAAAAGAGCAGTGTGAACATTCTTCAGAATATCTTCTTTCGACATTTTTCAGTTAAGTCACATTTCACTCAGACGTGGTCTCATAACCTTTATCTAAACTCAAGGACACAGGTCTCCCTCGGCTTTGATTTGTCCTCGTGCGGATTCCATCAAAACTGATTGACGGCGTCGACAGAAAGCTGCTCACATGCGTGTGAAATGTAATTAGGGGCCCCGGAGCCCACGGGGAGGCGATAGACGTGTTTTTCCAGCACTACGGCAGATACGTCTCCTTCATCGTTGGTGTTTAAATGAGAAGGTGCGAGGAGCATCGCTGTCACTCAAGAGTTTCTCCATTACGTCTCCTCTACGGCCGGCCAGGAGCTGTGAAGGAGAGGAAGAGCAGAGGAGGATTTGCTGGGAAAGACGGCTGAGTGCTGGTTTTTCCGGTTCCATTTCACCACGGGATTTTAGGGGGATTAGAGGGTTGGGTGAATTGGGATGGGAAGTGATGCGCTTGGGCTTCAGGCGAGGATGGCGTGAGAGGTTAAGGAGCAGGAATGGCTGGGATGAGCGGAAGTTTTCTACCATCACTTGCTGAGCTGGACTTTGTCCAGTCAAAAAAAATCACAAGAGGCTTAACGGAGGCTAGCTGAGCAATATCCGCCATCCCGCCGCTGCTGACTGCTGTATCCATCAGCACGAGAGAGAGAGAGAGAGAGAGAGAGAGATTATGGAGATGGATTTTGCTAAACTGAGAGCTATCAAAATGATAATTTAGGGAGAGGTTTTCACATAAACCTCAGAGAGGCAAATAAAAATTCATTTCTGTAAAACAAAAAAAAACAAGAAGACGATGACTCCTGGAGCCAGGAACAAAATAAAACTAATCATCAGGAGCCTTGCGTTAAAAAAGAAATCATTTTCAATAAGCTGTTATTTTCTTCTCTGATAAATAACCATCTTCACGATATTTGTTCTCTGTCTGAAAATGGCTGGAAATTCCAGCCTTGTATTTTTAGCAGAGCTGCAGAGATGAGCTCGAGTTTATCCCCGCGATCTCTGATGTGGAAGGAAAATTCCTCTAGAGTTCTTCCAGAGGGATCAACATACGCAGAGACCCGCTCAGATGCGCTTCCAATCTCACAATATGGCGATGAAATGAGAAATTGTCATGTATTAAATAAAGAAATTCCTCCTCGTCCCTCTAATAGCGAGGGCTTGTGCAAGGACAATGCAGGCCTGAGGCACACAACTGTCTGGCATCTCGTCCTGAATTAGCATCTCTCACCGACCAGCTGGCTGTTCAACTCCACCCTATACTGCCATATTTACAATATATATATATATTTGAAAACATGCATGGAGACCTGGAAAATAGTCCTGCATTATTGATCAGGATCATGTTTCATATTGAAGGGATGATGCAATTTTGTTGGCCAACCCAGGAGTTTGCATCACCCCGGCTCCCTCGACAAAAAGCCAATAGGGGTTTTCTATTGATTTCTGGATTCCATTCCCATTGACTTCCATTGAGCTCAAACTGTAGAACATAGCGCGAGCAACAGCAAGGTCATGGGTTTGATTCCCAGGGAATGCATGAACTGACTAAATGCATAGCTATGAGTAGTAGTATCTGGAAAATGTATGAATTTAAGGTGAACGTTATTTTGCCAAGTACAGTGGATCGTCATCTTAGTTTATCCTGGAGCAACTTTCCAAAACAATATGTTTACAGTTTATGTCAAGTTTAGGCTTACAACCAAGGTTAGGTGCTTCTACATCAGTGTTATTTCCCTCGGATTTTAGGGATAATGTATGGGTAGGGTTAGGTTTAGGTGTGGGATTACTGTATGGTTAGGATGACATTTTCATACAAGGATGTTGTTCCAGGATCAACAAAATATGTTGATCCAGAAACAAAATCACAGTGACCATGAATATAATGCATGTGAAGTACCTAAAATAATTCCAACGTGTCCATCAGTTTGTAAAACAAACAAAAAAAAGATGTGAAAAATTATGGGGCAAGATATTACAAAGGGTTTTGTGAAAACATTTGTTAACGTGCCATAGAAACGTTGTGCTTGTCAAATGTATGCACATATGTGCCATCGTGAGCTCATATGTTCATGCGCTGTATGGAAACTGGCACTCGCAGAGATGCTGGTAGTGTATGACTCAGGCATTCAATATTTATTTCACACCTCATCATCTGCGAATTACTCATTCGGATATTTAATGTGAATTTCTGAATTCATTACCAATGTAAAGCTCTTCAGCAGCAGAACTAGACTATTCAGCATTATGTCATGGATTTTAAAAAGAACTCTATATGAAGGAATTCATATATGCTACAGTCATGATCAGTGTCATCAGGAATCCAATGACAACATGTCTGTGTTTATTAAATGTGAGGGCAGATGAATGAGTTAGCGACTCAATCCAGCACTTTGGTGAGACGTTTCAGGGTTGAGATACTAGGGCATTTAGATCTGCAGTTTAATTGGATAAAGTTCTCTCACACACAAGCACAAACTAAATCTTTACTAAGCAACACAAAAATCTTTTTGTTATAGAATGGTTAAGGTTTTAGAAAGAAAATAGACTTTTTCGTTCTCTATCGCCAGGCCTTATAATTCCTCCAGCTCGCTCTGTCCTTGAGTCAGAAAGCAGAAAGCAAACGCCTGCAGAATTGCTTCACGGTTGGTGACTCCATCTCAGTGAATGGACAGTGAAAATGTGTGTGTGTGTGTGTGTGTGCCTGTGTGTGGATCAGATCCTTTTCGAATTCACTTCTGCAGACTAGTTTACCTTATGGATAGTGAGACAAACCTGCCCGGTAGGTGACTGTCATTGTATTCAGAATAATTCTTCCCTGTGTATCAGTGTGTAAGCACAGATGCAGTTATGAGTCTGACATGTGCTATTGCTGCTAAGGTTTGCTGAGCTGAACACTGTGTTGGTAACGCAAGCGTATCTTATCTGTCTCTGCAGGTGAGAGGTTCTCACGTCTTCTGAAAAGAGATAGTGTGAAACCATGCACAATACTACAGCAAACTTTTATACAGTGCCACCATTGTCAGTAACGTGTTATGTAAACCAATTTTGGAAGCACTTTATTTTACAGTCCTGTTCCCCGTGTACATGCTATAAACTTATTATAGTTATTACAATAACTGGGTAATAACTAAGTACTACCCCTAAACCTAACCTTAACCCATGTACTGTAGTTTATATTAACAAGTGCTTTCTTAGGTAATTACACATAAGTGCATGTAGTGTAAATTAAAGTGCACCCCCGATATTATTTATTATTTATTTATTTATTTATTAGAAGTGATGAGCAAAATACCATGTTACAACATTCTCATGCTCAATACAAAATCTGGAAATATCTAGAGATTTTTTATGTGAAATCTAAGCTAAGTCAAGCACATTAATGAGATTATAAAAGTCATGAAAAATGTCTATATTCAATATATTATTTTCCTACTTTTTTCAGTTCTAAAGTTTTTTTCAGATAGAAATGACTAAATGGTTTTTTAAAAACTGCCTATTACATATTGGCAGATGAATATATATATATACATAGTAATGTCATGCTTTACAACATCAATAGTAGCCAGTAATCAAAGGTTATCCAGAAATGTCATGGAAATTCATTGGTCAGAAAGTATGGAAATGAACAATCCGGACTTGAATTCTGGTGGCCCATGAATGATGATAGTGAATGCTTTACCAACTAGGCCACCTGAACTTTTTTAAAATCATTAACATTCATTTCTTTGCTATTTTTTTTTTTTTTTTTTTAATGCAAATGCAAATAAATCCTCTCCCATCTCTATAACACCGACACATAGGCTAATGCAGGGCACTTGACACCGAGTCTGTTTGCACGCACATCTGCTTTGTCCTTTGTTTCACCTGGTTTCAATAATCTTTATATATATCTGTGTGCCTCTCTCTGACAGACTCTCACTTTAACCATAAAAAGAGGACCATAAAAGTTTAGCTTTTCTCGCTGTGGTTCGTCATTAGGTTGACTTCTCTGATAGCTGATCTCAGCTGTTTGGAGAACTGATGGTCATGAACTATCAATGTGTTTCTTGTCATTTTAAAAACTTAACATAAAGGGAGCTGCACTTGTTCTTGCCATGTATGTCAGTTCACTTCAACAAATTAAACCAAATTAGAGATGGATTGCACGCGCTAGTGCTGTCACGATACTGGAATTTCTAACTTCGATACGATATCATTAAAAATATCGATATTTGATACCATTTCACTGCCATACAGATACTTTTATTATTATCTAATAATTCTTTGATAATTTGGGTAAAATAGCTTACACACAGGATGGCTTTAAATAAATACAATAGAATAAAGAGACAAATTAAATAAACACGGCTTTAAGTTCAGGTTGGGTCTAACAGTAGTATTACGGTAAGAAATACTACAGAAATTAAATAAAGTAATCAATTGTAAAATAACGCTGGATAGTCTTCTCTGTAAAAATTAAATACAGATTAATGCTTACAATTAAAGTTATTCAGTCCAGAGCAGTGAGTGATTTTCTCTTTGTCGTTTGTTCTTTGATTAACATGACAGACAGTTTTTTAGGCTGCTGTCACTTTAAGAGCTTATACACGGATCCAATATACTGTTACACAACATGCGTTTTCTTTCTTAACTATTTACGTTCCAAAACTGACTGTGTTTACCTGAATACTCACCAAGACGGGCATTTTGACAATTTTGTGTGTATTTTACCTTTTAAACGCAATAAGTCATGAAAAATGTGGTACTCGTGAGCTGTTTGAGAGGTGGGTTTATGTGCGAAACCTGCGGGATTGAGTAAAATAATGAGAGGAGGCGGGTTTGTGTCGATTAGCCATCGGAGAGAAGAGAAGGAGAACTCGCAGCCGCTATCTATGTAGCAATACTGCAGAAAAGGTGTATTGGAACCGTTTCAGATATTTCAGTATCGATACGTATTGAAATATAGATATTTTTGTCAACAACTCTTCACACTTCCACACTTCCAAAACAGCTTTTACATCTTCCAAAGGTACCACTATCTGACATCAGTCCACAGCAAAAGCTCCAGAAGTGTACCCATTTATCTCCAATTTACCTTCAATCTTGGTCGCTTCCATTGCAAACACTGTTTCCGCTTTGGGAGGAGTGCAATAGGATATTGTTTGGACAGAGTTCAATCCATGTGGTCAGTCTTGGAGAAAGAACAAAACGCATGAAGTCATTTTTGTTAAGGCTGAGACACGCGATGAGGAAAAGAAATGCCTTGATCGTCACCTTCGACTCCTTTCTGGCCCAGACCGAAAAAAAAAGACTCATAACTTCACAGAAGTAAAATGGCAGCGGCTGCAATGATACATCAAACCCGTGACCCGCGGCCCCTCGTATAGGTCATGTGTAAAGCTCTCCGGACGGCCCTTTGAAAAGCAGGATTGCTGTGTCCATCTATCTCAGAACATGAAAGGCAGACTCAGAGGTTCTGCAGGTGCAGATGTGTCTTGTGCTCGAGGGATTTATGGCTTCAGGAACGCCTTACGATCACTGCGGCGTATCAGGAAGGAAATGCACTGTGAATCATCCTAGCTGGGGTATTCAGAGATGTTTCAGGGTGGTGTGATGCAGGGAGTGAATCTTAAGGATGGCGAGGAGTGCCAGTCACCATTGTGCTCTTGCCCAGACAGCAACATGGTGTCGGCCCAGATCCGGGCCACATCTGGTACATGTGGATTCAACACGTAACAGCTGTGGGCCGGATCTGGGCCGAGTCTATGTTGCTGTCTGGGTGAGAAAGACACTCAATACCAGGTTGTTCCAAGGAGACTGTCCTTGTCCCTGTGATAAAGGTGCATTCACATTTACCATTGCTTAACAACATGTTGTGTGTGAAATCCAGTAATTTCAAAAGGAATCTGCGCGATTGGGAGTTTTGCTGAGGGTGGAAAAGTTCCCCTCAGAGATTTAGCTTGTGTTCAAGTTGGTCACGCGAATTCCCCATGTTGATCAATAGAAAGCTGCCTGGTTTGAAGATGACCTCTCTGAACCAAAGTTGCTTTGGATAAAAACAGGATTCCCAGTTCTTTTGGCCACTGAATTTCTATGACTTTTTTCATTGACTATTACAGCTGTTCATGATTGGATATTGATTCTTAACATGCATTTATTTATTTTTCTATTTATTTTTGCTGACATTACTTTTTTAAAATAGTGATTGCACTCAGAAGGAGAAAGATTCAGCCAAATACATTTTGCAGCTGACTAGGGGAATAAATACATAGAAGAATCTTAAATATCGACATTTTCATCGATTTACAATTCGTTTTTGTGGTTTTATTGGTCTCCTTGAGTTTTCTAGACCTGGACATCTTCTCAGATATTATAACAAATGTCATAAACACTCTATAATTATTAAAGGTGGTGTATGTGATTCTCTTTTTTGTCAATTTTTTCAAGATCACTTGAAATCCTATTCCTAACCCACTTACAGCCACTGAGTTAGAAGCACTGAAATGAAAATTAAGCAATTTAATCATCTGTGGAACGGGCAGGACTCGAAAAACTCCAGCCAATCATTTACAAGACCACCTAGAATCATTGGACAGTAAGTTCGTCAATCAAACTGTTGTACCATACCCTCCTCCCCCCATCCAGTCCATGTTCTTCGAATGGGTGGAGTCAGGGCCCGCGTTGGAGGAAAGAAGGTAGACCTACTACTTCCAGCCATATTCTGAAGTGTGCATACGATGAATACTGCACTATCCCATGAGGCTACGGGAGAGGATTTTTGGATGACAGGGAAGTGATGCTGAAAGTGACAGTAGCCGCATTTCCATTACCCTTCAAATTGCGCAAATTGAAATTGCGAATTAAAAATACGCCCGATGGAAAAGTTTTTGCGCTCGCATGAGGTGCTTTTTCAGGCAATTTCGAAAAAGAAATATTTCGCAAACCTGCAATGGAAACAGTTTTTGTGCATTTCAGGTCAGCTGACGTAGACGACACAGTGTGTTTGGACAGAATACGAGACAGAGAGAAAAGACAAAAGAATTACAAGAATAATGGATTCCCAGAAACACCCAGAAACACCTCATATGTGGCACTCACATATAAGTATAATAAGGGTCGTTTTACTTATTAAGTATAATAAGGGTCGTTCCTTACCATTAATGCTTGGAAAACACACATACATCTCCTTCTATTAATAATAATGGCTAATGCAGTGGCTGGGATATAGTACATAAACCTACACATGTCCGTTGCCATGGTTTTTGGAATGATTTTACTTATCGCTAGAGGAAAAAATGAAGTTTTAGTCGCCTAGTGACAACATGGTGAACACATTCCTACTACATAGAACATACTTTACTTCAAGATTCAAAATAAGTACTACCTCAAGATTTCACACGCAAGAACATAGTTAGATCGCCATTTACCAGCACTACCTAGCATGGAAGTTCATACTTTTCTGGGAAGGAAGAAACAAATAATATTTTAAAATAGCTAAATGTCACAAATATCCGACCAAGAAAGAATAGCAGTATTTATTAGTTTACTCCTCTTTCTCTTTTTATTTTCAGCCACCCCACACCCCTCTCGATGCATCTGCCTCTCCTGATAAGGCCGGCAGACGTCACCTTTACAGCATTATTAAAACGTTTCTCCCAGGCAGGATTGAAATGATTATCTCCTTAGGCTGACGGGAGAAAGTTAGCAGATAGCCCAGCTCCATCCCAGGTCTATCTGGACCTTCCCTTTGAAGCCGGGGACAGACTGGCTGGGTGGTTGAAGATTACGCCACTCGCTTAAACCGGCTACAATGAGGGGAGTAAATAAGGCGGGGAGGGAGGAGAAGTGTGGGAGGTGGAGGGAAGAGGCGTCAGACGATAACAGGACTGTCTGCTCCTCCTCTGTCTCTCTTCCTGGGATGGCAGTGTGCTGACTAGGTGCCAGGGACTTACTGTCAAGGAGAAAGAGGGCAGGATCAGTTGCAGGCAGACAGTAGAGGAGAGAGAGAGACGCTTTTCCAGAGTCTAAGCCTCTCTTTCTCAATCCCTTCGGCACTCCGGCTTCCTTATCACACACATTATGTATGCACAGCATGTGTCGTGTTGTGCTTTGAAAATGAATCTTAAAATATCTGCAACCTGTCTCACCTTATTTGTTTTTTGAATATTCTCAAGAATTGTATTCATGGAGGAAGATTGAACTGTCTTTTTGGCATGAAACAATTGAATTAAGCATGCAAAAACTGGCCCTGTTATCCATGTTTAATTTAGTTAATCTCACATCATTTATTAGACATATTGAGCGTAATGCTCTGAATATTTTAAAAGCAATTATGATTTTAACTGTCGAATGGCCTGGCAAATAAACTTTTAATTCTAGTCTGGGGAAAATTATTTATTTGATTATTTGAGTTTGTGTTTTTAATTGAATTCTTTTTCTCTACAATAGTAATTACTGTCTTATTCAAATTAGTCGGTACCTCTAATAAGGTTGTTGACCTTAAAGTCTGCATGAACAATGAAGCAAGTCGGGCTAACAACCGAATAATTACAAGAGTCATGCCGTGAAGTTTCATTAAAATACATTCTTTCCAGTGTATTGCAAAGTTGGCTATTCTGTCAGGATATGAAAAGGTTCCACATCACTTTATTTAATATTCGGTGGTCAAAATGCAGTCAAAGTTGCATTTTGTGTTGTATTGTGTTGGGGGTTGCATTCATTTCAACAGAGGGGGTATGGCCAATTAAATTGTGTTTATTTATTATTTAAGCCCCTGCTTTTGGAAATCAATTATAAGTAAGCCTGTCAATGTAATATGCTATTTAAAGGGGCTCTATGTAGAATTCAGAAACCCTTGATATTAGCGACACCGGTGGCCGTTGAGTGAACTGCAGCCGGCAGCTTGTTGCTCGTGCTCGTTCTCGTGCACATTTAATGAACAAGGGCCCAAAAACTCATATACTTCTTTGCTTATGCTGGGTACACACCAAAAGATTTTTTACATCTTATAAGATTTTCAAAATGTGATAGACCACAAACATGAGGACAAAAAAATCCTAGATTTAACCGTTTTGCTCCTATAGTGTGTGGTGTGCCATGATGTGACAAAGACAGCACACCACACACAAACAGATTTTCAACCAGAGTCTCGACTATGAACACAGGAAATCTCGCGAGACCTCAGAATAAGCATGGCGAACGATATACAGGAAGAAATTGCGATGATAGGAAAGGTTTTACACGACACGTTGTATAAACATTTGTGCTGTTGCCATAAATCAACAAGCTGATCCTCCATCTCTGCTGTCCACATCAGTTTCACTTTGTGCTGCGCCATGACTGCGTGTGTTATGCTTACGTCTTCCATCATCTCGCTTTCTGATTGGATATTGTTTCGTTTCACATGATAATCTCCAGAGCGTGCGCGCGTTTGTCCTCGGGGTTCCCCCCCACACATCAGGATTTCTGATCGTAAATATTAAACATGTTGAATATTTACGATTCGCGATCGGGGCGGCTCTGACTTTCTTCCGATCAGGTTCGGACACTCTTAACACACCTCACACCAAGGGAAAATCCGATAAAATAATCTGTAGAACCATCAAGATAATCGGGACATAGCTTGGATTGTCGGAAGGGGGGAAATCAGCCCAAAATCAGCCCGATTATCTTTTGGTGTGTATCCAGCATTAGAAGTAAAAACAAGTTGGAAACACCTTTGCAGTGATACTGTTAACGAACATCCAGATGCTGGGAGCGACGTCTAGGTGAACGAGAATATGTGCTGTTCGCTTTCCTCAGTAACAAAATAAACACACAACAAAAATGACAGTGGTGAGAAAACAGCAGTTAAGAAAGCATATGATCGTAGAGATGTGGATATGTTGCACCGGATGAGGTTATTAAAATTACACTGTAATGATAGTTTGATTATAAAGTGTATGTGACTATAGATCTACTGTAGCTATGTGAGACTATAGATTTAATTAATACCTTAAAGTACAGAATGGCTCTTTCGGCATTATCCTGAACATTCATTTAATGTGTCAAAGGATGGAAGACAGGCTTTCGGGAGCGTAAACATCTCACCATTTTAATTTTCCTGGCAAAAACGTACCCAGACATCAACATGATGTCGGCCCAGATCCGGCCCACATCTGGTACAGATGTGGCCTGGATCTGGGCCGACACTATGTTGCAGTCTGGGTACAGACAACCTTTATTGGTACAAACTGTTCGCACATTGGCTATAAAAAAGCAATAAATACATACTTTTACATTGATTTTATAACAGAAAAAAAAAAAATATTTAAACCAAAATTAACAGGTTAAATTTTCCCTCCTGATCCGTTAATAGTATTGGCACTAGAGATATATGCTAGCTAGCTTTGAAAATGGTTAAAAAATACATTTGGACTCGCACTGCGCTTCAGCTAATGGTTCATCTGTACATCTTGTCACGTCCTCTGATATGGCTTTGGGCAAGCACACACAGACCTGAGACCTCACACACACTGTTATCAAAGAAGAAGAGCTGGCCAAGCGGCTACATCTACATCCATCTTTTTGGCGAGAGAATGGGTTAGATCTGCCAGTTTATGAAAATCACGGGCAAGTCATGAAGAGATAGAGATGAACCCGCCCACTCCCCACATCTAGCATACACTGGACACAATAAATCATGAGGTTGAATAAGATTTCCTCTGTGAAAAAGTACACATATTACTGAAATAATTTATATACTTGTGCAAACTGAATGTAAATTTTTCAGTTAAATGCAATTAAATTCAAATGTAGGTTAAATATTAAATGCAATTAGCTGAACTTTAGATTGCATGTAATTTCATAATTCCTTAAATATAAAGTGTACTGCAGAATGCATTTATACTTAACTAAAATTAGTTTTTTTTTGTTGCGCATCGAGGGATTTATTCGGTATACGTTTCCATCGTAGTTTGTGCGGATGTCTTCTCATCTGATAATGAAATGTATCCCCCTCAATTGAGTGTATATGTTTTTTTTGTACATTTTTTGAATTTATGAGCATCTTGTCGTTCCATCCAGTGATTTATGCGATTTGAGTTGGGATTTGTAGTGTATTAGAATATGTATGCTATTCATGTCCAGAAATTAGGGCTGCCCCCGACTAAAGATTTTTCTAGTCGACTAGTAGTCATTGATTAATTCAAGCCATTAGTCGACTAATCGCACGTTTATATTAATTTAATTACTTAAATATATACTGAGGGGGATACTAAGCAAATAATTAGCCTTTAATATGTATAGGCATAATATAGGCTGCAATATACGTTCAAGTGCACACTTAAAGCTTCATACGGATTACATAATCAGAGAGTAGCCGATTAGTTTTTGATTTGAATTAGTTCATTTAAAAGTAGACGTTTCAAGCGTTCTGTAGGCTAGATATATTTAGTCTGTGAGGCAAGTAGCCTATACACTGAGTTTCATTTAATTTATGTGACGCGCTCCGAGACGACAGAAAACGAAACTTTTTTTGCTATTGTGAGTTTACACAAATAAAATTAGACCCTTTACAGTTTCGAATGATGTATTACTTTTAGTATTTGAAAAAGTATTTTTAGTATTTGAAGTTGTTTCCGCTGTTGCGGAAAAAAAAAAGCAAGTAATAGCGCAAGGGTCTTTATGTCGTGCATGTAAGCAAGTTAATACTTCATGTACTTGCAAAGTTACACATAGTCAGTAGAATGTCTGTTGAGGAGCATTAAAATAAAGAGTTATCAGATATTAATCAGACAGTCTACTAATACTCTAATGACTGTTAGTTGACATGTAGTTGCAAAGTTACTTATAGTGAGCAGAATGTCTACCATGTGAACCATCAAAATAGAGTGTCACTCAAATTTGTTTAAAAAAAAAAATGAATATGTGGAACAAAACTGGACCTAACAAATCAATTGAATACAATAGAATTAAAATTCACTGTTCACCAAATGTTTGCTACATCTGCCGGCTGCGAATCAATTGGTTTAAGGTAAAACTCTGGCATAGAGCCGAACACTATATTTCACTTAAATTTCACCCAAAATCACATTACCTTGTTTCATTGCTCTTGCCCGTTTGACACACACTGTATGAAACAAATCGTCCTATACTAAACCAGAGTGTTCATACATTTTCAATGCTCTCTGATTGCATTATATCGGAGGGCGACAGCAGATTGAATCACGGGCTCAGGGGATTAATTGCAGGTTTTGTAGGTGTCTCAACACTTCCCGACTCCTGTGGTTCGTTCTCTGGAGTGTTGTGCCTCTTATGAAGAGTAATCTCAACAAACACACCACCACCACAAGACCATCTCTGGGAAAAGATTTCTTAATATGGACTGTGCCTGTAGGAGCCTGTTGACTCAGCGGGGTTATGATGGAAAGCTTTCAGTTGGATTGATGGTTATTAATTCTGCTGTACCAAAGTTCTTCACTTTTTCTCCTCTGAGTTATTATTTATCTACCATATTTTGTCCCCTTTGGGGAGGGTTAGATGGGTTTATGGAACATTGTAATGTGTATTCTCTCTAATTCACAGAGTTTATTGCCAAATTTGTTTCTCCCTAAACGGCTGAAAATGCATGGAGCCCATCAGCAATTAAGTTGAGGCAAGGAGGGAAATGGGTTTACGAACTGGCGCTAATGTTTGCCTTAATTTTATAATTTCATTTTGAAGAGCAGACAAAATTGGATTTTGCAGGCAGTTTTTTAATGAAAATGGAGGAAATCAATGTAGGATAAACGACTCTGAGTCATTGGCAACATTTTGAAAAGTGCAGTACGAATTCCATGAATAGACTGAAACACAGTTTCCCGGTGCTCTTCACAAAAGCTCATCAAGTTCTTCACCAGGAGACATCAAGAAACCCATGTACCTTTCACAGTTCATTATCCAATGAAATTCATGTAGAGGTTACATTTTATTACGAGTCCACTTTAGACATGCTACTAACTATAAGTAACTTTGCAACTACATGTCAACTAACTCTCATTAGAGTATAGTAGACTGTTAGGTTAGGGTTCGGGTTAGAATAAGTTTACATGTAGTTGTAAAGTTACTTATTGTCAGTATAATATCTGTTGAGGAGCATCAAAATAAAGAGTTAGCACACATTAAGCAGACAGTCTAAAGAGGACCATCGAAATAAAGTGATTTTCTAGAAACTAGATTTTCTCATTTTCTGAAAAACATTTGTGGTGAAATCTTTGAAAATCCCCTACCCGTAAAGTAACTGTGATACTTGTGATATTTTAATGTCTTAAAATAACAGTCCTAGTGAGTTATTTGACAGAATATTGCACACAATTGCACGAGATCACAAATTCCCATGTTGCATTTTTACGCTGTAAGCTAAATTATCTTATGCATTCCTCAAGACTATTTATAATTATGTTTATGTTTAAATGAAACACTAATCGGCTGCCAAGTACCTTTTCATTGCAAGTCATTTCCAGAAAGCAGGCGGACCTTATTGTCACACTTCTAACAGGAAATAAATAAACAAGCTCATATAGCTAGTGGCAATAATCAGCCGATGAAGGAGCCTATGAGAATCTCAGAGGGCATGATTTATTTAGAGTGTTTACTGCCGGAGGCCCTGGGAGAGGTGAAGACGTGTCGGAAACAAGACACGCTCACATGCCCTCGTGCTTTTCTTCACCTGAGCCTGAGATCTGAACGACTCTCTCATGTCCTGAGCCGTCACTGCCAGAGATTGCAGGTTTCTGGATGCGGAAAAGTGACTCGGCAGGTTGTGCTCTGAAATATTTAGGATGTTATTCTTTTGTAAGGAGAACAACAGAACAGAACAAATTCATTGATAATCTATGAGATCGACGAGATAAGACAGAATTTTTGGGTGATTGTTTTTTTAAATGTTCATTGTGGCAGTATTACAGTACACCCAAAAAAATACTGGGTTGTTTCAACCCAAATTTGGGTCAAATATGGACAAACCCAACCGTTGGTTCAAAAATTGTATTTAAAAATTGAACCCAAAGGCTGGATTTGTCCATATTTGACCCAAATTTGGGTTGAAACAACCCAGCATTATTATTTTTTTGAGTGTACAGTGGTGGTATCACATGGTAACACCACAGTACTTTTATATATACCATGGTATTGAATGATTACCAGACTTGTGTAACACCCTAACAAAATGGCATTAATATGGTTTTATGCAAAAAAAAAAAAAAGTAACTTCTGGAAACATTATTTTTAGCATCAACATGTTCTATAAAAATAGGCTTTTTTTGTTTTGCAGATGTTACGTGTCGTGATTTTGGCAATAGCTTCAGGACCTCTTTATGGGACTGTGCCAAGATTCAATCCATTCATTTCCAAAGGTTCAGTCAGTCTCCAGATGATTGATGAATAATCTTCAGAAGTTTCTGGAAGCTCACTATTGATAACATATTACTGAGCCCCAAGTGATGAAGAGCATATTTCATCATGCAAGGAAATGGAATTCTTCAAAAGGAAAAGTCTTCATTTAGTATATGCCAAAGTACTGGGTTTCATTTCCCCTCTGATGCTTAATTTCTGAACCTTTCTTTTTTTTTGAAGTGGGTCTTTCATCAGATGTGAACAAAGCTCATTTTGCTGTCAAATTCTTCCTTCTTCTGGAAGGTCTTTGATTCCAATTTCTGAAGCAAAGTGGTTCCTCTTTGACCGGCATATTTTTTAAAGCCGACCCAAAGAAACCTCTGTGTGCGAAGGGTCATTGAGACTGTGCTGCTATTAGCAGAGCACACTGACGGGGGAATCAGAGTTAATCAAGTGCCAAGAAACTCTTGTTGCCTGCTATCCAGGGTGCATGCTACAGTAGGTAGTGGTCCAGGTGACATTAGTGAGCATGAACTAAAAATAGCCTGGTTTACTTCCTTTTCTTCTACCAATAGTAGTCTTCTTAAACCAGAGTTAGAGAACATTATCGTAATACTGTCAAAACAACAAAACACCCCCAAGCTTCACAGTCCTATACCTCTTCATGGGTTTGACAATTTATTCGGTAACGTTAGGCAGTCTTGATTTATATGCTGTTGAATGTTTTATGATCGCGTTAGCTTTATGGCTTGTTTCTGCTTCTTCTTCGCTTGTTTTTGGATCTGGAGATTCTGAACTCTTTCAGAAGATGTGTAATAGCGCCCCCTACCGTATAACAGCGAAAACGAGGATTGCCAGAAAATTCCGTCAATGGCGGGGAAAGAGTTAATATATTATACGCATTAATAATCAAACGTCTTTGAATCATCCTCATCTGAGACCTTTAAATTAGAAGTAAATATTGAAGTGCAATTATGTGCGATTTATTCAATAAATTAATCTGCAATTCATTTTATTCAAATTGAGCTCTAATTATAGCAGTTTAGCCCCAATGCTGTTTGTAATCATTAAAAACAACTGATAGACATGAAACAACTGAACTGACAGTGTACTTTTAAGTGATCTGTAATCTCTCATGTGCAGCATTTAACAAGTTGACCCTTAATTCATTCTGTTGGTTTACAACTCATTATCTAAGATTATGATAGTACACATAAAAAAGGAGGTTTGTCATCAGCCCTCTCTCTAAATAAATCATGATCAACTGAGCGTTGGGTGTGCATAAGGCCGGCCTGTTTTATGAGAGGTTGAGGAAATAAATGTATAATTCTCTCTGTGGATGTAACATGCAAGAGCGCTACCTTGCCACCTGCCTTGTCTGGCACCAAACACTCTTCTGCCAATTAAAGAGAAGTAAATGGGGGCAAGCCTCAGGGCATGGTATGCATAATATCAGCTGCATAAAACACGACCATCTGCTTTTCCAGCCACTTCTTTCCTGTGATTGTAACTTTAATATGCTAATGTTTTAAGAGCACATGTGCGCCTCAATGTGTTCGTGGATGAGCGTGATGGAAAGTGGACTTTGTGAAGCCCATACTGTGATATTACAGCTGTGGTAAATCTGTACATAAAGTTTACAGGTTGGCACCGGTCCACTTCTCTGTCTGATACCCCAGTGTTATCTCATTAGTATTCATAGGTGTTTGTACAAAGGAGGTCTATAATACCTGGAGTGCTTGACTGTTAGCACTCCTCAATGGCGCTGGTAAAACAGCTACAGATACTGTAATGAAGTATTTGTAATGCATATGGACATATTTTTCTGACAACATACAGTCAGAAGAAGTGCAAAAGTTAAACCTTGACAGCTTGTCAGCGGTGCAGTAACCTTAAAGGGACAACTTTGTACTTTATCTTCCCCTAAAAGGTGTCCCTTGATATGCACATCTTAGTGTTGCTATACCTTAGAGGAATTATATGTCCCCTTATGGTATACCATGCACATTTTAGGGGTAAATAAGGTACAAAGTTGTCCCTTTAAGGGAACTACCCCTAGTGATAAGCTGTTGTACCCCTAATGGTACAATTTCTTGACTTAACTGTACAATTTTTCATGAATTCTTTGGGTTTCGTGTTTTTATTTTATTTTATAGAAGGTTGATTTAAATGTATTATAATATTTACTAAATTAAATGAATAATCACCAGTCAATAAAAAAATCATGCAAATAAATTATACATTATACAAATAAACGTAATATCAAATTAGTTCAATTGCATTTAATATTAAATATGTTTAATGCAATCACATTTAATTTAGTCATGCATTAACAGCTCACACGTATAAAATAATTTAATTGAATGCATAATACACTCCATTACACAAAGAGTGCAAATGACTATGAATAGTAGATTTTGTCCATTAAAAAGATTATTTTTTCATTTATTTCTGCAAAAAAAAAAAAAAGTGTCTATCCAAAAGCTCAAAAATCTACGTGTGCACTTTACATATGAATAGTTTTGAATATGCATGAAATCACCCTGGTTATTGTGATCACCTTTCCAGAAAAAAAGAACTGTATTTTAAATTCTCTGAATACCTCAAAGCAATTAAACCAATTTAAGATAACAGTGCTTGACTAATTACAGTATTTTATTTCATTAAATCTTGTGGACTTATATTTAGCAGTCACAGAAGCACAAAAGACTTGTCAGAAATACCAGTATGTTCCAATATTATCTGAGCACACAATTCTTCAGCTGCAGTCGTTCTCCCGGGTGTGATCAGTCTCTGGTTTTCCACAGCTCACACACGTTCTCTGAGGAAGTGTTTGCTTTCTCTGGCACTAAGACAAACACAAATTTACACTATTCTGGAGTTCCTGCACTACGGTACGTGGCAACGGGGCCAATCAGCAGGCAGCGAGTTGTAAGAGATGATGGATTAGCGGCTAACGAGAAATTAAACAATCCTTCAGGCTGTGAGGACTTCCAGAGATGTCCATCCACAACTGAAGGCCACTGAAGGAGCTCATACAAGCAACCCAGGTAACAATTTTTGGTCCCCAAAACATTCTGGGAACGTTCCTAAAGTATGCATTTTTAAGGTTTGTTTTTGCCAGGAATGTTTTCTTTACGGAATAGAACGTTCTTTTTTAGGTAGGCATAACGTTCTCCTAACTTGCAGAAAACGTTCCTATTTTAATTGGAAGGTTAGTTTACAGTATAACAATAAAACCTAAAAATAACCTTGTGGCAAGCGGGGCGGGGCCGAGAGCCGCGGGAGCGGAGCGAGTGTTAATGAGCTTCACCTGTGCGCCACACCGGTCTCGAGTCCCACGGAGGAACTCCAGAAGGATAAAAGGTGGAGTGACGACAGTGAAAGACGACAGTGTTGTTTTATTATGTCTATATGCGACAGTTGTCAATGAAGGGCTGCTGCTTTACGTTTGCTTTGTTGTATATGTTTATTTTATTATTTAAGTTATGTTTAAAGTTTAAAGTCTTGCCTCCTTCTTCCCTTATCAACAAACTTTGTTACAAACCTGTAGGGACGTTCTGTATAGGTTCTCTTTAGGTTATTATAGAAAAAAAAAAAAAAAAAACTTCCTGAAACCTTCTTGGAAAGTTAGTTTTTTGTTACAAAAAAAGAACCCACAAACCATATGGGAACGTTAGGGGAACGTTCTGTGTTTTCTGAGAATGAATGGGTTTGACACTCCAACTCCACGTGTGCCCAGTCCAGATATTGGCCATGTTGAACATATTAGAAAACCTCCACTGATTTCTATATATACACTTTCAAATAATGATTCTGGCTTCCTTCTAAAATGGTGCCGCATCTTTTTTCTTGTTTGGGTTTGATGGCTTTGGCTTCTAGAGTCATTATGTGGTCTCCATTGGGTTTTGCCTCCACTTGCTCCAAATATCTGGTTTAGAGATCAAGTAAACATGTCAGGGTGTCGATGTCACATGTTATACCTCTAGGCTAACATTACGGTCTACAGAAGCTCGCGTGCTTGCTTATTAGCTTGATGCTAATCCCAGTCAGGAGCTCCTAAGGAAGCTAACTCTATTTGAAGCTTGTCTTCAGCCCCTCCACCACAATATTTATTTGCAATTGAGGCTACCACAACAAAGAGCACACCATGAACTGCTTTTTTTTTGTAATGGATACCTCTATAATCACAGAGATTAGCTTAGCTACTGTCACAGGGAGCTTTTCAAAGGGATGTTTGTCATGCCTTGCATGCATGATCGCGTAGTGGCTTATCGTCAATATGCAGAGCAAGCAAAATAAGCATCTAGCAGTGCTAAATACTTCCTCTCTGAATAAGCTATGGCTAAAGTTGTGCCATTTTTCATACAGAACCTCTAATGACCAAAGAAAAGCGTTCATTTCTGCTGGCAGCTCAATCAGTTTTAATGCGTACAGCGCCTAGAAGCTGGGAGGTGTGTTAAACACATTAAAAGCTTCCCAACGCCTGAAGACTGATTGCGGTCAGAACTGTCAATGCCATCGCCAACTTTTGTTAGGCCACCCGAATCACTCCTCCCCACTCCGAGTGAGTTTTCCATTATTAGTCGCTATAAAAGCGGCAGGCAGTATTGAAAAGACAGATCAGGCCACATCAGGCCTCAGTCAACTCATTCAGCTCCCATAATTAAGAGCCGTTTGATTTATGACACAGCACGCCACGGAGCAAGACTCTGCGCTTCTGCCAAACATGGGAACATAATATAATTGCAATTTCATTCCAAGATATGCTCTTTATGAACACGAGAAACTCACACAATAGAAATGACGGCTGTCCCCAGGCCAGTGTGGGAGTGTCGTATTTTGTTCCAAGGTAAAGTGCCGTAATTTACGGTTATTGCTATCGAACGTGTCTGAACATCGCCTGTTTTTCTGCTCTTCTCTGCTGAATTTAAGTTGCATACTGAATCGAGGATGTGTAAACAAAATGTACACTTGCTTTAACATTTAGATTAGAATTTCAAACAAATGCATTTTGAACTTTTTATTCATTAAGGAATCTTCAAAAAAAAGTTTGTTTTGAAGCAGCACAACTGTTTTCAACATTGAAAAAAAATAGAAATGTTTCTTGAGCATCAAATCATCATATTAGAGTGATTTCTGAAGGATCATGTGACACTGAAGACTGGAGTTATGATGCTGAGAATTCAGCTTTGATCAGAGGAATAAATTACATTTAACTAATATTCACATAGAAAGCAGCCGGTTTTAAATTGTAATAATATTTTACAATTTTAATGTTTTACTGTATTCTTGATCCAATACATAAAAGCAGCCTTGGTGAGCAGAAGAGACTTCTTATAGCCTACATAAAGTACACATTTCTAGATATAATTCTAATAAATAACATTAAACATTAAACTTGCACTAGTTTCACCAAATGGAATTGCACAAATAAAAAATGACCAAACACTCTTCTTGTCTGTCATTGGTTGACCAAATATATAGTCCCACCCCCAAACTCACATCATTGGTTGAATCAGTATTATTGTGTCAGGATGTTCAAAGTTTTATATATCCAGCCAAGTGCTAGTTTCCAACTCGAATCAGCCTTTATCTCTGCATGTGTCAATTGAAATATAAGAAAGTCTGAACATGAATACTAAAGCTTTAGGCATATAATATGTAATCATGACTAAACGAAATTGCCTTTGGTCTCCTAATTTGTTTATCCAAAAGTATCTATCCATAAGCTATAAGAAGTTTACAGCTCAAAATACTTGTACTCTAATTCTTAATATTCATTCCCACTTGCCAACATCTATCCATTTTCTAAACTGTTTAAAATCAAGATTGTGGCAACTTGGAAAATTAGGTGCCCATGACCGGACGTGTTAGCGTAGTATCAGATTTAATGGGTTACTTGCTTTCAGTTTAGCATGATTCAGTTATCTTAATGTTTTTATTCAACAGGAAAGTTGGATGGGCACAGTAAAGTAGGTGTTGCTCCATCAGCCTCTCTCATTTCCATAGAAATGCAGAAGATCGTTTACAGAACAGCTGATTACCCAGACAGCAACATCGTGTCGGCCCAGATCCGGGATTCAACGTTTACCAGATGTGGGCCGGATCTGGGCCGACACTATGTTGATGTCTGGGTATGCATCATGTCTAGACACATTGGAAAGGACCGTCTATGTGTTTGATGGCATGTCAGGTTTAGTGAGAAGTTCTGCACAGGTGCTGGGAACATTGTCTTTGACCTCCTACGTACCTGTTAGCTCACTTCCAGCTGTTTGTTTGATTGCTCTGGACGTCCGTCTAAATCACATTTCAGTTCTGCTGATCAGAAAGGACTGACCAATTTAAACCTTTTACTGCTGTGCGAGGGAAGAGGGACTCGGAGACGTGTTGTATTATAAAAGACCTCTTCCCAGAACTACAGACATCTTCCAAGAAGCAGCGATGCTATCTTCTCCACTCTACAAACAAAGGTCTAATACATCAGTGATGCTGTGTCTTTCTCTTATCTGCTCTGCCCTTTTCTTATAAAAACATTTTTAAGGGGCAGCCTGCAGACTTTATGTTCTCAATCAGGGCCACTGTGTTCCAATAACCAATCCCGAACAATATGCCTTCCCAGTCATCTTAAGCCAGTAATAAGCCACTGGCACAGATACAGTGCACTGAACTCGATAATACTCAGGATGAGAGCGTACATTATTCATTTGCCCTCATAATTTGGAGGGTTTCTTTTTCCAAAATGTGTCATACTAGGATTTTCCCCACTTGACGAGGCTTTGAAAGCGACGTGTGCGGAGAGAAAGGGTGAGACAGCCAGAGAACGACAGCTTTTAGCTTATGTTCACAGGGTGATGTGGGAACAATAATGAGAGTGGCGTTCAAACGAACAGATGAATAAATGATCAGTTGTCGGTCTGCAAGGATCAGTTCAAAGGCTGTCGCTAACTTAAGAGAGGGGTGTAGGCTTGTTTCCACATGAGAAACAACTATGATTTATTCAGGTCCCTTACCTTTAGCGCTCACTGCTTTGGAAGTGTATCAGTAGTTTCCAGTGAGAATCACAAGGAAGGTGCAAGAAAAGGACAACAAAAGTTTTGACAAAAGAGGAATTATGCTGCGCTTGTTCCCGGCACTTCTAGACCATTGCAATTAAAAGAAGTGAAGGGTTTTTATGGATGTTGGGTGGCAGCCATGCAGATTTATCGGAAACTCGTAGACAGTCGCTACTGTTGCTGCCAGATTCAGTGAACTATGCCCACGATGCTGGGGAGTTTGAGCGCAAAGTGAGTACATGGACAACAAACATTAGTGTAATTGCATTTCTGTGCTGTTAATCACACATGGTGGCAAAGAACCTTTGCGTCACACCACAGCTTCTCACGGGAGGAGGAGGAGCACGACATGATGAAGCTTTCCGAAGAACTGGAAAGCCTGTCGACAAGTTCAACATACCTTTGCATGTAAGTTGTTTTATATTTTGGCTAATTTGAATAATTAACACATTTTACCATATGTAAACATTTAAAAAGTCAATGCAAAAAGCTGCACATTCTGTATGGGCTGTTATCATAGTCATACACATGTAAAGGTTTCAGATTTACACTCGCTGAGAGCTAAATGTGGGTTGTGATGAGCAAATCAAGTGGAGTTACAGGTCAGTTAGCTGTGAACTTTTTTTTATAGAAATGCAAAATAGTGCATGGGTTTAAAATGCACTATGAAGTTGCTTTCAAACTGTGAAGCTTTCTGTTGGTGAATGCAGTGAATTTGCATGACCAAGAGACTATCTTTCCCTAATATTTAAGCAAAAGTTGCGCTAATTTTAGTTTTCAGTGCACTTTTGTTATAAAGATTACTGTATAAACGCATACATATGTACCCTGTAATTTTTAATAAGCCTACACAGTATGTATTGGTACACCATTATTTCAAAAAGTTAGTTCTATAATACTTACAGTATAAATATATATATATATTTAATTCACCTGGTTGTTACCCCTTTATTCTCCAAACTATTACATATTGTTCCCTTATTCTTACACGCAAGTACTTTAAAGGTACACTATAATTAACAAAAGATACACTTTAAAGGGATACTCCACTTTAAAATTAAAATTCTGTCATCATTTACTCACCCTCATGTTGTTTCTATCCTTTATAGAAGGATACCTTAGTATATTACTAAGTAAATTACTATTTACCTCCAGTATATTTTTTTCTTCCTACTATGGAAGTCAATGAGACCAGAAACTGTCTGGTTACTGACATTCTTCTAAATATCTTCCTTTCTGTTCAGCAGAAGAAAGAAATTCATACAGGTCTGAAACAACATGAGGGTGAGTAAATGATGACAGAATTTTCATTTTAAAGTGGAGTATCCCTTTAAAATCGCTTTAATTATACTTTCTGGGCTGTAATCTAAAGCGGGTACCGATAATTCCTTTGTCATTGGAGTGACAAAATATAATTTTAATGATATATTATAAAATACAGTTTTATGGCCATAAATTGGCAACCGAAATTGGCAGGTGTGAAATCATTGAAAAGGCTTTTTATACAGTATTTAAACAAACCATACAGTGACAGGTGGTTTTGTAGAGGAACTAAACCTAGAGATAGCAAGTGTTTAATCCAGAAATGCCTCAGATTCTTGTCTGACACGCTTTTCCAAACACTTGTCTCTGCGCTGGCCCTTTACACATTTGTCCAAGTATTGTTTAAATAGTTGCCCAGCACATTTGAGGTTTATTACCTGATTGTATTCTGACAAGTTAAAGATTTTTACAAGATTCGTACAATGCTGTAAGCAATTTATGTTCTGTTTTATGGTTTATAAGTCTATATTATAATAACCAGCATCACTTATTATTTTCAAACAGGTTTCCTGAACACTGCCCCTGCCCTGCCATTGGCTGGACAACGTGATAACCCTGCCCCCAACTCCTGCCATTGGTGGAGCTGTTCTTGTATCGGACTGGTTGATATTCTCAAACAAACAGAGAACATTTACAGTGTTTGAATAACAAAACGCTGATAACTAAACAAATCATTATAAAAACCTGCCAGCACAAGAAACCCATTTCGAGATTGCAGGTAAGTGTGGAACATATTGATTTTGATTTTGGGCCTGTCAGTTTTCCATCTCAAAAGATGAAAAACAAAAATATCCAAACAAAATGCAAGTTTTGGGCACTTGTGATCCATATACAGCCCCTGCTGCAGTTTCTCACTCACTAAAAACAGCAGGACGCTCTAAAATGCTAAAAAATACAAATAAAATAAAACACTTAAAGTGCCTTTATGTTCTAAAACAGTGATATATATAAAAAAAAAAAAAAATACAGTATACAGTCTGTTGATGATATACAGGCAAGCCCGAATATGAATGCAATGCACTAAATGGTTAAGTGTTTTCTTTTCTATAACGATAAACTGTGCGTTGTGTTTATATTCTAGCTTCGCCTGCTTGCCTGTGCATAATACGCATCATCAATAAGGTGTTTATTGAATTTGGTCTTTTAATATCACTGTCTTACAACATAAGTACTTAGTAAAAACCTGGTAGAAATAACCGGCAGACAGTGGAGGAAAGCCTTGCTTTGCCCTCCAGGTGGAGTGTGTGGCGTTACGTGAAGCTATGAACTGATGGAATATTGTGGTCAGTTACACTTTCATGTGAATTTTATATTTTCATGTGCATATTATTCTGTAGTTGTCACTGCATATTAAACCAGGGGAAAAGAAAAATATTTTAATAATGAAGAATAGATAGATCACCAATAAAACTATAACACACCATTACAAATGAATAATGTGAAACTGTGTAATGCATTTCTTTATCTATAACTTTCATTTCGAGAAATTATTTCAGCGTTTAAGTAGGACAGTGGTTCGGGAGCTCCACATATTCCTGCAATCTCTGCTTCTCTGGCAATTTAACAGCTTTAATATTTGGGACACGGCATGACATATTACTTTGCGGCAGGCTATAATATATTTCAGCTTCAATTCGTTACCATTCTACCTTTTTTTTATTTTTTTTGCAGAAAGGGTCTGGCCTGTAAAGTAGAAGTGTGTTAAATGATTTTTGCTCAGTTCCCAGCCAATGTCAATACTATTAGTGGACATTGCAGGGGGTGTTGAAGGGAATCCGCTGTAAATGAGTAAATGGCCTGTATGTGTTCCTCCAGAATTAAAAGTTGCCTGCCCTCCTCACAGCTGGACGGTGAAGTCATTCCAGCCTCACTCTCTCCACGTCTCGCCTGATTGTTCACGGTTCTTCCCGTGTGATGGATTTCAGCGGGATGGGTTAGTGTGTTTGAGCTCACACACCTTCAGGAGAATATCTCCATCCCTGCTATTCCAGCAACACACTGTATTGCACACAAAGTAGTTATATAAAGAGTCTAATGTTTATAAGTAAGTTGTTCCTTAGATAAGCATACAGTATGTGGAAGTTGTCAACCAGATCTCAGTCACTATGAGGTTTTGAGTGCTTACACAAATGCTTTTTTTATATTGGTTTCAACCACTTTTTGTGATTCATGTTCTCCAGTCTAAGAATACAACAGTCATATTTGTGTACAAGCTGTTTTGCGAACAAAAAAAACACACTACCGTTCAAAAGTATATGATCATTATGATTTTCTTTAAAGAAATGAATATTTTTAACATTGCATTAAATTGATTGAAAGTGAGAGTAAAGACATTTATAATGTTACAGTATGTCAAATAAATGCTGTTCTTTTGACCTTTCTATTCATCAAAGAATCCTGAAAACTAAAATGTATGATGGTTTCCACAAAAATCTGAAGCTGCACAACTGTTTTCAACATTGAACATAATCATAAATGTTCCTTGAGCATCAAATCATCATATTAGAGTGATTTGTGAAGGATCATGTGACACTGAAGACTGGAGTAATGATGCTGAAAATTCAGCTTTGATCACAGGAATAAATTACACTTTACTATATATTCACATAGAAATTTGTAATTTTAAAGTGTAATAATATTACACAATATTACTGTTTTTATTATATTTTTGGTCAAACAAATGCAGCCTTGATGAGCAGAAGAGACTTCTTTTAATAAGCACTAAAACATCTCACAGACTCAGACCAGAGCGACCTGTACAAGGACAAGCATGTTTCTCATAAATGGCATGTTGAGGAAAGCTGTTGTGTTTTACTTTTCCAGCAATTTTATGTAAATCATTAACTACAGTTTCCATCGGTCAAAGCAATGGTTAAAATCTTTTTCTTGTGAAACTAAAACTAAAATAAACTAAAATAAATACATATCTTACACAAATGCAGAACAAGTGCCACAAGAGTGCAGAATTAAAACCACCATCTCTGTTTCGTTTACTGAATGAGATTATTTTTTATTTTTTTTTAACTAGTTTTCACTTCCGTGTTTTTTTAGTGAACATGCAGTTGACAAGAAAAGCTGAGGTTTCCGGCGAGGCGTCCTAGAAAGAGACAGAATAGGGAACTTCTCTCATAACTAGCCAATCTGTATCCTGTGACGGTAAAATTGAGTTAATTCGGAGGTAAGCGGGTCATGGCAGTTCCCGTCTACACTGACCTCCACTGAAGGCACCAGATGGACGCCTGAGATGGCAGGAGCAGATAATGCATTATTTAGCCCTGCTGTGACACCATATTTATGGACTGAGCGGAGATGAATTATAAGCAGGGATTAGTGATATCGGTTTACGTGGACTCAGACCTGTTGAGGCGTACATGTGTAACACAGGTGGCAGATGTTATCTCCAAACTCAGCCTGGGTTACATGGAAGATGGGGGACTTTCAATCTGTGTTTCTCTACATGTGTCAATGAGGAACATATACAGTGTCTACAATGGATGTACATGTCACTCCAATTATAACCAACAGAGATTCAGTTAACAGACAAAATCAGACTGAAATAAAATCATCTTATTTTCATATAAAGAGAAAATCAAACTTATTCTGTCCAAAATAATGTTGATTCAAAACAAATGAGTCATCAGTAACAAGGACTTCACACAGAAATCATGGCAGATTTGCTATTTTACATTTATTTACATATAATTTTTTATGTTATATATATATATATATATATATATATATATATATATATATATATATATATATATATATATTCTTTAAATATTAAATTTCCTTCATACTATTTGACAAAAATCAGGAATTAATTATTGTACTGTAATTACATCCGGTAAATAGTTGAATAACTTTTAAATTTATTTTTTTATTTATAAATTTTTGTATATTTAAATAACTTCTAACAGCATTCATTCATTCATTCATTCATTCATTCATTCATTTTTGTTATTTTTCTTATTATTATTATTATTTAGATTTGCTGTACTTTGGTACCGTTTTACAAAAATCCAGATGTATTATATTAGTACTATCTATTATATATTTAAATAACATTTTAATTACATCCATTACATAGTTAAATTACTTCTGACATCTTTTATGTGTTGTTCATTTTCCTACTGTTTTACACAAAGTCGAGAATTCGTTATTTTAATTACATCAATTAAATTGTTAAATAACTTCTACCATCATTTACTGTTAAATTTTGTTGGTACATTTTACAAAAATCTGGATTTATTATATTAATATCCATTATATATTTAAACAATTTCTAACACCTATTACACCAAAGCCATCTTGATGTGGCCCTACAAGTTCTTTTTGTTTCTAATAACATTTATATGCATTATCCTTTCATCCATCCCTTCTCCAAGCCACGTGTCATCTGTAGTGTTGCAGAGATGCTTGAGGGTCGGAGGATGGATGGCCAGTCTATATGCAGTGGTCATTTAGTCCATTGCTGGCAAGTTAACATTTAGTTTGATCCTTCCACTGAGTGAGAGTTTGAGACGGCTGAAGTCCAGATCCAGCGGTGAAGCTTCCAGGGAATCTGGCGTCACACACCTCTATAAACACACCAGACTGCCAGATATCTCTCCCAAAGATAACATTTATAAAAGTGACGAGTCCACATTTACATTGAATGAATCTCTGTATGAGAGGGAGATTAGATGATATCTGCGTTGGAGAGATACTCTGTTGGAGAGCTTGATATGAAACCCAGGAGTGAGATGATTTGCATGCACTTGTGAAGCCAGTGACAAGCCTTTGAAGAGTGAAATGGATGGGCTATTAAATATGAATCATTTGGAGTTGATGATGAAAGATCTGTGTCAGTCTGATCTACTCATTTAAACTCTCTCTGATGATATTGATTTGGCATTTCTGTGTTACACATCAAATCTCAGATTTATAGCGGAGGAAACCGCTGGACGATGTGTGGGAGTTTTAGTTTAGTATGAAACCGCATAAATGTGTTTGTATCGCAATATGCCTGTATTTACACTGTATTTACACTGATATTGTAAATTTAAACTGGTTTCTGTTGTTCTTTTTGAACGGGCTCTTCATGTGAGGCGTTCCTCAGAGTCTTGAAGTAATATAATGACTAAGGGATTATTTTTATAGTGTCGATTCACAGCACGCTTTAATGAGTTTCTTCAGTGAGATAGATATTGTTTATTTTGTTCAACAAGTGTAATCAGAAGAGGTCATTTTATAGCTTCATTCCCATTCATAAACCTCCCAGGACCCATAAAAAAGTGTGTGTGTGCGTGTGTGTGTGTGTGTGTGTGTTTTGTGTGTGTTTGTGTATATGCGTGTTATATATTGTTGTTTAATAAACTTGTTTAAAACAAAAATAACTATTCACGTGAAAAAAATTCTCGGTTGCACAGATCCAGTTAAAACACATGATGCCTTTATAAGACGTAAATACAAGTCAAAGAATCCCGTTTATCACAAAATATTGTACAGTATAAATGCTGACGTAGGTTAAGTCAATGTCCTGTTCATGCTTTTGTCTTTGTCCTGTTTCTGAGGGGGATTCTCTGAAGGGTTTCTTTCTTTAAGTATCTTATAAAACACTTATAATGCACATGAAGGAACAATCTCAAATCACTGCATTAGGGTTGTAGAATAGCAAACTATAAATGTAGATTCATGCGGCACAATTTGCTTTTCTGGACCTTGAACACACTGGACTTTAGAGACAAGTCAACAAATACGAGACAAGTCTACAAATAGTTGTCGTCCTGGTCATATGTGAGGGAGCTATGAAGGTAAAAGAGTAGCAAAACTCGAGAGCACGTAGATGTGAATTAGAGATCTTGTACAATAAATATACGCACGCGTACGCTAAAATTGAACGCTTACAGATCGAGAGGAAAAATCATGGGCCAAAAACCCTCATCACCAAATTATGGCTCAGAAGCTCTTTGGTTTTATAACCAGGCTTTAGAGAAGCCATGCCTCTTTCCAGATGTAGGCATAGATGAGTCTCTGTGGAAATATTCTGGTAACGACTCTAACGCTGTGCTGCAGGTTTTCTCTGATGATTTGGTCAAGACGGTGCCGGGTTACATCGGCAGTTTAGGATCTGCCATTGGTGCTCTGACTTCAGTCCCGAATGCTGTTGGACTCGGAGCTTTGGTGATTTCCATGATCATTGAGATCATCATCAAGAGCACCACTCCAAAAGAGGATCCCACATACAGCATGTTACAACGTGTGTTTGGGGAAGAGAAAGCTTCGAGTGTCCGGGACACAATGTCAGAGTATCTGAGACGCCATAAGACGCACTTGAACGATGACCAACGATTACGGGAGGAAATAAGGAGACTGGAACAGCAGCTGAGCAACCATCTCACCATCCTCAGAAACTCCCTGCTGCATGACGGACAGATGAGCAGCCGTGGGTTCAAGATCTGGGTCAACGGAGCCGCCTTCTACGTCCAGATGTTGGTCCATGAGGCTCGACTGAATATTCAGGCTGGTAAACCTGCATCAGTATATGTTAATTCTATCGAAGCTGCCATCGACTTGTATTTACAGGACCTGGATTACATGCTGGAGAAATACAAGACTTACAAGATCAATTCTAACATTTTCAGGTATCGTCCTCGTCAAATTGCTTTTGGTTATAGCTATGGGACAAGTGTTCCAAGCACCTGTTTTATGATGAATAAGGACATTCAAAAGTGTGAATTAGAGATTGGCGAATATAAATATGACTGTAGTGATCCAAAAATGGCTACGACTTTTATGGATATTGTTTACTCAAATTATGAACCGATCAAAGGTTTAAAGAGTTATTTTTTAAATATCAAGAACAACCTCAACTCTCTAATCCATGAACGTGGTTCATTCACTGTGCCGTCGGCAGCAGGTTAGTTTGGATATTTGGGTTTAATGAACATGACACAGTAAAGGACAAAACATAATGTTAAGGAACACAATTGTAAGATAATTGTTTGTTTGTGAAGACTCAATGTCATAATTTAATATTGTTTTTAGTATTATTATTACTTTTTAATAATATTCATAATCAGTAGTATTATGTATCTGTTTTATAATGTTTATATACATTCATAATCATTTGAAATCATTGTATTTTCTGAATCATACTGTGCACATACTGTTCTGAATACAGACTGTATGTATGTGTGTATGTATGTATGTATGCATATATATATATATATATATATATATATATATATATATATATATATATATATATATATATATATATATATCAAACATGGTAGGTGAAGGATGGGGCCTTTCTCTTGATGTCCATCATATGGCTTCATCCAGTTCAATGTCAGATGATTGTGGTATAAAAAAAGCAAAGAAATAAATAATTTACATCTTTTATGTATTCAACTATTTTATACAGAAACGCACACACACGAACAACCAGGCATATGCAGTGAACAAACACACACACACACACACACACACACACACACACACACACACACACACACACACACACGGACATACCCATGGATAAAGACACACAGGGACACAAACATACATTTACACCTCATAACAGCTCAAGAACGCTCATAACACCACACACACATACGCTCGTGGACGAGCAAACACACAACAGAAGTTAGCATGAGCATCTCAAAACACAAACGCATCAGTATACTCAGTATACATGTAAAATATGTATACTGTAGACTTCATAGATGAGTTTCTTTTGTTGTTTCGTTTTGTTGTTGTTTATTTTGTTGCAGGTGGTCTGACAATGACACCGATTGTACCCGCTGTGTTGACTGTATCCTAAAATGGTTTACATCGTTCGAATCACAAGCATCTCAGCTTTCCAAAGATATGTAACGTTTAAAAGTTTTGTCTTTCAAGAAGTTAAACCTGTTAAACATCCAATGGCCCGCGGGCGGGACGTCAGAACTTTATCTGAGAGACTGAAGTATATGCAGTGTACAGTTTCCACTGGGATGGGGTATACATTCCTATGTTAATGGGAACCATATGTTTCTCTGGTAATGTATGTGTTCCTATGGTGATGTAGTTTTGTCCTTGGTCAGTAGTATAAAGACCGAGCCTTTTTGCCCGGAAAGCAGGAAGAGATGGCAAGGATGCTGAATGAAGACCTCTGTTTGTCTATAGCCTCTTCCTCCTATGTCTTATATAAAATGGTAAAATAAATATGAGAGATCTCTTGGCAAAATAACTGGTGTCTGGTCAAATTAATTAACAACAAGGGGAAAGCAAGATTTTTAAATCTACAATCTGGCATCACGAAACAGGATCGCATATCCAGGCATTCATCTCAATCATTTCAGGTAAGTCTGCCTGATGATCAGAGACAATGACTGAAACTGCTGAAAAGAACTGTGTCATTTAAAGTACCCGTTGTTTTGTCAATGAATATAAGACATAGAAAAATATATTTATATTACAGTTTTTCTCGATTGTTTACACACATTTTCTGAAAGCATGCCTCATATTCTCAGAACTCTACACACAAATCCAAAAACACACACACAATGGGCAAAACCCCTCAATTCTCCTGCAAAATGAAACTTTACATTCAAAACAATGTTATTTCTTCTCAAAATGGTATTTTGTTTTCAAATGACACACACAAACCATCATATGAATAGACATTTATAAGAACCAGTTGAACACGGCTCAATGTAAAACACTATGATGAATGGAAAACACTTCTTCTCCATTCATCATAATGATTTAGGCCTTTTTTTGTTCAGTGTTACACTTACTACAGACAGTACATACATAAGTGTGTTGTAAAATATTTGAGAATATTGTTTTTATACTCAGAACACACAAATACACGGTAATGAATATATTTTATTTTTCCCACAAAAACAATGTACATCCCAACCAACACAAAGTTGTACATACAGTGGCCTACATACAAAACAACAGAAGAATTTACTGTATACAGTTACAGTAAAAAAAAAAAATCCAATGTTGGCATCCATTGCTCCATTGAAGAGCTCACCTGTTGCCCTTTATGCTAAAGCTCTGATTGCTAATTGTAAAACTGTGTGACGGGTGTTTGCCCATGTGATGAGTCAGTGTGCATATTTGAATGGCAGTGTGTTCCTTGTGAAAACAAGAGATTTTCTGCATGAAAATTGTGCCAAATGCAGAGAATTGTGTGTAGTGTTTTGAAAAAAGTGTGTTTTAGACCTGCAGTTTGAGTGTAAAGCAGGAATTGTGCTTGTAGTTTAGCAGAATTGGTTCAGGGGGTTGGTGAATGAGTTACATGTTGTGGTCATTGTGTCTCAAGTACCAGAAAATGTGTGTAAACAATTGAGAAAAACTGTAAAAAAAAAAAAAATTCAAATGAATTGGACCCATTTTCAGTTTTTCTCGATTGTTTACACACATTTCCTGAAAGCATGCCTCATATTCTCAGAACTCGACACACAAATCAACACACACACAATGGGCAAAACCCCTCAATTCTCCTGCAAAATGAAACTTTACATTCAAAACAATGTTATTTCTTCTCAAAATGGTATTTTGTTTTCAAATGACACACACAAACCATCATATGAATAGACATTTATAACAACCAGTTGAACACTGATGTGCTCAATGTAAAACACTGATGAATGGAAAACACTTCTTCTCCATTCATCATAATTACTTTTTTTTTCAGTGTTACATTTACTACAGACAGTACATACATAAGTGTGTTGTAAAATATTTGAGAATATTGTTTTTATACTCAGAACAAATACACAGTAACAAATATATTTTATTTTTCCCACAAAAACAATGTACACAGTGTACATCCCAACCAACACAAAGTTGTACATACAGTGGTCTACATACAAAACAACAGAAGAATTTACTGTATACAGTTACAGTAAAAAAATTTTTTAAAAAAAAATCCAATGTTGGCATCCATTGCTCCATTGAAGAGCTCACCTGTTGAAGAGCTCACCTGTTGAAGAGCTCACCTGTTGAAGAGCTCACCTGTTGCCCTTTTATGCTAAAGCTCTGATTGCTAATTGTAAAACTGTGTGACGGGTGTTTGCCCATGTGATGAGTCAGTGTGCATATTTGAATGGCAGTGTGTTCCTTGTGAAAACAAGAGATTTTCTGCATGAAAATTGTGCCAAAAGCAGAGAATTGTGTGTAGTGTTTTGAAAAAAGGTGTGTTTTAGAGCTGCAATTTGAGTGTAAAGCAGGAACTGTGCTTGTAGTTTAGCAGGATTGGTTCAGGGAGTTGGTGAATGAGTTACATGTTGTGGTCATTGTGTCTCAAGTACCAGTATTTGTGTGTAAACAATTGAGAAAAACTGTAAGTTGCTCTGATCAGTGCATCTCTAAACATATTTGAAATGCTGGGATAGAGATGGATCTTTTTTAGAAAAAAGACAATTTAATCAAATATTGGGAGAATTAGCTATAAGACGGTTAAGCCAGGAAATTTTGCTTGGTTATGACTGTGAGGTGGTTGGAATATGGCGAGACTGCAAAAATGGCAGAGTAAACTCTAAAATATATCCAACACACTGAAGATTCATTCTCAGAAGGAGACGAGGAAGTGTGACACAAGCGATACTTGACTGACCAAAGCTGTTAAATGTGGCGAGTATTTGGATGCTAAACTAGTCTTTATCATAGGCTTTGTACTTCACTCACGTTCCAATATCGACGGAAAGAAAACAATCCTATTCACACGCGCAAAAATGTGCTTGGAAACATCTGTGAATGGTACGAATTGTACCACTGACTATTTAAACAGAGCGGTGTAATTTTTATATAATAGGTTGACTATTTTATTTAACTATTATTATTATTTACTTTATTTTATTAAGGCTATAATGAACAGGCTGCGATGTCAAGATTGCAATGCTGGAATGCACAATATGTTGTTGTTGGTGTGCGTGTGTGTGCGTGTCTGTGTGTGTGTGTCTGTGAGAGAGACAGAGAGAGAGAGAGAGATAGAGATAGAGAGAGAGAGAGAGAGAGAGAGAGAGAGAGAATTGAATTTGAATTTTAACAAAACATTTATTTTACAATTCTTATACATTACAACACAATTCCAATATAAATACAACCACAACAATACATGTCACATTAGTGATACTTATTGTAGCACACAAGAAAAAAATAAAAGATCATCTACAACAAAACAAACTGCATCATTGTAACACCACTGATTTGAAAAAGACGTCAAGTCCTTCATCATTTTATAGAATTTAAAATCAATCCACACTCTTGATCTTATCCTGTTTTTTAAAATAGACACAACTTCACATCCTTCCGACCCTTCAATTTTGTTCTTCCTGCTTAAATATATTGCCATTTTTGCTTCACCTATAATGAAGTTTAAAAGTTGACATTTTATTCTATTTTTTGCTACATACCGGTAACCAAGAATAAAACTCTGAACAGTAAAACATTCATTTAACTTGTTAAACAACAGTTTAAGAAAATCAAAAAAATAACCCAACCTTGAACACTCCATAAAACAATGAAAAATTGTCTCCCTTTTTGTACAAAACGGACACCCATTAGACACATTAGGATTAATAACACTTATAAAAGCATTAACAGCAACTGCCCCGTGTAAAATCCTCCATTGAAGATCCCCCACTCTTTTTCCCAAAGGAGGTTTATACAACACTCTCCACACCGGTTTTATACTCTGATCCAAGCCAAGTTTGTCTCTCCAAACAGTGTCTACTCTTCCATCTAAAACTTTCTTATTTAAAACTTTAACACAGTTTCGATACACTTTCTTACGGTCAGCCTCGTGAATACTTAAATCTTCCAAGTTCTCCAACATCCCCCCATTAGCTCCTTTAAGATCAGGAGTAAAGAAAACTTCAGGAAAAGGATCTTTATTGTTTGGAGAAACTCTCCCTTCCCCATAAATCACAAGTAGAAGCTTTTCTTCCATCGTAAGTGTCTGTTTTAAAACCTCCAACAATTTTCTTGCCAATCTTTCCGATTTTAATTTTAGACCAGATGCTACCCCTTGCGAGTTATTTAACTCAGTACCCCCCTCAGCTATCAGATCACCCAACTTAACCTTTTTTGAAGAACACATTACATTTTCAAATCCACATGCAATTTCATTACATACATCCAACCTAGCTCCAAACACAGTTGGCTCTTCTAATAACCAAAATAAAGATGACTCCGAAACCTCTCTTCTCTTTTTAAAAAGGCTCCACACTCTAAAAAGCCCCTTATAAAAAGGTGTCAGTCCATTCAGTGGAATCTTGTTAGAATCCATTAAAAACAAAGTAAAGTCCAAACCCAGACCTCCAGCTTGTCTTAAAATAGATCCAGCAACGTTTCTCCAAACCAGATCCTCTGGACCTGTTAAAAGTCTTTGAATGAACTGTAAACGAAAGGTTGCTCCTCTGCTGACCAGGTGTATCAGTCCTTGTCCCCCTTCCTCTCTAGGAAGATAGAGTACACTCTGCGGTATCCAGTGAAGTTTAGTCCAGAAAAAGTCCACTATTACAGCCTGCAGTTTTACGAGAAGTCCACCTGGCGGCTCAATACACGCCAAACGATGCCAGAATGTTGAAGCCACCAGATTATTAATAATTGTCACACGTCCTCTAAAGGACATTTTTGGCCACAACCATCTCCATTTTTCCAGACGTCCTTTTGTTTTTTCCAAAACCCCTTCCCAGTTTTTTTGCAACATTGAATCATCTCCGAGATAAACACCCAAATATTTAAAACCACTTTTCTTCCACTCAAGTCCACCAGGTAGTTTAGGAAGGCATCTACCTTCCCATTTTCCGCCTACAATGGCTTCACTCTTACACCAGTTTACTTTAGCTGAAGACAGTTGACCAAACTCATTTAAAATTACCTGTAAAGTGTTTACCTCCTCTTGATTTTTTATCATAACCACAATATCGTCAGCATAAGCTGATAACTTAATCTTACACCCAGATTGCGGTATACTCCACCCATCAATGTTTGCCCTAATCCTTAACAGCAGAGGTTCAATGGCTAAAGCATACAACATGCCAGAAAGTGCACACCCTTGTCTAATACCTCTTGTAATTTTAAAAGGAACACTCAAACCTCCATTTATTTTTAGTATACTCTCAATGTTTGCATACAACACCCCAATCATTTTAATAAAACCCGGGCTGAAACCAAACTCACTCAGAGTCTTCCAGAGGTACTTATGCTCAACCCGGTCAAAGGCTTTTTCCTGATCTAAGGAAATAAGGCCAAAATCTAAATCCAATGATCCAGAGATGCCCAAAATATCCCTAATTAAATGAATGTTGTCAAAGATCGATCTATTGGGAACACAGTATGTCTGGTCTATATGTATGACCCCACCAATCACTTCTCTCAACCTGACTGCTAAGGCTTTAGATAGGATTTTTATATCAGAGCATAAGAGTGACACAGGTCGCCAGTTCTTTATGTTTCTGAGGTCTCCTTTTTTCGGTAACAGGGTGATCACTGCTCTCCGGCAGCTTGTCGGCAGCGACCCTCTGGTCAAGCTGTCATTAATGACCTCCAGAAGATCATCACCCAAAACTGCCCAGAGTGATTTATAAAACTCAACAGGAATTCCATCGATCCCTGGAGCTTTCCCGCACTCCATACTCTTTAGGGCGTTATACAGCTCACCTTTCGTAAAAGGTTTTTCCAGCTCAGTGTTTGCTTCATCCGGAACTTTAGGCAGACTCACATAAAACTTACTGGCTATATCGTTCACCTCCACGTGACCACTCTTATATAACTCAGAATAAAAACCTACCGCTCTTTTTCTTATTTCCTTAGCCTCTATAATTTCTATGCCTGATTCAGATAACAAGGAATGCATGGTTCTATTTTGGCCATTTTTCTTTTCAAGTCCAAAAAAGAAACTGGTTGGGCCATCCATCTGTGCTACACTCTGAAAACGCGAGCGTACCAGAGCACCCTGTGCTTTAACCCCCAACAAATCATCTAAAATTTTCTTTTTATCCTTTAAAATTTTGACACATTCTCTGTCTCTAACAGATTCCATTAAATTTTGCATTTCAATTATCTCTTTCTCTAGATCTTTCAGGGATCGGGAAATATCTCTCGAAACATTGAACGTATACATACGGCACAGTTGCTGTATCTCTATTTTTGCAATATCCCACCACTGTTGCAAAGAGTCAAAGGATGACTTCTTATTCTTAAACTGTTGCCAAAAATGGCCAAACACCTCACAAAAAAATTTATCTTGCAATAAAACCGTATTAAAATGCCAATAAGCACTTCTTGGCTTTACATTGGTGATAAAAACACTACAACTGACTAGACCATGATCTGAGAAGCCCACAGGAGAGATTGCACATTGTTTAATAATATTAAAATGATGTTTAAAACAATACCACCTGTCTAGTCTAGCCATTGTCACATAATGTTCCCTCACTTGTGCCCATGTGTACTGCCTCTGAGTTTTATTTAGAACCCTCCAAATGTCATACAATTCACATTCTTTCAGAATTTGTTTTAAAACACACTGCGAAGGCATATGTGGTTCTTTGTGATTTCTATCAATTTTATCATCTTCTGTACAATTAAAATCACCCCCTAGAAATAAAAACTCTTCAGACTTACAACTCTTTACAATATCTCTAACTATATTTAAAAACATCACTCTTTCACTTCCCAATACTGGAGCATACACATTTATAAATACAACAGAAAAATGTTCAAACTCAAGCCGTAACTTCAGCAACTGTCCCCCGACTACATGCTCTATTTCACATGAGACTGGATTTATATTACTTCTTAGTAAAATTGCTACACCTCCACTAGTGGTAGTCTTGTGACTCACTATCACCTTTCCTTCCCATTCCATCATCCATTCACTTTCATTTTTTATATCACTATGTGTTTCTTGAAGAAACATAACATCAATCTTTTTTTGTCTTATCAACTCATAAAGTATTGCTCTTTTCCTAAAATCCCTTGCACCATTCATGTTCAGGCTGCCCAGTCTTAAATTACTCATAAATAAATGAGAAAAAAAAGAAACTGTGCAAAGCAAAAACAAGAAGTTGACAAAGAAAAAAGAAAAATTAAAACACTTCCTTTTCATCATTTAATCTACTGGATCTCACCTTTTGAACTAGTTTCTTTAACCTATATACTTCCTGTTCTGTGAGACCCCCTAGACCAATTTCCTTCATTGACATTCTTGCAGCCTCTATGAACATTTCAGTATCAGGAAAAAAGTCTTGTACTTGAACTCCCTTCATGCCTTTTGTGTTCTGCAAAAAAGATTTAATTTTTTCAAGGGTGTAAGCACTCCTCCCAGATCTTCTTTGAGAGACTGAGTCAACTGAACTTACAGATTCACACTCACTTCCTGTCACAGAATCATCTGAGTTATTGTGTTCAATGTCAGACATGGTTTCTTGAACCATCTTTTCCTTTGTCTGGTCTTCTTGAACCTGCTCTTTCCTAGCTTTTTTTCCTCTACTTTTTCCACTGGTTTTTCTCTTTAAAGTCGGTGTTTTAAACAGATTGTCATCCTCCGCCATATCAATGTCTCCTGAGACTTCTGCATTCACATAAGGACCAGCAGCATCATCTGCTTTTTCAATTTCCCCTTCTCCTACTTCTTCCTCATTACTCCCATTTACAGTTTCTTCTTGATTAGTTTGTTCACCATTCTCAAGCACTTCCCCTCCTTTTTCCTGATTTCCATTCTCCACATTATCTTTCTGTCCCTCACCTTCAATATTATTCCGTACTGCCTCATGTTCCACATTCTCAGGACACTCACGAGCAAGATGTCCTCCTTGTCCACATTTAAAACACTTCATTGTCTCCGATGTCACGTACACCACATAGTCAAAATCATCAATTCTAAACTTTATTGCGAGATTTAACTCCGCACTCTCATTGTTCAGAATCATATACACCTGCCGCCGGAAAGAAACAACATGCTTCAACTGCGCCGATTTGCAATTTAAGGTGATTTTTTTAAACTGCGAAACAATTTTTCCGTGCCTGACCAGTTCTCTTTGGATCACTTCATCCTTTATAAAAGGTGGAACATTCGACAACAAGATCTTTTTCGCCGGTTGAATCAAAGGCATTACCGGTGTGTGCGAATCATTCAACACAATTCCACTAGCGACTACCTCATTAACCTTGTTCACGTCATCTAGGAACAAAACAAAAGCACTGTTCATCCTAGATGCCGACAAAATACTTCTATATCCCACAACTTGAGCAACTGCTATACTGCAGTCCTCTATAGAGCAGCGCTCCGCGGAGATAACTTTAATGCCATTCCGCCGCGTTAGCTTATCAAACTGCACGCTCTCCGCTGCTGCCATCTCCGACAGCACGCGCTGAGCACTCTCCCTAACTCCAGCAAAACCTCCACAAATACACCAAAAAAAACTTTGCCAAAGAAAGAAGAAAAGATAGAAAACTCACACAGCCCGCAGGCCAAAGCTCTCGCACTCCACACTCCACACCCGTTCAGCTCAGACGCTCACGCATGCGCACAGAGAGAGAGAGAGAGAGAGAGAGAGAGAGAGAGAGAGAGAGAGAGAGAGAGAGAGAGAGAGAGAGAGAGAGAGAGAGAGAGAGAGAGAGAGAGAGAGAGAGAGATCCTAAAACATTTAAACGGAAGTATAAAACATATCTTTGTACAGATACATTGTGAGTTAAGCAATCCCAGAATGCATTGCAACATGATAGTGGACAAATGGAATTATATTGAATTCAATCCTTCAATATAAACACCTAATCAAATAAAAAAGTGACTTTTACCTAGTATTTGTAGTATAATTACAGATGATTTTGAATCTAACAAAGTTTTTATTTTATTTTTAATTTTTTTATGATTTGCTGCAGTTTATAAATTAAATATGGCGCTAAAAGATTAATGCTATTTCACATTTGAAAATAATGTAGCACCTCCACTAAAACCTAAACATGGCTAATTGATAGTTTTAACAAAAGCAAACAAGATTAAAACACATTTTCCACATTTTCCACGTACCTGTGGCAACATTTTTGCACGTTGCGCGACAGTTTCAAAGTGAAATGTCCAGTGAGTGGCGCTAAAAGCGTTTAGTTTTTTCCGGAACAGATGAACGTGAATATGGCAACATTTTATTACGTCGAAGTTTGTACGTACAGTATCACTGCAGTTCTGTCCGGGGAGTGAAAGATTAATGCTCCATCATGTTTTAATAACGTACACCTACACCCTAAACCTGCCCGATAGTGTTAACAAAAGCAAATGCGACATAAAAACGTAATCGTAACCCTGGCGTTTTAGTTTGTTTTGAACTTTGAGCTCTTTTATCGTGACTCGGTTTTCAAATGATTCGTTCCCGATCTCTTCACATCACAAGTATAATCCTGTACATCTGAGCTAATGAGTAAGCTTAGTACGTCAGTAAAACTGAACATATGGAGCTGGTTAAGTGATGAAAACTCCAAAATATATTAGTTTACAAATCATGCACTATGGTAAAAAGTGTTTTGAGGTCATAACATAATTGTGCAAGGAGCCGCGTGAAAACAAGTCTTTATAAATCCATAATCTGCCCCTGTAATCATAATTGCGTGTGAAAAGTTATTGCTGTTTTACTGCCTCTAGTGTTCATTTCTTTTAGAAACTGCAGTGATATGAATGTATTGGTATGTATTTTGCATTTTGCTAAAATGTTGTATCAGGCGAGTGACAGAACAAGTTTA
Source organism: Rutilus rutilus (assembly GCF_951802725.1). NCBI lineage: Eukaryota > Metazoa > Chordata > Actinopteri > Cypriniformes > Leuciscidae > Rutilus > Rutilus rutilus. Next base: position 28,626,727 of record NC_140228.1, read on the forward strand.
CTACATCAGTAAAGCCAAACATATGGAGCTGGTTATGTGATGCAAACCACAAAATGTATTAGTTTATAAATCCTGAATGTTGGTAAAAGTGTTTTGAGGTCATAACATGGTACTGTGAAAGTCAAATACTCAAAACTACATCTTTATTAATAGTTGATCTCATGCCCACACAACACCCAGCCATAAGAGATGGACTAAAAGAGAGGAAACAGTGGATAAAGAGCTAAATAATGTAGCCTGTGAAACACACACACCCAACCCCCATCCCACATTCCCTCCTCCTGTGTCATATCATTCATTTTCAGACAAACCTGAGAGAATGCAAACGTCTTTTCTCACCTCTCCATTGTTTGAGGTAATGTCACACCAGGGCTACTGTTAACTGGCAGGTTCGTTCGCTGATTAAAATGAGTTAATATTTACATGCCTTACTATTCAGTAATTGAGGACTTGATCATTATTATAGGTTTTTCAAAAGACTTTGCAAATGGAGGGCTTCACAGAGGTCTATTGTGGCCTTGTAAGTTATACTGAAGTGACGAAGACTTCATATTGAGAGACCTCTCCACTTGCATGTAATTTACCTCAATTTTCCCCTCTACAGAAGTCATGGCTTTGTGAAATGCTTCATCTTCACTTCATCAACCAAGGACAGAGTGCACATCACTTTTGGCATGCTTTCATACAAAGCTACTTATATTGCATTCAAGGTACCGTCCATGTTTGATTAGATCCCTGGTAATTAAAGGCATGACCTTGAGAATATTGTTGCATGCAAATGAATGACTAACCAAGTTGCATAGTGAAAACTCTTTGTTTGTTTGTTTTTTTAATTTCTGAGGATAAAATCAGTGGACTTTATGTTTAAAAGCCATCATATATTTAACATTGTATAGGCCTAAATTGCAAATTATTGTGTTTATCGTTTCTAAACAACAACTACAGAACATGATTTATATTTAAACTTTTAATAAAAAATAAAAAAATTGTAATGCCTTAATAAGCTATTGAATGTAACCCGACACCCTTGCCTCATTTAGTATACGCGGTTCCATGAATATGCAAATGAGCCCCGCCTCCACTCACTCACTCAGCTCAGAGATCCACTGGTTGACGATCACACGTTGATCTGATTGGTTACAAGGTAGTTTGTGACGTCAGAAACACCAGCGATTTCAAAGCGTGTTTTTGAGACTGTCTTTGGTTCACTGCAGTTTTAAGGAGGAAATACTCAGCAATGGTGTCGACTTATGAACTTACACATGCTTTGTCTTAAAGCACATTAAAAACACCATATAAACAACATTAAAAGCTTGATTTTCACTACTGGGGGACTTTAACTAATGTTAACAGATGGAACCTTATTGTAAAGTCGTATGTCACATTTAGCTTAGTCTTTTTGAGCTGTGTTTTCAGCTAAAGCAACATTTATGATATACTGTTGTTGTTTACATTTGAGTTTATTGGGGATTTAACATGTTATTAAAACATAAGCGCTGTTGCTTTTCCCCCCATTCAAGCAAATGTCAAGCTATCCACGTGAGACTGGAAACGGCTGCGCGGATGAACTGACGTGATTTATAAAGGACTTTGGTTTGGGCCGTTCAGAGCAAACACAAAAACAAAGTGGATCTGCAGTTTCAACAGCTCAGGTGAAGAGAGTCGCTGTGTTATAAGCAGACAGAGTACTTCACTTTACTCAGGTAATGAAGGTGTTGACAGATCTCATTGGGGTCTGTTGACTGAGCAAAGTGATCCAAACAGGTACTTGGAGCACTTTGTCGGCTGACAAAGAGAAACAAGAGACGCTGTATTCATTACACACACACGTTCAGCCTTTCTAAAGACTGTGGATGTGGACCAATGGCTTTATTTTGAGGATTGTGAATGAGCTAAAGCTAATATAACTGCAGCCCATTGTATATTCCCCAACATCGCTGGAACACCTGGCGCATTTTGCACAAATCAGCAGCTTTAGTTGTAATAATATACAAACCTTCTGCTGTGATTAGAGGATAGTTGTAATTAATGTTTCAATCATTCCATCTAGTTTACTGTGAATATTACATATTAGACCAAGTTTAAGAGTATCAAAATGTAATAAGATCTTAAAGTCAAGGTGAACACTTTCATTAGCCTTTTTATAATTGCATAATTAAAGGTAACTTTCATATAACCCAGATAAACAATTTGGATATTAATTAATAGGATGGTAACGTGAGACTTCATGCTGAAAATGAGAATCTCTCAGCTGAGAAATGTCTTTGGATGCAGCATCAGTGATAAGAACCCGTCTGCAAGGTCTGTATATGCATGACAGCTCACCGTTTGTATTATTGACCCGCCTATGGAATAAACCGGGCTCATTTTTCATTCATTTAGCTAATAAGCTAGATGATTTTTCCACAAGATTGCTTTTTAAACAAGTATCAGAGGATTGTGCTTGTGTGCATTGTGAAACAGGCACTGGAGCGATAAAGCGTCATTTTAACAAGAACAAAGAGTGCTTCACCTTTTATTTTAGCAGGCAGCTTGTTTACCGGTTTATTCTTTGCAAAACTCGTCGTCCTGGTATGTAAATGTGTCTGTGAGCTGTGCACTCAACGCCGACTACAATAACAATACTATCACCTGTTTATCATTCGACTCCCTGCATCATTAACATCATGACCTGTGAATAATCCTGTTTCCATGACAACTGCAGCCTCTCCAGCAGAAAACAATCAACTTTGTCACTGTGATTAAGAAAAAGAAGTTGATGAAATGTGAAAAATCAAACACGTCTCATTTCTAAAGCTACACAAATGCTTGGAAGCAGGAATAAAGAACTCAGTTTCTTCTAATCAAACCGCAGCAGTCTCGGTTCCCGACATATGGTTCTTTCATCCGTTCACTTCCGGAGTCTCTGGCTCCGTGATGATTTCTCTGTTGTGATACTCTTTTACTTTACCCCCAGAAGAAAAGAGTGACTTAAACCTTGCATAATTAGTGGCTGTGATAAATTACAGCGAGACTGTCCTCAAGGGGCCCGAGGAAAAGTCTTACTTAAAAACGACAGATTTGCTCTGTCTTTAATGAGCTTTCCGTCAGAGTCAACAGGCATTGAGGGAATTTTCTACCTTATGTTTGGTCTCCGTAAAATACTCTATAATTGCGGTAAAGTGCCATTGGACGCAGATTAAGACATCAGATCTTATTAAAGGTAAAAACAGACAGCCGTTCGTTTTCCTGACTGAAACAGATGCTTTTCAAAGCGATATGAACACAGTGTGTTTCCAACTCATAATGTAATAATGTGTTTGATGACAATGTAATATTTCTTTATTATTTACTATGATTATGAATGAAGAGATTTCAGTAGAAAAACAATGCTAATTGAATATCACAGGTGCAAAATTAATTTAAAGTGTGCCTATTATGCCCCTTTTTACAAGATGTAATATAAGTCACAGGTGTCCCCAGAATCATTTATTACCCCACAGATCATGTATTATATCATGTTGTAAATGCCCGTTTTTGAGTGGAAGCAAAGACATGCTGTTTTTGTGCATGTATCTTTAAATGCAAATGAGCTACAGCTCCGCCCCCTTATCCAGAAGAGGGTGGAGCCTTTACAGCTCATGCCTTTAGATACTCTGACAAAAACTAAAGCATCTGTTTGTTTTTGATTATCATCTCTATTTCGGTGATGCTTATATGACAGTTCTTCATCATCATGAAAGTTTATTATCTGTATGTTTTAAAGTCCGCGTGAACCGGAAGTTGCAAACGACTTTTCTCCAGTGCTGTGACGTATTTCCCAGTGAAAATTCCCAGGAATATTGAACAGAGGGCAGGGTTTTACTCTAGCGCTCCTCCTCTTCATCTCTCGCTCATTACAGACTAACGGTTTGAGGGGAGTGGTTAAGCGTTTCCCAAACCAAGCCGTCAAACCTACGTCATCAGAGAAGGTCCTCCAAGGCAGAGGGGAGGGGCATTTTCAGATTTTGATTAAAGATTACGAAGCCAAAACATTTTTTTCTGTGTTTTAACTTGCACGGATTAATTGTTCACCACAAGACTAGTAATATGCGCTAACAAAGTAAATAGGGTCCATTTTGATTTCATGCTGACTTTAAAGCCATATCAGTCTAATCTTCTGATATATGGTTTTGCACACATTCAAAGCATGCACACTATTGGTCAGACGGTGCGTCCAATGAGTATTAACCTAAGTTCTCTAAGTTTCACGTGTATATTAGTGTATTAAAGTGAAAGCAGCGTAATATACAGTACCTACTGCTATATATGCTGTTAATATGAATCAAACAACAAAAGAAAAACAGAAAATCTCTCTTTGCTCTTGATTGAATAACATTAGTAGCTTTAATAAGAATACATCTGCGACTTGAATGTTGCTGTTAAACGCTCTGGCGAGGAGGTAAACATGGCGGACTGTGTACAGCTCACTCAGGGCGGGTCTATGCTAATCATTAATCTGAGACACTGCTTATGATTTATGGGGATTAAAATAAGGAATAGGTGGATTTTCACCATTATATAGAGTGGTTGTGTACAAACACTGCTGACACATTTATGTAATAGTGAATATTGCATAATAGGTCCCCTTTAATATTATATAATATAGATATTTATATGTCCAGCTAGGAAAATTGACATCTTCACACTTTATTCGAATTATAAAAAATGTGTTAGACTTTGTAAGCATATTGGCTAGTTGTGCTTGTAGTCAATCATTTTATTTGTGATAATAACGCAATGCAACGTCAAATTGTACAACAATTTTTGGCCTGGCTATCATACAAAGAAATGATATACAAAAACAAGAGAAATATTAATAACTGATTATGTTGTAGTCCAAAAAATTATTTTTGTTTTTGGTTTTTCCATAGTAAAATAAAACATGCAGCTGTATTTTGCCCTTTTTTGCCAAATCATTTTGCCAGAAAAATACCTGAACCAAGTTTAGTGTTTTGTTTTTCCCTCATGTTTAAAATAATATTTTTAAATATTACAAAAAAAAAAAAAAAAACTACTTTTCTAGCTATATATCTGAGATTTGTTTGGACTGAGATAAAAGTTAATAGAATTATTACATTATATTTTCTTAGATTGTTTGCAAGATTGCAAGATTGCAAAAATGTGGCTCACCAACCTGTAACTCTTTTATTTACTGACTAAAGCCTGTTTTGGCTCACAAGTGCTGTCTGCTGAGTGTTAATTTTGTACCCTGAATATTATCCATGAATATAACTATGAATTTGTGATGAAAGTGACTGAGATTCTTTGATTTCCACCGGTTCTCTTGAACTCAAGAACTCCTGCTGCAAAACAAAGCTATCAAAGTGCAAACTACTCAACCTTTTCCTCCTGTCGCATTCCTTTGAAGAAGAAGAATCACGCCTTTCTCCTCAGCTGAACATTGTGTAATTAGGGGGAATCGTCGAGGATTGTGATTGTGTTAGCTACGTCAATTGTACAACACCGCAGAGAAGGGGCGGACAAAACCCTTTTTAATTACGAGCGCTCTCTCAGGCACTGTCAGGCAGTCGAATGAAAGTCAGAGGACGAACTAACCCAAAGTCTTAATGTAATAGATTATGTAACGTTCCCCTTGTTCCTCAGTTCTTTCCACACTCTTTCTCTGTTGATGAGATCTGTTGACATTTCGCTCCCCAGCCTCTTAACTATTGACCGGCTAATTCCATTAAATCATACTTTGAAGTTCTGGGAGAAGAGTTTCACATCGTTCAAACCCCTCAGAGAGACTGTGTTAATGCAGCTCTCACATAAGAAAGAGCTAAAAGTGCAAGCAAATCGTTTTTTTGCACAGTACAGAGGAATAACACTGCTTCCAAATCTCACCGTGTCTTGATTCAGTCTAGATGTGTCAGCTGAGCAAATGCCATTGAGATGAAAGTGAACGCTGGCTGATAACTTACTCAAATGTGATTGGCCATCCTATAAACCTAAACTATCTCTGTCCGTTTCACAAGTTAGAAATGAGACTTTCAATAGCTTTCAATTCTTTCACCTCTCATTCAGTCCCTCTCATCACAGGAGTGCCCCAGGGCTCTGTCCTGGGGCCCCTGCTGTTCATTATTTATCTTCTCCACCTTGGTTACATCTTTCGTAAATATCAGATTCACTTCCATTGCTACGCAGATGACACCCAGCTCCATCTTTCAACCCAACCTAATTCAAAACTTCCACCATCTTCCCTTACTAACTTAGCCTGGGTTTCCCCATGCTGCCCTGTGCGCAGTGTGATTTTATTCACGCTGCTAGGCAGCCTGGAATCCATGGACCAGATTTTCGCCTCAGCGAGGGGACCAATCACAGAACGGGGAGGGAGCAGCAAGACGATGACGACATCTATGCGACACACCGAAGCAGTTTGTTTATATCTATGGATATACCTTCTACCCTCATGTTTGTCTCGCACAAACGGCAATAGTCGCTGAACGCCATCGTGTACACATAAATCTCTGACCCATCGTCTTCCTCGTCGAATTTCTGTCGCTCTACATACGTCATCTGGTATAATTGAAACGATTGGCTATGAGCTACGTACAGGCGCATTTGATAGACATTCGTAGCGCCCAATAACCGGCTCTGGGCATTCGTAAACCACGCCTCAAATAGGAGAAAATGAACATGTGGTTCCCAGACCACGTCTCAATGAGACGAGGTCTGACGTTAGCCAGGCTATTACTAACTGTCTTCTTGACATAAAATCCTGGTTCACTTCAAACTTCCTCAAATGAAATAGCAGTAGAACAGAATTGCTTCTTATAGGTACAAGATCAACATTAAACAAACTCCATCATGTTTTCTATTCCCATTGATAGCTCCTTCATCTCCCCCTCCCCTCAGTTTAAGAGTATGGGTGCCATCTTTGATAGCACCCTATCTTTTACGTCTCATGTTAATAATGTTACCCGGTCTGCTTACTACCATCTTTCGTCTGCGTCCTTCCCTCACGCCTCACTCCACTGTCATTCTTGTTCATAGTTTAGTCACCTCTCGTTTAGATTCCTGCATTTCCCTTTTGTTAGGCCTCCCGCATAAAACCCTCCATAAACTTCAACTGGTCCAAAACTCAGCTGCTCGTATTATCACTCGTACCCCCTCTATTCATCACATCACTCCCATCTTACAACAGCTCCATTGGCTCCCCATCATTTACCACATCAGCTATAAAATACTTCTCCTCACTTTTAAAGTCATTCATAGTCTTGCCCCTTCATATCTGTTTGACCTCCTCCATATACCCACACCCGCTCGCACTCTTAGATCCTCTTCTTCCATCCATTTCACTGGTCCCCGTGTCCGCCTTGTTACTGTGGGGAGAAGAGCTTTCAGCCGCTCTGCTCCTCAGCTCTGGAGCTCGTTTCCACCGGATCTCCGTAACATTGATTCCCTCGCACATTTTCAATCCAAACTCAAAACCCTTCTGTTTAGAACAGCTCACTCCCTCTGATCACAACTGCATTGTCTTTTTTAATTGTACCGTATTTCATTGTTTTTACTTAAATATTGTTATTGTCTTGTTGATGATGTATGGTGACCTTAATAAAATGCATAATAATAATAATTGTTTTTTTATGTTTTAGTCAGAGTAAGAAGTCACTGTGTTGAATTTGTAATGTTTTACCATTTGCACCATTTAACGTGATGTTCAAATAGTACCAGAACATATTAAAATAAAAGACATTTATATTATATTTAGATATTACGCATAATTACACTATAATGCAGTGTGCTGGATGCTTCGGGCATGGGAGTTGTCGTGTGCAGGTGTGAACCCTTACAATGAGAGTTTACCATGTTATTTTGAAGAAGACTGACTCACATCCATGCTAAGAGCAGTCGACTCCAAACATTGCTCTAATCTTCATTTCTTTTCAAGCATGTTACAACAAACTGCTGCCAGGAACTAATGATATTACCTCTGAGTACAGCTTTATCTGGGAGAGCCAACAAAGACAAAAGACAAAAAGAAATGAAACCCTGGCAAACTATGCTCTCTAATATACTCTGAGCCTTCACATACTTTTTTTTTTTTATTGAAATTGATCGCTTTGCATTAAATGGTAATATATTCCTGATCACGTATACATACCTGAAGCTCACAGAAAATATGTCTTTGAAGCTAAAACATAATTCATTATGATTTTAAGTGACATCCATACACAATGGATAGATGTTCAGAATCCATAATTCTATGCTTCAGTAAAATAGCTGACTCATTCTATTGATTATGAAACAGCAGGTCTGCCGGTGGCAAGAGCAAAAAAATAATCAGGCCCTTTCTATCACCTGTACTTACAGAAGAGCATCTTTACCCATTTACACCTGCTATAACATGTGCTTCATATCTGGATTGTAATGCTATGCTCATCCAATGTGATCAGATTGAGATCCGGGTTTCCAAGTGCTGTCCTATTGCAATCCGATCACTGAGATCACATGTTAATGCAGGTGTACAGGAGGCCATGCTGTCTGACAGATGAGGACGTTCATGGCTGTGGACAGTTGGCCAGCGCGCTGAGAGTAACAGGCAGGGAAGCTGGCACTTCATCAAGCCACCGACCACTGGGAAATCTCAGCAAGAGAAAGAGAGTGCAACAGAAAGATGAATGACTTCATCGAACCTTCTAAGATATTAAATGCTCTTTTTTTTGTTCTTGTTTTTTCTTCTGAGAACTCTCAGGAGCTGCTTTAGATATTCACAACCAACAGTTGCTTCTCATAAATATTTTTGTATGATGTTGTCATGACTTGCTACTGCTAATAGATACACAGCATGTAAGATCTGCTGCTGCTGTACACTCAGAAAAAAAAATACAAAAGCTGTCACTGTGGCGGTACCTTTTCAAAAGGTACACCTTTGTACCTAAAGAGTGCATATTAGTCCCTCAAATGTACATATTGGTACCAAAAGTGTACATATTAGTACCTAAATGGTACATATTAGAACCCTTTTGAAGGGTACTGTCCCAGTGACAGCTTTTGTACCTTTTTTTCTGAGAGTGAGACAAACATGAATCCCATATCAGATCTAGGCAGGTGGAGCTGGAGAGGTGGAGGGTTCATGAGAGTCAGTTTCCCTCCCCAACGGTTCTCGTGTTTTTTTTTTTTTGTGTGTGTTTTTTTCAGGCTGACAAAACTAGAGAATTTTTTTTTCAGTTCTGTTTTAACATATGTAGTAAGATGGAGTCAAAATATTATCAAAAGAAATCTGTCTCAGAATCCTCAAAATACCATCTCATAGCACGTGTTGAGGGAAAATTCCTAACAGGAAAATGGGAAATGCAATGAGAGAAGCACAATAGGCAAGCAGGAGTCATCATAACCACTGGCCTTTCAGAATGACTCATGTCCTGACGTATCAGGAGAACATATATTGCTCATGTGTGAGTGTATTTATACCCTGTTAATCAGACAGGAGAGGAAGAGCTCACATGCACATTTGTGACCATAATGGCAGGAACATAAGGGAAAAAATGTAACTTTAAAATGAATAGCTACAGTATAACACGTTTGTTGTGCAACTGGCAATTAATTGTCAGCTGCGGATTGCGGTTAGATTGCAAAATTGAATACCGGGAACTGACAATTTCCATGTTGGTGTGGAATAAATCATGGGCCCGGAGGCGGACGAGAACAAAGAAAATAGAATTTCAAAATCCACAGCATTCCTACCCATTTATGTTTTATCAGTAAAGAGATAAAGCATTTAAAAGGTGCACCTTTAACGCAGTCATTCACCTCCCAGCGCTTGCTTAGGAGTGTGTGATAAAAAGGTTATTGAGTAATTCATACTAATGCACTGAGGCCTCCGTCATGACAATGGCCATATTGAGGATGTGTAAATTCAATTTATAAAGCGCAATCCTTTTCCAAAAGATAGCTGCATCCATATCCACACACAATAGCAAAATGGGTGCTATCAAACCACCCGCTGGGAGGAATCCACACACATCCACACACTATTGTGAATAAAACATCCTGGGCATTGCAGATGGAGGACAGCGCACTTTCATTATGTGACCACCCCAAGTGACACCATAGCACCTGAATCTTTCTTCCACTCCAATCTCCGGCCTGACCCAGAATACGTAACGGGCCCTCAGGAGCGACTGTCAGTCTGTCTGTGCAAATAATAGCAGATCCCTCTTGCTCGCCCAGAGAAGCCCACCATGAAGCCCCCCCCCCAAAAAAAAACACATGGAGGAAGAGTGGAGAACGGATGCTATGCAAGGCACTGCAGGGAAGATCTCACCACTCATGCATCCCGGGATCGGGCTGAAACGGCACACACCAGGACCTCCATGCTTTCCAAACTGAAAGAAATACATTTTTGGATGTGAGTGTCGGAATTTCATTGCTTATTTGCCGAGCAGCTGGTGTTCAGTGAAAGATCCAAAAAATGAAGGGGTTTAGATTTGATGAAAAATTCCAGTCAATTTAATTCACTGAATAGCTGTCTTGATACAGACCTTCCCAAACACAAAGTACAAATTAAGCGACACATTAATAGGCTACATCATTAAATATGCTGTTCAAAAGTGTGGAGTCAGTAGGATGTTTAATGATCCTTCAGAAATCATTCTAATATGCTGATTTGGTGTTCAGGAAACATTATTATTATTATTATTATTATTATCTTCATCACATTTGAAAATTGTTCCTTTGAGGATGAGCAAAATTTGAAATAGAAATATATAATATATTATAATAACAATGTCTTTACGGTCACATTTTAATCAGTCTAATGTGTTCTTGCTGAATAAAGGTATTAACAAATGTATTTCAAAACTGACCACAAACTTCTGAATGGTACAGTATGAATGAATGGACATTTTAATAACATTATCTGGCTGTTGCAAATGAGTTTCTGTAACATATGAGCAACATTTCATTTTAATACAGTATTTTTATAGCATCCGTTTAGATGCTGCTGGGTAAATACACTGGACAAAATGGTGACCTAAAAATGATAATATCCAAGTTAACTGATTATTTCAAGTCAAAAAATATTATTTATTATTGCTGAATCAACTTAAATACATGCATTTATACCAAGAAAATACATTGTAATGGGTTAAATCAAGTAAAAAAAACAACAACAAAAAAACAGCACTTTAAGATAACAATTGCAGGTTACCACTTTTTTACATCGATGGCATTTGGAGGAGCTGGGGAGGAATTGAAAAGCCAGAGACTCAAACATGATGTGTGTCAGTACACCACCTCCCAACACTGGTGATTTGGCTGGCAACTAAATGGAAAGGGGGCGTTCAGGAGTAATTGCCGAGGAGGGGGCATTGACTAGGATAATAGGGTAAAAATAATGCCCCCAGCCCCTAGAGCTATCAGCTGCCCGTGGCAGGCCTCATTGAGCGGCCCAGCTTGCGAATAGCTGTGTGGGGGCGAAAATTTCAAGGGTTGATCAGTAAAAGCCTTCGATTAGTAGCGGCTCTTTAATATCAATTACCCGTTGATATTGGTCAGGGGTCAAGGCGTGATGAAGGACCCACCAGGGTCACCATACAAGCTTATCCAACACAATGAGGAGGTCTTTAACCCACTTATCAAACGTGCCCAATCCGTCACGTAATCGACCGCCTAACCAGCGCCATCCCAGACAAACAAACCGTTGCACGTTTCTCCTTTCACGGCTCGGTGTTTACTCAAGCGTGGGTGAGTCCTCCTGCCTCGCTTTCATCCTGTCTGCACACGTGAGTGACGTTAAACGGGTCTCGCGCGACGTGGCTTTGGAGATGCCAGCCGGACCGTAGACAAAGTCATTTCCATTCCCTGTATTTTTCCTCGTCTTTCACCTCGCGATAATATCCCCTCATTTGCATTTTGCCACAACCAAACAACCCAATCATCTCACCGCATGACACTCTCGCCATGCGTTCGCTTCTACGACACAAACCGTGTCCTGTCTAACAAGAATATATAGTTCCATTAAGCCCCAGCTGATGAAAATGATTATTTAATCATTTTATTAAGCCGCTTTAATTGAAACGGTGTGATAAATGGCTGAGAGGGGCCCTGCGAGCGGAGAGGGTTAATTGGGAGCTCGTGTGGCGTGGTTCACCTTGACTGCTTTCCCGTCGGATGAGGCGTCAGAGACGATCCGGTGCCAAGCTGATGCAGCACAGTGTGTGTAAGAACCGGTCATCCAAGGCCAAAACCCTCGGATACTCACATCCTTAAAGAGACACCTCTCAAACAAGAAGCCCTGTGTTTTTCAGCAGAGATTTGAATGGTTACAACATTATCTCAGGTTTTTTTTTCTTCAGGCTGTTCATGAAAAGGGATTGTTATGAGTCACATCTGCAAGAACATTGGGTAGATTTTAACGATTCCAGGAGTATATATGATGTGTGTGTCCAGCTGTGTTCAGTGCATCGCTTTGCGGTTGATTATATGTACTAGTTTATGACATTCTAATAACTATATTTGGCTCAGATTCCTCTTTCAGTGTAAGTCAATGGGATTGTTTTAACATTTATTTATCATGTTGATTTATATAATACACTTTTATAGATTTTTATATACTTCATACAAATATATAGTCAATTTTAACATCCACCAGATGATTTATATAATGCAATTGCAGTTTCATATCTCAAAATTGAAACCTTTTTCTTTTTTTATGGTAATTGCATTTTTTTTTTTTTTGAACTGTGAATTTATAGTAAATAATGACAGAATTTTCCTTTTTGGGTAAACTGTGGCTTTAAGTATAAGCTTCAGTAATAGTAAAGCACGCCAGTAATGAGCAAATGAACAGAAGTCAGATTACAAACAAATAGCCGTGAAGCACATCTATCTGCGAATGGGGTTTTATGTAAAAAGGAAGTGATTGAGGTAATGGTCGTTCAATTCAATATATCAGATTTGACATAACTGGTGGTCTTCTTTCTTCTCCTGCTTCCTGATTGGCTCCTATTGCAATTTATTGATCCAATGGGAACTACTTATCATAATTTCACTGGACAGATTTCCAACTTCGATTAAAGAGGGAATGCAAAGCGTTCTTGCTTCAATGTTTGTGTCAGTATAGTTGATGCTATGCCCTTCACAGCTTTACACAAATAATTTGTATGGTAGGGAAGAGAAATATACATCTTGAGGCGCTTTGAAAGTGATTAGGAGCAGCGCTTGAGGACGAGATTAGGCCAGTGCGAGATAAATCTTGGCGTTGATACGTATTTCTTCCTCTGTAATTTTCTTCTTTTTTTTTTTTTCTTCTTTCCAGCCTTGTTTTCTTGGCACGGTGGAATTAGCATTAGAGGCGCAGACAGGCTCTCCGTCCTCTTTGTTGTCTGCCATTCCTCTTTGACTCTCATCGCTGGTATGGATATCCCATTGTGTGATTCCATCTTTAATGATAAGTGACATTAAAAAAGGATAAGCGCTTTTCCAGTGAATGACTAACCAAGGGTCATCCTCCCCAAACAGGAACAACCTTTGCTCCCGTAGAGCTTAATGAATACGCTAATCCTGATAACTATCAGAAACGGGAGGCCATTTTCCTGCCAACAAACGTCTTTTTTCTGCGTTATCCAGGGGTTGGATGAAAGAAATAGCGAGTGACCAGGAGGAACTGAAGAAAACCTTTCATGAATAATGAAATGAGAGGAGGAGAGGGGGCAATCTTTCATTCACCGTGCCTTATTACACAGATAAAGTGCCTTTTGAGGTGCATTCTAATGCGCCAATATAATGCAAAACATGAATGGAGTAAGAGGGATAATCGCCTGCTCTTCTTTTCATGTTCCGGTGGAAGGACAAGCACTGAGTCCCTTTGTTCTCTGGAATGGTGAGACGCAGTGGAAGAAAAGAGTCTCTGATTTTAAGGATATGTTTAATAGACTGTGGGGGATAGCTGTCATGTCAGGAGAGCATCCCTGCATGCAATTTAGCAGCGGGGAAGTCGCCGTATTGTGCTTGTTCTACACAGCAAGGCATCTAGTGTGTTGAAGTTGGCATCGTTAGACACGGAGCTGAGGTTAAGGGTGGTTAAGGGTGTGTGTTTGGAATCAACTTTCTGACTATGAATACAACAATGACCGGAGAGAGAGAGAGACGAGCAAGGGAGGATTGTTTATTTTTGAGCGTACATACATGGCATTTCGTCTTTACAGAATATCATTGTATGCTTATGAAAGCACAAAGTGGACCAAACACTTGGTCAGATACCTTTGAAATGTTCAAAACAACGTTCATAGCAATCACATTAAAACCCATTCACACCAAGAACGATAACTGTAACACACATACTGTAGTTGTGGTTTGGACGTCCTTGTTCTCATTTTGAACAGTTAAGAAACTTTATAGTAGGGATGATCAAGTTTTTTGTGCCCTTGATCCAATCCGAGTCATTGTATGTCAAGTATCTGCCAATACACAGTTATAATCCATAGAGTAATATGGATTATAAATATACCCATATTTCATTAAATTTCATTAAAAAGTATTATGTTTATTTGTGCTTATCAGATTGTGTTATTAACATAGCAACATGCTAAAATCCTAATAGTCTCCACTTGTTTTAGTTTATGAGAGAGATAATGGATTCAGAATAAAAGTAGAAAAGTAGAAATTAACATCATTTCGACTCAGAAGTTCAGAAGAAAATCATTCAAAATGTTTGTTGGAGCTGAATAATTTGTATTGAATGCAATACAATGCATGTGATATTGTTTACATCATGCTCATTTTACTCTTGAAGAAGAGAAGCTGAAAGCACACTTTCTCATTTCCACTGGTAAACAGGGTCATGGCAATGAACTGCACTTCTTGAAGTTGATACAGGAGAGCAATGGCACAATGCACGTTGCATTTTAATAGCTGAACTTTTGTAAGAATAAAATTCAATGCAAGAATAATAACTGAAACGTCCTTGCTGTGCACAGCCCATATTTCAATAATATTGTGTCACCACTGTCATTTTAAAATAATGAAAACCAATGACTGCAGACCTTCACGCATCCAGCAATTACACACTATATAATCAGAGAAACAATTGCAAGAGTGACTTTGTTGTTGTGTTTCAACAAATAAAGTCATAATTAATTACGGACAACATTAATCCAGATTTTGGAAAGAACAGTGTCACTACAGTTCAATGAGAGAGGGCTGGAACCAGGCTGTTCGTGCGGTTCGACTGAAAGCACCTGTCCACAATTAACACCCTGAAGCCACAAGTATACAATTGTGAGTTTTTTTTTTAGGTTTACTGGGTTTTAAAGTGGCAAATATTTCCAAATAGCATGCACTACTTAAATTTTCAACCATTTAAGTCAACCTGAAAAGCAAACAAAGATTTGATGTTATTTGCTTGTTTGTTTAAGCTGGGAAGTGAAGCCTCTGGTGCAAGCAATCTAATGCCATAGTTGTTCATAAGTATTCCAGGTACAGTACATTATATGGGATAATATATCACAACGGGCCAGAACTGTCTTCATTTTTCTGGATATCTTTGTACCATCTACAAAAAAAAAAATCCCTTTTGTTGAGCATATCAGGATTGTGAGCTTCCGTATGAGCCACATAGCTTAACTTTGATATACATCATCATCTCCCATTGATCAGTTTTTCAAAGCAGAGATTAATCCAGTCAAACTAAGCACCGCCGGGTTTCATTGACCCACAGATGCAATATCTCATAAAAACAACCCTGTGCTGTGTTACGATAACCATCCAAACAAGCTGCTTTGCCGGTGTTGTATCAATTGATTCAGGCTTCAGGCTCATTCATCAGTTTGTGAGCTGCCTTCGGGTCACAGCACAGTGAAACAGCAGGCCGGAGGCGAGGAAAGCAGAGATATCAGTAATTGGGTGCGCTGCTGTTCTTTTGAATACAGAAATTAAAGGGAGCATGCTTTTTTTTGCATGCATGTATTGATTTTTTTGTCTTCATTTCAGTCTCTCCTGGACAAACATGCACATGTTCAATCTTCTTTCTCTACAGGAGCTGTTCTGTTTTATTTGCACAGGTTCAGAGGCGAGTATGAGTCCTGACAGCTGTCATCTAATTAATCAGAGCAATCAATGGATTCTGTTTGGCTGGATGTGATCTTTGAGCTATACTGTGTACACGCCAACTCCTGTGACCCAAGTAAGGCTATACGCGACGCTTCATGGCTATGCTTGACATAGGCTGCGTCCAAAATCGCATACTCTCTTGAGTAGGTACTTTGAATAAGTAATTACTTTGCAACCGCTGAAAAAGTACATTCTGTATAGCATGAATATAATCTGGATGTGCTACATTCGCCATGTTGCGCTCATCACATGACCTGTCATTTTCGTCTCGTCACTGTCATTCATGAACCCTCTCCTGTGGCCTCATGGGATAGTAAAGTGTCCCATCGTATATACACTTCAGAATCTCACCAGTAGGTCTCAGTAGGTCATCAGGGTACTTTTAGGCCTTGTCCACACTAATATGTTTTCATTTGAAAACAAATCTTTTCCTCTCCATTTTGGCGGAGACAGCGTTTTTAGCAACGCAAACAAAGCTTTTTGAAAACGCTCTCCAAAGTGGATAAGTTGAAAACGTCGTTTCCGCGTTGTATGTGAACTGAGAAAACAGAGGTATTTGAAAACGCTTGAAAATGCTAGTGTGGACGGAGAGCGTTTTGAAACGAAAACTCCGTTTTCAAATCTATCCGGATTAATGTAGACGTAGCCTTAAGGGCCGTACACACCGGGACGAATATCGGCGGGCGTTATTCGCCAGCGTTTTTCAACGTGTTTTTTGTGTTCACACCCAAGCGATTTTCGCTGACGATGAGTCGAGTGAACATGCAAATTCATTCCCTGACATTAGATGGCGCTTAATGTAAAACAGAAATACCCCGCTGTCACGTTTGTCATATAGTTCTTTATGTTCCGACACCAACGAGACCAGCAGCTCTACATTCATCTTGCCTTGCATCTTCCTCATCTTATTTCTTCCCGGCAGTGTAGACGCTACTTGGCGTATATCTTCTTTGCCGTTATGTATGTGTGCTCGGCAAGACCGTTTTGTGTTTGAGCGCCCCCGAGTTGTGTTTTACTGTAACTTCAGAAGCTCCAGACACGTGAGCAAAAGCGCAATCTCATTGGTCGGATAGTTTTTGACGCGGCGCGTCAAACCAAAAAAACGAACCCGAGGCGTTTTAAAAAAAAATGACGCTTTTACGCGTGGCGTTTTTCGTGTCGGTGTGCACACTCACATTGGCGCCCTTTGTTTAGTCACGAGGCGTTAAACGTCGGCGAATATCGCGCGCGAAATTCGTCCCGGTGTGAACAGGCCTTTAGCCTACTCTTTTATGAATACTGTGAATTCAGACATTCTTTTGACAAATGCGTTTTTTCACCGACTATATAGCAGGGAAGTATGCGATTTCGGATTCAGCCAGAGAATGCTAGCTAACTGCCGACTGAATACTATATACTACACACTGACTACTATTTCTTAAGAATACTGTCAGCAATGCATTATGCAATATTGTAAACAATTGCATTCTACACTGTGTTCATATGATCTCATTATGTCAGATTTTTTTTTTTTTTTTTTATTCAGCAAGGGCACATAAAATTCATCAAAAGTGACCCTACATTATTATTTGCATTATTACAAAAGAACCTATTTCTGATAAATGATGTTAGAACTTTGTATTAATCAAAGAATTCTGAAAAGAAAAAGAAAAAAATCATGGTTTCCACTAAAAAAATGAAGCTGCACAACTGTGTTCATCTTTGTTAATAATCAGAAATGTTTCTTGAGGAGCAGATCAGCATATTAGAATGATTTCTGAAGGATCATGTGACAATGAAGACTGGAGTAATGATGCTGAAAATTCAGCTTTGATCACAGGAATAAATGGAGGACATCCATGTGTTTCATGTCACAGAAAATGTGCACACTATATGTAAAAATATGCTTGCAGAAATAGCATGAGTACAGTCGTGCATCAGCTGATGTCATGTGTGTTTATGCTTGTTGTGTATTTGTGTGTTTCACAATGTACATCAAACAAACACGTACACCTGTATTTTGAGGGATGCATGCTTGAGGTGAATATGTTACAGCTCTCTGCATTTGTTGCTATGGTGATCTGTTTGATGTGATTTTGCCTGTTTCATCTAAACATCCCTCAAGGTGAGAAGTCAATGTATTATCTCAATGACACATAAGAATTAAACAGCATCTGGTCATCTAGCCATCAACAAGACTGGACTAAACTCAGCATGTAGCTGGAATCTGAGGTTGTTTTCAGTTGTCTTAAAGGGTTAGTTCACCCAAAAATTTAAATTCTGTCAGTAATTACTATCCGTCATGTTGTTCCAACCCCGTAAGACTTTCGTTCATATTCGGAACACATATTTTTGATGAAATCTGAGAGCTGTCTCACTCCTCCATAGGCTTCTAGGTAACCGATATCTGCCATCCCAGAAAAGTTAGTAAAGACATCGTTAAAATAGTCCAAGTGACTACAGTGGCTCAACCTTAAGTTTATCAAGCGACGAGAAAATACTTTTTGTGCGCAAAAAAAACTAAAATAATGACTTTATTCAACTATTCATTTTCTTCTGTGTGTTTCTCTGAGTGAGTTCACGTAAGCCCCTTTCACACAGCGCGATGATCCCGGCAAACTGCTGGGAAATTGCCAGAACGCCTTCTGTGTGAACGCAAACACGGCCCGGGATTGATGCCGGCATCGATGCCGGGTTGGGGACCTAGTAACATTGCCGTGTTCAGTCCCGGAACGCGCGCTGTGTGAACAAAAGCCGTAATAATTCCGTGTCGTAGTGATGACGCTGAAGCCGGGATCGTTCGGGATCCACCTGTGAAACGGTACGTAATGCATTTACGTCAGTTGACGTATTGCGTCAGTTTATGACTGAGAAAGAGAGATCGCAGCTCATAAGCAAACTTAAGATGCTGCTGAGACATTACAAGTCACATCGATGTCACGTGTCTTTCCGGGACTTTTATGGGTTGTGTGTGAATGCACTCTCTGATTCCCTGAAAATCACTGACAGTGTGAATGAACCAAAATCAAACGAACCCGGGTCACTTTATCCGTGTATTTTCCGGAATCTCTGTGTGAAAGGGGCTGTAGTGTAACAGCGCAGCGCTTCTGGGTTGTACGTCAGAACGGAGGCTCACTATTGGCCAGCATCACACGCATCACACACATGAGCATCATCGGCCAATAGTGAGCCTCAATTCTGACGTACGTGAACTCAGTCAGAGAAACACAGGAGAACATAATCATAAAGTCATTATTTTAGTTTTCGCACAAAAAGTATTCTCGTCGCTTGATAAACTTAAAGCCCATGTTGCAGGTTAGAGTACCCAGTAAGCCAATGTATAGAAAAATAATGTAGGAACTAGATTTAAATATAAACATATACTTATAAAACGCTATTTAGGCTTCTGGAGTCGTTTTTGTGAGAGAATTTTACTTCCGCATTTGAAAACCGCCGAACCGGAAGTGACGTAACATGAGGGAGAGCGGTCAAAGTAAATAGGAAAGCAATGGATCGCAATGACAGCTCGGAAAGCTGGGGGAATTGTAGCCTAAATGTTTACTCGTATGATATATATAATTCATATGTAATTGATATATATGATGATATCATATAATTATGAGCCTGATATGAAGCGAAGTGAGCAGGACAGGCCAGGGTTAGACAGAACAACGGTGAGTTGTGGTGTGAGGAGAACAGGGCGAGAGAACAGTGTTAGCTTATAGATGTATTCACGTTAGCCGACGATATGTACAACAACACTATGCTCAGATCACAATACTGTACAGATTATTATCATCATGTATCAGGCAATAGCAAAGCTACTTAGACCCTTACCTGCATGTGTTGTGTGTGTCAGCCATTAGGAGACAGTTTCCAGAGGAAGGGGGACTTTATAAAGGCTTTGAATTGACCCATTTGGTGACGATGAATAAAATAAATGATCACAATCACAACTGTCTTACTGTATAAAAACTTTATATGTAGAAACAGCCAACACAAACATTAAAGTCGGTTTGTACAGATTGAAAATGAATTATAGAACATAATATATTATATTTATAATAATAATAATAATGTGTTGGCTGCAGACTAATAACAAACACATAAATGCATTACATTACAAGTTTATGTAGGATATGTTAATGAATTAAATTAAGACAAGGCACATTTTGTAAAACAGATGATCTCTGACAGATCCGCGAGCGTCATGTTTCCCGCTGGCGGCCGAACCACATGCTGACGGCGGACCGTCAAAATTAATTCTGAATGTGCTGTACTCTTTAGATATTATTTGAAAATAACCCTTGTGTTTAAAATGTACAATAAAAAAAAACAGTGTGGCTTAACGAAACTTAACGAAACTCAGTGTATGCCTCACACAGACATGAGAAATATATCAAATACACAAAGCTTGAAATGTCTTTAAACGAAATAATTCAAAACGAAAAGAAAAAGGCTACTCTCTGATTATGTAATCCATTATGTGCATTTCTCTCGCGCGTTCACTATGAATATGGTGATCGTCAACTTCATCTTTGCAGCCGAGTCGACACTGTAAGAAAACACTAGTTTATTAATAAAAAATCAATGCACGCATGTCACCGGATTTACAAATGCACATCTTGCTTGTTGCACGCACACATATTATGTCGAAATAACGAGATATTATGTTGAAATAACATTATTATTAATAATACATCTTTTAGAATATTTGATTGAATGCTAAATGTTCCAATGAACTGCCGTATACAAGGCGACATCTAGTGTTTATATCTATGCTCCGCACTGAGCGAACGCAGAGGCGGCAAACGACTCCCTCATGTGACGTCATATGACGCGATGGTGAAAAAAAGCGGTTTTTCAACACGGTCAAGGAAACTGTCACGTTTTGTATTAAATTTGTGCCCTTATGTCTTGCAAAACAATTTTTAATCCTGCATTTACTTTTCATATGGTATTTTCATACAAGGTGATAAGACACATGCCTTTGGTGTGAGAGACCCGGGTTCGAATCCACTGTGAGACACCAATGTGTCCCTGAGCAAGACACTTAACCCCTAGTTGCTCCAGAGGTGTGCGACCTCTGACATATATAGCAATTGTAAGTCGCTTTGGATAAAAGCGTCAGCTAAATGAATAAATGTAAATGTAAATGTAAGGTTATATTAATAAAAAATAAAAAAAAAAACCTGCAACATGGGCTTTAAGGTTGAGCCACTGTAGTCACTTGGACTATTTTAACGATGTCTTTACTAACTGTTCTGGGCCAGCAGAATACAATTACCTATCAGCCTATGGAGGAGTGAGACAGCTCTCAGATTTCATCAAAAATATCTTCATTTGTGTTCCGAAGATGAACGAAGGTCTTACGGGGTTGGAACAACATGACGGAGAGTAATTACTGACAGAATTTTCATTTTTGAGTGAACTAACCCTTTAAGGTGAAACTCAGTCATGTAGAGACTGTGCGAGGCTGTTATGCGAGGAAGTCTTGGAGCGTCTCACCTATGCATCAGGCTGACCACATGAATGCCAAGTTTATAATTGGTCTTGTTGTGAATTCCCAGTGCTCAGAGCAGACTCATTTGGCCACACTCCTGTCAGGTGGCCATGCTGAAATAAAATGTTTAATGAAATGGACGGATGCTTAATGGAAGTATGTGTGTTTATGCATGGCTGTGCGGGGGGGACACACACTAGATTTTTACATTTTCTGAAGAATGTTGGTCATGCAGTGCTTGATGATGCAAACCTTGTTTCTTTTTAATGTGATTGCTCTACGGTTACTAAGATGTTCTGAGTGGTTTGCATGTTGCTATGCAGTTGTGAAAGGGTCATGTTTCAGCACCAGTTAGTTCCCACTACAGCTCTGAAAAACGCTAGAGAAGTGGGTGTGGTTGAGCTCTGGAGTGGAGAGAGTGACAACACAACAACCGCTTCCATTCAGACAGTTGTATTTAGCTGTCACTGAGATAAAATCATTAATGCTTCTCATAAATTCACGCTGCAATTCACCATTTCACGCTACAAAACGAACACTCATTATGCATGGTTTTGTGCATAATCTCACTGTAAATTACACAAATTCATACATATCCTGTGACAGCTATAATAGCAATAGCACATATATAGCAAATATAGGTAACACTTTATTTTACAGTGACCTTGTTACATATGTTACATGTACTTACTGTAGTAATAACAGTAAATTATGCATAATTACTTGCAACTAACCCTCAACCAAACCCTAATCCTACCCTAACTCTATAGTAAGTACATGTGGTTACTTAATATTACTCAGTACATAAATACACTGTAACAATGACACCTTAAAATAAAGTGTAACCCAAATATATGTGAACACACTGTTGCATCTTTAATAACTTTTGAGGGTTATCTTGTGGTAATTTTATAAGCCGTTTGATTGGTTAATGGGCCGTACATACCGGTTACACTCACAGTGTGGATGAATCGAGTTGAATCAAAGTGTGGATGAATAGTGCAGATACTCACACAAAGCAAACACAAACACTCATTTTTGATCCATAAATGCATCTCTTACTTACTCTATGCGATGTCACAGCGCCTGTCTTAGGAAATCAATGTGTGCTTTCGTGAATAATTAAGCGAGGCGTACAAAGGCTCAGGCCTACAGAGGACACAAAACTGAAAACACCTTTCGAAGTCGTCATCTGATTGGTTGAGTTCTACAGGATGTCCGGGAGATGTGTGTGTCGCGTTCTTTAGCGGTCCGCCTGGAAACAAAGATGCCGTGATGCCAAACCCCCTCATGGAAGATGAAAGCTGTCGTTTTTACAACTGTGCCAATGAGCGCTTATCAGGATCAAAAGTATGTGAAGTGTGTAAAGTTTGCGACATATACATTTGAAAATACATCCAAAAGTTATTGTAGGGACACCAACGTTACATTTTCACGCACCTAAAAATGTCACGGAACAAAACGAATGCGATGGAGTCCAGATCTTCTGCCGTCAATCTGAAGAGCTGGCGACGCGAGACTATGCAGTCTCATGAATAATTATGAGAAAATATAGTGTACAATATAGTGTAATATAGTCTCATATTTGTATATGTTCTTTAGAACAGTATTTGTGTCTTTATATTTCAATATCATGAGGTTTTTGTATTTTAGCTGGCACAGGTTTAACATGGAAATAACCATTGGCTAGCTATATGAATATCTAAATAACAGCTGATTAGTGAGACCAGCTGACTTGCTTAGATGTATGTTAATTCATGACAGCCAGAGTATGAAAAGTACTACTGATAAGTCCTAACTCCAGGAACTTTTCTTTAACCGCACATGCATTCAAGCTTTTTATTGTTTTAATGTCATAATAAGAAGAAGTGGAAAGTGTGTTGTGAGTGTGAGCTGATTTTCTTGTAGGAGAAGTTGACAATGGACTCTGTGTGTCTGTGGTTCTGCTCTGGAGAAACACTCATAAGTGAGTGTAACCTACTGTAGGTCTGAGGTCTGGTTTCTGGTCACATTATGTTACACTTGCTTATGAGTGGTTCTCTAAAGCAGAACCGCAGACAGGAAAAGAACCTGTTGTCTACTGATATTCCAGTAAAAACAAACCAAAACACTTTTTTCCTCTGGTTTCTGGTCACATTACAGACAATTTTGTCTTGTGTATGTTTTTGTGTGCGGACGAGACACTGGACGTGAGCCAACCACAAGACAAACAGGCCTGTTTCTTTCCACAAACTCATAACTGAGATGCATCAGAGGATTCCATTCTCATTTTGCCACCGCTCCTTTATATTTCTTCATTTCTTTGTGCTCCAACTCTCTGGGACACATACAAGAGTCTTATTTCATAGAGACATATTCTCCACCATGCTGTAAAAGGATTTGTTTTCGTGGCTCATTTGGTACCCTGCTATCTTGAAAGGGTAATTTTAGATGAAGAAAGTCTGGAAGAAGATGAGTTGCCAATTGAGTTTGGCTGGAATCAAATTAAGACTTGGACACTTTGGCTAATTGCAAATTACAAAACCTGGAGCATGTTTAGAGAGCTCAAGTGGGACTTGAGTCTTTCTACCATTTTTTATTCATCATTAGATCAAAGGAAGAAGCCAAGAAATCTCATGAATGATTGGCATCTCCCAATGCAACGAGTTCCATGCACAAAATCCCGACACGGATGCCCTGTATCTGAGTATGTCATTTCCAAATATCCATGTAAAAATATAACGTATTTCCTGTTAGGATTGTGCTGTGATGCAAACTAGAAATGTTATTATTCTGATGGGAATATCTACACATCTAGACTTGAAAAATATCATTGTCTTGACTGACAGAAAGTGATATAATACCAAAGAGAAAGCTATTCTTAAATCAGAATCATTTGTTTCCAAGGTAACACTGAATCTGTTACCTTGCATTCTGAAGAGTTATTCTTAAGTAAAAGTGAATCATATTCAGTTCAGGTGCATTAAGCAGATCTCTCTCTTTTTACTGTTGAGCGGTTCAGACATCATCTGACACTTATTAACATTGCAGGAATGTTAAAGGAATAGTTCACCTGGAAATTAAGATTCTCATTACTGAAGAATATTGGCATCTTTTTTTCCATACAATGACAGTTCATTGTAATAAGAGCAATTTTTTTTTTAATGTGAACACAAATGACATAGGTATCCAGCAAGCAATAGCCGTCATTTCACCATCTAGGTTAACTATAGACCCGATATAGTCCGGCTATGAGTAACACACTTCTAGCCAAAATAACCTTGAATTTGGTTACATATCATTTTTGCCAAAATAACTTGGGAGATGTATGATGTTCCATAATGTAAGCAAAGTAAACAGTGATTACAAGGTGTTTGGTTTCATTTCTTCACTCATTTCATTTCTTTGTTAACTAATAGATGATTAGTCTATTCTTGGGCTACTATGGTTTAGACGTCTATTCAATTTTCACAACAGCCCAAATTTTGCCTTGTTTCAGTCTAGATGTCTGGCCTGTGCTTGGACGGCTATTAGATGTCTTCTAAACATAAAATTGCTTGCTGGGTATCTATCTATCTATCTATCTATCTATCTATCTATCTATCTATCTATCTGTCTGTCTGTCTGTCTGTCTGTCTGTCTGTCTGTCTGTCTGTCTGTCTGTCTGTCTGTCTGTCTGTCTGTCTATCTATCTATCTATCTATCTATCTATCTATCTATCTATCTATCTGTGTGTCTGTCTATCTATCTATCTATCTGTGTGTCTGTCTGTCTGTCTGTCTGTCTGTCTGTCTATCTATCTATCTATCTATCTGTGTGTCTGTCTATCTATCTATCTATCTATCTATCTGTCTGTCTATCTATCTATCTATCTATCTATCTATCTATCTATCTATCTATCTATCTATCTATCTATCTGTGTGTCTGTCTATCTATCTATCTGTGTGTCTGTCTGTCTGTCTGTATGTCTGTCTATCTGTCTATCTGTCTGTCTGTGTATAAACCTTCAAAACTTTTAAAACATTTTTACAAATAAGGCTCTGTCAAGCTAACATTCAACATTTGACTTGTTGCACAATTCTGCATCCTGTGTAAAACCTTGTTCAAATTGAATTGGAATTTAATAGTTAATTCTCGATTAAAGTCGAAACGGATTTGAGAGTTTTGGCAGAGGGGCAGATTATCTGCAAATGGCGAATGGACAATTTTCAATGACATGATATCTGATTGCTTTATCCCCGAAAAGTGCTGACCACTGAAAGTCATAGCAGATAACTCTGTAAATGAATAACTCACTCTTACGTACGTAAAAGAAGCCAGCTGTGACCCCATCTTTTGACAAAGACCACACTCTGTGTGCCGGTAGTCCACTAAAGTGTGTTTGGATGAGGAACTTCTCAAACAAAAGAAGGAATGTCACACTTCGGGAAGATAAGAAAGACATTAGAGAAAGAAGTTTAGCGACCCGGTTAAGATCCCAAGCAAATAAGCCAGGTCTGCCACAGCGGGAAGATGGACAGTGGTGGAATCTGAGGTTTCGTGATGTTTATCGAGCCACGACCCTTTCTCTCCTGCCATAATGCAATTTCTCCAGAAGCTGCTCTTGAAAAGCATTGGCTAGCTAATCTCACCATATGGACAGACTGATAGATGCTAAGTGGCTTGCTCAAACCTTTCTGGCAAAAAATAATTGTAATTTATGACTCTGAACCGGCTGTTTCGCGGCAGAGCAGGTCCTTTTTTGTCTTGCGATGGATACGAGATGGCGTATCACGTTTCCCGGCCATCTCCTTCCTAATCAAATCGCAGCGATGGTTCCAGACCCCCTCAACTTTCACGACAGGCTTGGACTCTTTGAGCATTGAATGCAGTAATGCTTTTAATTGAGCTAAGAAGTGGCTCGTGGCGGGACCAAGAGGCCCTGGTAATGAAAGTTTATGTGACGTGTTGAAAGCATTACCCCATTAGTGGGCTGATAGCAGACCCTTATTCAGGTTTGTGAACGCAATAAACCAAAGGAACAATTGAAGAACATCTGCTCCTCAACCCTCCTAAAGGTCTCCGACTCAGTTTCCTATTGTCTTAACAGCTGTGTGTACATTTGAGTTAACTTACTGTGACAGAAATGTAAATGCGTTTTATTTGGAAGAAGCAAACAGAATATAACAGATGAAAATAAACATAGTTCATGACTGCGTACAAACACTGGAAAGTGTCAGCATGCCGGTGTTTCTGCTATAACACCTCTTGCCGTTCATGAAGCCGCCACTGGCAGTGATGTGTACCTGTCACCCGCGTGTCTATTAATATCTAGCATGTGTTGCGTGCGACTATCCTGAGAAGCTTGCAGTTGCAATGAAAGCTGAGGTGTCATCAAGTGAAAGACAGTCACTCTATCTCTTGGTACCCAGCCCAATTTCACATAGCTTCTCAAACAAGATTAGCATTTGTTAGCGGGGTATTTAGACCAAGTGCCAGCCTGTTAAATCCATAACCCTGCTGCTCTACACTGTGGAGAACCTGGAATTTGAACACCTGTGTAACTACAAGGACAGGGCGGAAACCCATCAGTCAAAATAGCTTACTGCTAATTCCAAGCAGGACTATTCAAAGACATCTAGAGTCACCGATGGGCAGTCATAGCTTATATTTACACACTGAGAACCGGACCATCACGGCAGCTTCAGAGTTCAATCAGTTCAACAACTTCAATCCACGACTATTAAAGGAACGGTTCTCTTAAAACACAACAAAGGGAAGGTTTCGATTAAAAATAACTGAAATAGTGCAAAACTGATTTGTTTTTGTTAATATTGCTTTAAGCATGAATCTAATTGCAATGTTTAAAGGGATAGAATATCAGATTATTTGTTGTTTTAGTTAATGTAACATTTTTAATTTTTTTATCTAAAGTTTTCATCAAACAATTATATTTCATTTTAGCTTTAGTTTTGTTGTTTCAGTTAACAATAACAACACTGCCTTCAAGACGATCCAAACGACGTCCTATCTTCTGTTAAACTCAAAAGAAGAAATGTAATGAACGTCCCAATCGCTGTTTTCAATGAACTACAACATTCAAGCTTCAGAAGAGTTGCAAACGCACCATAAAAGTGATCATAAGACTTTTGCGCCATATTCAGAGTCTTCAGAAGTCATTACCGTCCTTCGGATGAGACGCTAAACGAGGTCCTGACTCTCTGTTGTCATTAAAAATCCCAGGATGTCCTTCAAAAAAAGAGTAGGGTTTTAATCCTCATGTATTGATTATGATTATGCTTTGATTAGACTTTGAGTGCCGAGACAAGCGCTATATAAATGTAACAAATTACTATTAATACTATTTGTTAGCTGTGTGGGAATAACAGACCAAACTTTAAGTTGTTATTTGCTGATTATCTTTCCTTCCTATAATCTCGAGAATCACTGCGACCAGATCATTGGGTCAATGAGTTGAAATCGAGGTGAGCCTGATTCATGAATAAATCATTCAGACCACACAAATCTACATCTACATCTGCATGTACATGGACATCTACAAATCTACATCTACATCTGCTGTTATTTTCAAAGGTTAACTTCAATACACACGCAATAGAAGAATCCTTTCTGTGTGAAGAACATTTTAAGAACCTTTTTCCACAGTAAAACACCTTTTTGGGGAATGGAAAACTTTATTTTTATGAGTGTACCACGTCAACAGTGGTAAGACTGTGGGACAGGTATTAGAAACCATGTAGTAAGTGAACACATTTTCCAAGAATGTTTTTGTTAATCAAGAATGAATGTCAAAGGCTTGAAGACGATCATATTCCCAACAATGTTGACCCACAGTCTGGTGCCGTTACTCGAACTACCTGCCGTATGCATGTGGGAAGAAATGCGTTCTTGAGGGAGTATCTTTCCAAAAGCTTCCTTCTTTCCTCCTCACATACAAGAAAGTTAGCACATCTCTAATGCATTTTTTTTTTTTTTTTTTTTGGACAGGACATTAAGTTAACAGGCCATATTTAAGTTTAAAAGCCTGAAGTAAATTAAAGTGATCTCACACACTGCTGCCACAGTAAATCAGGTTTACGTTTCTGAGATCGTTGTCCTACTTTGCTTTATGCAAAACGAGCCTCGTATTACAGAAGCACAGCAGAGGCCAATGGCATTTACTGTTCTTGGCAATCGAGAGTAAACATTGTTCTAAAACCTGTGAGCATACAGTATATGGAAAACATACAGTCTATTATGCATGATCTGGCTGGAGAAAACAGACTGTGGATTGTAACGATGGCTGTGACCAATTTCTAAGGATCTCTCGCTCGTATCGTGTCAAAGCCTGTATTTCATATTAAAATGAGACCTGAGGGCTGAAAAGAACATGCTGTCAAAACCTCAGTGTTGGGAAGAGAGACAGGCCGCATCCCTTTGATTCCCTCTTTGTTGGAATGCTAATTCAGGGCGCTCCAAAAACAGAGAAAACAAGGCTTGCGTAGGTTGATTTGTGCAAGTCTTCATTGCAGATCCTGGGATAGTGGTGTGACTGTGCAGTGATGGCATGAAACGGCAATGTCATGGTTGAAATATACTGGGAGACTGAATTATAACCGTATTCATATACTATAGTCAGTATAGTGTTAAAATTCAGAACTGATTAATAATTAATGAGTTGGAATTTGAATAAAATTGGCCTTTCCTCTCATTGATTATAATAGTTTTCCACTCTGGTCTATAAAACACATTTAATGTTAAGTATACAAGTTTGGAGGTGGGTATGCTTTTGTAATGTTTTTTGAAAGAAGTCTCTTGCTCACCAAGGCTACATTTATTTGACGAATATACAGTAAAAACAGTAGATTATTATTAGAATGTAAAATCGATGTTATCTATGTGAATATATAGTCAAAGTGTGATTTATTCCTGTGATCAAAGCATCATTACTCCAGTCTTCAGTGTCACATGATCCTTCAGAAATCATTCTAATATGATGATTTGATGCTCAAGAAACATTTATGATTAATATCAATGTTGAAAACAGTTGTTTCTTTGAGGAGTTTATTGTTTTCCAAAAAAATCTCACTGATCCCAAACAGTATTTTCTTAAATTTAACATGTATTTCTTTGTAGATATTTCATTATATTAAATATCTACAAATTTATATAATCTTTGAAATATGTATTATAATATATTAAACACGAAATTGTATTGTATTGTAAATTGTATTGAGTTAAATACTATAATTTATTAATATTTTATGTTTCTGGAAATACATGTATGATTGAATGGGTTACAGTTTTCAAAGGTAATTCAGAGAATACCATGGTACTACCATGGTAAATTGTTAAAAAGTGTGAGGCTCTTCTTCATCTGACACAGGGTAACTGATTATCTGTGGAAAGCTCCCCGGATCTGTAGTTTGGGAAGTGAGGTCTGTTCCCAGTGATTTGTCTGGAGATTTGTTTTTAGCATTAGCATTAGCACGTGTCTGAGCTCGCCTCTTCCTCTCGGTTCTCCAAGCCAGATGTTTTATGAATTCCATATTCTGCTGTTTTGATTCATGTGTTTCCCAGACCCGTTTCCTTATTATTCTTTTTCCTTTAGCATGCGACACATTATTTTTTCATAAGCACACTTTTAAATCCAGGCCAGCTCTCACACCCACTCTGTATTATAGAGTAACGCCAAACCCCGTGTCCCACCTTTGCTGTTTTCATCAGGTTTATGGCTGTAATTAAGAGATAGGAAAAGTCAGGCAATTATTAACTCAACTCATTTGTGTAACAATAGCTAGACATTTGAAAGGAAAAAATCAGATAATTTTTAACTCATAATAATTAGTGGTCCTTGCAAAGGCAAGCATTGTTATTTATATTGCTGATTTTGAACTCAATAATAATACTGTAGTGGTATATCGTACTGTTTTTCTGCACTGAGGAAGCTTTTTTTTTCTTTTCTTTTTTTCTCCATTGAGATAATTATAGATATGCAGCTGAAATTAAGGAATGGAAATGGACTAAAGTTTCAAATGTGAGAGGTTAATCACTCCCTTATTTTGTACAGATTTTCAGATTTTCACTGTAAATGACATGCCAAAAATGGTGAGGAAACCATTAAGACGCTCTTATGAGGCTTTCAGACCACTTGAGTCCAGCAGGTGTTCAGTGTAACCAGACATAAAAACACTTTCAGTTTTATTCTGAAAAGGGTTATTCAACAACGAGAAGCAAAGTCCCGTTCGGGCGGTGGCCTGGTATTAACTTCCTTCCACTAATCTCCAAGACTGAGAACATATATCTGCTAAAGGACTTGAGCTGCCATATTTTACTGTTAATTTGGTGTTTCATATAATTCTCCGGTGAGATTATGTCTGTACACTATATTTTTGATTGGATTTCCAGCCCCTGGATTTGTCTTTCAGCTGTTCCTGTAAGATTAGGAGGAGAGAAAACATGTTATCATATGTTCTCTGACACACTGACACACGCTCATATCGGTAATCCGAGTTCAAATCTGTGCAACTCTTGCCAATCATATCTACACTTCACCAAATAAACAATTTATAGAATTGCAATGAAATATTTCGTTAAAGAAAGGAATTTTACATATATGTATAGTGAGGCATGTTGTCACACTATATACAGTATAAGCTTTGAAACAAAACAAATAATGAAAAAAAAACAAACATATGTGACAACTTGTTCTGAGCATATATTTATAAAAAAAATACCCTGTTGTACCAAGTGTGCACTTGTAGTGAACTTCAATTAAAAGAAGTACTTTGAGATAATGTAATAATGAAATAAAAGGCTACTTAAGTGTAATTTTGCAATAATATTA
Source organism: Rutilus rutilus (assembly GCF_951802725.1). Lineage (NCBI taxonomy): Eukaryota > Metazoa > Chordata > Actinopteri > Cypriniformes > Leuciscidae > Rutilus > Rutilus rutilus. The sequence continues at coordinate 28,658,088 of NC_140228.1, forward strand.
AATTAAGTGTTGTACTTTAAAGTCCATTTTAAATCATGAAGTTTTAATAATCTTTTGTCGTGCTTTAAAAAAGTACACTTATTTTGACATGTTGACATGCACATGCAAAAAGTACTCTATATAATTTTATAAAAGATTATAATTTTAACTGCAGAGTGTTAATTTTATATTTACATATTTGAAATGTACTAAACTACAACATCATTCCAAATATGTAAATATATTTCAATACATCAATTTCGACAGTTTTGGCAGGAGAGCAAAATGTAGGAAAGGAAAGTGGGTTAGAAATGAGAAATTACATTAAAGTATATTTTAGTTTACCATAAAGGCTTGGCAGTAAATTTGACAGTACATTTTAACTGTATTTCAAAGATGTAGAATTAATTATGAAATTACATATAAAGATGTGTTTACATCCTAAAAAAATCTAAAGTTCAGCTAATTGAATTTAATATAAATTTAAACTATAATACATTTAATTGCAATTACCCTTCAATTAAGTGTCAAACAACATTACATTCAGTTCACACTTAAGTTTCTACTTTTGAAGCATATTATTTCCATAACAATTTTTTTAATTTTTTTTAAAAGGGTTTACCTTTTTTTTGTGGGTATTTAAAAAAGGGTATTCTATAACATTTGTGAACTATATCCAAATGTTTAACCTTACTTATTGTAAAGTAGTAGTAATCATAATAATCATAATAATAACTAATACTCTTTTCCCTCTCTAAGATAAACAGCATTCTGACAAAGTCTGCTTTTAATAAAAAAAAAAATATATATAAAAAGAAATCATAGAAGTCCTCAGCTGTTTGTGAGTTGCCTTGGTGACGCAGGGCTGAATCCTGCAGTCGAGGTCGGTCTCTGTTAATGCAGAGCTGATTGTGTGTGTGTGGAGAGGCATCTTCAGGAGAACACCGCTGTGAGTCCAGCCTGTGGGATTGCTGACATGTTTTTATGAGATTTCTGTGTTGTCCAGTGCTCTCTAATCATCCTCCTCTCTTGGCCATGTGTGTGTAGTTGAACATTCGGTACAGACGGCCTAATTATCCCATCTTGAGCATGGACCGCGTGCCCCTTTACAGAACCTCTTACGGTTGCTCCATCACGAACATGACCCCTTAGATTCTGGATTAGAAATGGGAAATGGTCATGTGTTTTGTGCTACTGCATGTTGCGAAACGGAAGAGAAACTAAAAACCAAGGACGTTGAAAAAGCTACTAGTCGGTGGGTGGGTCGACTAGTTTAGGAAGCCTTGAATAATAATGCAGGTTTAGTGTAACATCCTCCAAAACCCTGATCAGGGGCCGGTTTCACAGAGATAGACTTTGACTATGGTTTAGATATAGTAGATAGTCAGACTTCAGATAGACATCTAAATCAGACCGTTGCACAAAGCACTGAAGACTCTGACTATCTTAAGTAGGACTACACTGCAATGCATTCTGGGTAAAATAAGACACTTTTCAAAACAAAAAACATTGCGGATCGAGTAAGCGCATTCAACCGTTCAGTGCAGTTTACACCAGCGGAAAATATGTTTGTTGGAGGAGTATAACAGTTACAAGGACATTTTACTTGGGAAATTTGTAGTAACAAGAAGACATTTTTAAATTATGAGCCATTTTCCCTTTTCTTTTGGCTGTTTGTAATGTAACTGATTGTTACTGCTGGTTGCCAAGGTAACAGAGTCTTAGACCTAAGTTAGCCTGCGGGGGTCAAGGGTGTCTAATTTTTTTGGTCTAAATTAAGTCAGTCTTTATTTTTGTGAAACAGTCTAACTTGCATTAGACTAGTCTATGAGCACATGTTAGACTTGTCTAACACTATAGAGCGGTCTAAAATAGCTTTGTGAAACCAGCCGCTGATGCATTTCATAAAGGCAGCATATGGATATTAAAGACCTATCTATTCATTCATATTTCGTTTTTCACTTCTCTGACATAAACTCCGCCCCTTCTTACAAGCTTAAGCTCACATTCAGATCTGCCTCCATCCAATCGACAAATGATTGACAGAACCAAGTTCCTGCCCTACATAATTTCTTTTTCAATAATCCGTTTCCTTCAGATATACATCACATTACTCAAGAAAAGATCCGTCTCTACTTCTGTTACAGCAACACTTTCAGGAGCACAGATGAAGGATGCGTTTTTGCATTAAAAAAATAGCTGGACAGAACATAATGGAAGCATTTTAAAAAAGTTACAACAATTTTTAACATATTGTCTTAAAAGCCTGAACGCTCAAGGCGTGAGATGCTGAAAAAAAACAGTAAAATGTGACGCAATGACCAAAGTCATCCATCTGTATACTTTGAGTTTAAAAAGAATTTGAAATATGAAAGTTACAAAAAAAAAAGAAAAAAAAAAGTTGCATTTCTAAATGCATCTTTAATCCCCCACTGTTAAAGTAATTAAAGTTCAAAAACAACCAAATTATACATTACTACATCCTAACCCAATCCTGCTTGAAACACAGCTGGTTTCTAATTTCCTCGTTGTATACGCCTCAGGTTTCTTTTGCCTCTCAGGCTTCATATTGAGTGTTTATTTCAGTGATAAGCAATCACCCAAAACTCACAAGCATGTCCAGTTGGAGTGATTCGGATGGACACAGCTGGTCTCCGCACCTGCAGCCACTGACCGGCCTCGTGTCCCTCAGAAAGCCACGAGCGTAGCATCTGTTTGGCAAAAGATCTCGCTGCTGGACAGACGATGACCCCCGCAGCCATGGGTGAATGCGGGCTCGCAAGTAAGCAAAGTCCAAATGAATTTGGAATCGCAAAGAATCTCCAGGCTATTTCTGTACTCATAAACTTGTTTTGTTGTGTGACCAATATTGAGCCTTTGTGAGTATCTGTGTTCATGTTTGTCCTCATCCAACTCCTGAGAATGAGCCACTGCTAGTATTTTGAGACTACCAATGATTGAATTGTTGGTGAGTATTTTTCACATTTAAGTACATACATTTGTAAATCTGCTCGATTAATCTGCAAAGACTTTAATAGGTTAATCTCTCCAAAAAAGTATAAACACTGTGACTCTGGTGCTATGAAAGCATTGTTTTGTTTGTTTGACCCAGCAACAGCTCAACCAATGGGATGAGTTGGGGGCGGGGCTAGCTGTGTTTCTAACCAATAGCAGACAGGAGGGGAGTTTGAGAAACCTGTCTGAAAACAGTCACAGTGGCGGATCAGTGCTAATGCTTAAAGGGACAGTTCACTCAAAAATGTATTTACTATTATTTTGTGTTTCACAGAAGAAAGTCACACAGTTTGACGGTGAGTAAATGAGAGTGAACTACTACCCCTTTACTGTTTGTTTGGCGGACAATATTGCCTTCTGTGCACAACTTGGCAACTGTGTAATATAGAAAAAGGCATGTGTAGGGTGAAAACATTTTAGAAAATAGACATTTCACACCATTAGAGAATAGGTGGTTGAAAAGATTACTGGATAACATTATCATGAGACATAAATTGCTTTTCGTTTTCCATTTGGCCAGAGATTTTCCAGTTTTTATTCCCTCACCTTACAGAAAGCGTGATTGAAATGATGATTGCTAAAATGATGAACACTTTCCTATAAAACCCACATTATGGTTTGAATCCCAATGTCTGCTTAAATACATTGATATAGGTGAGTGAGAAGGATATCTAAATATAAGATATGATTGAAACTACAACCGTAAAACCAGCCTATGACACCTTGTTTTTATGCTATTTAGACTGAATTTAATTCTTAAACTTCGTTTACACATGGTGTTAACATTAATCCAAGTGGGCAGTGCTTATTACACGTGTAAATGGGGTCCAACATTTTTGTGTTTCAGTCATTCAAACAAAATTCAATGGTAGAAAATGCTTATGACCACCTCAAATGTGTAGTGTAAAAGCTAATCCATCTTCAAAACAGTAGAGCGCCTCATCATCTGTCAGATCCACACAGCTACAACAAGTGATTCAAACTTTAAAAGCATCAAAAGAGATTGGCTGTCTGATCCAAACATTTTGAAAAGCCTATAAAGACTCCACTGGACATCCAAAGTTCAAATAATATTGGAGCTTGACTAAAATAGCAATTAGCAAGTCACATTTGGGATGAGATCAAAAATAATAATTATACATTTATTTGAAAGAGTGTGTCACCTGTGCTTTTTTCAAAATCGGGACATGGCTGGACTCAAACCTGCATCACCCATATGGGTGTCAAGACTCAATGGGAACCACATACTGGATGCTAACCGCCGCAACACAACTATTACGGGTTTTTGACAGCTGCATCAGTCCGTCCTTTCAGCAAGAGCTCAGCTGGAGGTTTTCAATGGATTTCCTGTTGGGGGTTCGTTGAGTGTTCGCTTGAAGATGTGAGCGGATGGGATGGTAATGGAGTGGAACTTAAAGCAATCTCACAAAACAACCCGAGATGAAGGGAAAGAGGTGGAGAAGTAAGCAGTGCAAAAGAGAGCATGTCAGACTTAAACAGGTATTGAGTCTTTCCTCTACATTGGCTGGCCGTCATGCGTAGCAAGCATATTACTTAAACCCAGAATTAAAAAATATCACAACAGTGTAAACATTTTTTATGAATACTAGCATTCCATTTGTCAGAATTGTGTTGTTTATTGAGCCTTTTGAAGGAAAGTGCAATAGAAGCTTGTACTGCATGTTGCTAAATGTCCAAATGCCATCGGCCCAGTTTGTAGTGTTAGCTGACTTGTGAAAAAATTGCCCCAATTTAGGCCAAAACCATAAGGTTTTTACAGTGCTGGAACTACTTAAGGGACCTTGCTTTGGATCTTGTGGGTGTTTAGCTCAAAAATAGAGTTTTTTCAGTTAATGGAATGTCCTTGTGATGTTGAAATTGCGTTCTATGCATTTTTAATTGTTTTGAATTAATCATTAAGAGTGTCCACTCAAAACCCACTAAAGAGAGACTCCATTGGGTCTATACCGTAAAATACATTATGGCATATTAATTTGTCAAATGGGTTTTGCATTGTTCCTCAATGGATCATTGTAATATCACTGTATATAAAGTGGCTGAAGTTACTTTCCCTCTAGATCTTTGACTATCTGTAATTGCGTGTAAATGTGGCGGTCTGCAAAAATGCACAAGGGCGGCACATGGCCATTCGGAAAATTCCTGAAATAACAGTGTGCAGGTGGGAAGGGGTGTCTGGTCCAAAAACTGTGTAGTGTGAACAAATTGGAAATGTTGGGCAACAAATCTAGCCAAAGTCACAGTCATAGTCAAGTCGATGGCCTCCAGAGAGAGTCCAGCAACTGGCAGAGAACAACCAACACACATGGTAAGTTGCATTAAATATTTGTTGTTTTGAGGCTGAAATTTCAGCTGCTTGTTTTAGTGCCAGATTCACTATTGAATTTATGAACAAGCCACTGCTGCTATCCATACAAAGTTTCATGTGTGCAAACAATCACACACAAGAGTATTCAGGTAAACTCAATTACACTGAATTGGCTTCAAAAATACAGCACACTTAAAGCTGCTGTAAGCGATAATATGTGCCTCTGCGACTTATCCTATACACCTCATGGGAGACATGGGAGGCAAGCGCACTAACAAGGACACTAAGTACTTCAGCCTCTAGCTAGTGCGCCTCTTGAGGCCATGGGAGTGAGGTTTACTTGCACAGATCTTTACTAGCCGGCTCCGCTACTCGCCCCTCTAAACCTCAATCCCATCCGGGTCACGGCACCAATGCGACACAAGCTTTAACAGTGATTTTACTTTTGCACTGATGTTACTAGTGACTTACAACAGTATGATTTAATTGCAAACTATTAATTTATGTCATAACTGTTCGTGTACTTTAACTGTGTTTAGTTTTTAAGGTGGGTTGATTGATTATTTGTTCCCCTGGACTGTGCTTTTCAATGACATGTGACTAGCTGTGTGTGTGTGTCTCTCTGTGTGTGTGTGTGTGTGTGTGTGTGTGTGTGTGTGTGTGTGCAGATGTAAGAGAGTGAGTGTGTGTGTCCAAAGCTTTTTGAGTTTTCTGCTGTTAAAAGACTTTCATATGGAAAAGACTTTTCATATATATATATATATATATATATGATTACAGTATATTACAGTTTATTTTCATTTACAATTTTATGAATTAAAAAGCTCGTAAACATTTCTTATTGAAATAAACTGTTACACATAAAAAGTATTATGCAATTATTTCAGACATTTATTGTTATATTGAACCTTTTTGGCATGAAGGGTTTTTTAAAATTGAGTCTAAAGCCATAGAGTTTTATAAAGAACCCCACTGAACATTTTATTATAAGAGTATATAATTTTTTGGGTAAAAAAAAAAAAAAAACTATTTTACTATGGAAGCAGATTAGTCTCAAATATAATTCACGCAAAAAACATGATTCACAAATGCGTAGACAATTTCACATGCATGAAACCTAATTCACGTGCGTGAAAAAAATATATATATTCACAAAAAGCAATTCACATGCGCAAAATAAAATTATATACTCAAAAAATACATTTCACAAATGCAAAACACAATTCGTAGGTATACAACTGTGCACAAAAACCTTTGAATGTTTAAAATGTACGAGTGTATCCTTGCATTTGAATGTGCAAATCGTCATTCACGTACGAATCGCCTTAGATATGTGTGTGTGTGTTTTTGAGACTTTCCTGGCAGCATAACACTCGTAACACAGAGCAGTCGTACTCTTTAGCCAATCAGATTTAAGCTTATCAATCGACCAATCAGTATCACGTGAGGGCGGGCCTAGCTACATGTTACGTCATCAGCTTTCGACCAGTTCATGGCTGAGCAGAGGTAAGTGCAGTTAATCGTTCATTTCTGTGTTAACTTAAGTTAAAGAAGTTTGAGATCAGTTGAAGCAATACTTTAAGAACTATTAACTGATGTAAGCAAGTGCTGTTGTAATCAGATGTCCCATATCGTGTCAAAAATGAAGAAGAATGATGCTTGTTTTGTTGTATTTTAGCTGAAGGTACAGACAGCTCTCACAGCTGAGCTACAATCACGCTAATGATTGCAAAACAATCATCTGTGGTCAATACCCATCGAGATTGTTCTTTAAATAGTGAATAGACCTATTTTAATGAGCAGCCAGTGTTTTTTGCCATTTGTGTATGATGTTAAATTATTATTAACACTTGTTTCCCTGCATTTTATCAGGATTACTCACCTTTGGTGTGACATCTGGATAGCAGTCACGGACATCTTAATTCATGTTGTTTCTTTATTCTCTTTTATACTTTTTTTTTGTATTTATGTCTTAATTGGTAACACTTTATTAAAACGTTTCATTAGTTAACATGAACTAATAATGAACTGCACGTGAACAGCCTTTATTATTTTTTGTTAATGTTAACATTTACTAATACTTCATTAAAATCTTGTTAACATTAGTAAATGCACTGTGAACTAACAATGAACAGCTGTATTTTTAACTAACGTTAATAAAGATTAACAAACACAGCAACAAATGTATTGCTCATGGTTATTTAATACATGAACTAATGTTAACTAAGTTATTGTACCTTATTGTAGAGTGTTAGCAATATATTCAACATGCATTTCCTTGTTTTGTGCTGTATTGTGATCTCAAGGTTTTTAAATAAGGTTTTTTATTGTCATCTTAAGGTCTCAGGACAATATTGTGAAGCATTAATTTTACTTTGCCTAGTAAAATAGGCAAATCTGATTTTATGCTGATGAGACAAAGGTACTTATCATAGAGAGGCAATTAAGATTATGCGACTAAGATTACTCAGTAAACTCTATTCAAATACCATCACTTAATTTCCCACGTCCTCTGTCTGCACCTCTTGTACTATAAGGTTTTAGTACTTTAAATATCAGGACAAAATCTTATATGTCCTAACAGAGAGGTCTACTGATGACCGGACTGAACACAATTCATTTGTTAACTTTTCACATGATGTATTGCACTTATATTTATATACTCTAAAAGCAAAGTACACTCTGACTGGATCTCACAACTCCTGAAGAGACGTATATTTCTCTGTACTGAATATTGTGCTTCACAGTTTAGACTGTCAGTTCATGATCTTCATATGTAACAGGAACATTAATCATAATCAAGTCATTTTATATATTTTATTCCCAAAGGATTCAGAAACTTTCAAATGAATAAAACGTGTACATCAAATTGAACTATGTCTGAATCTTTTAATTCTTACAAGAACATTTAATAATGCATGCATAGCAAGGCTTTATTCCTAAAGCATGTACATATAGTCCGCAGGAGACAAATGAATACAGTAACAATGCATCACTTTCAACCTCTTGTTGAAACAACTGTCAAAATGGATGGCTTGCAACATGACTGTTTTAAAAGAATTACAGTAGAAATGGTAAGATCACAGTACTGGTTGTCTGCAACTTCATACATCATCTGTCTTGGAAATCTGAAACAATAAAACTACATAATATATGCAGATCAAAACATGTCTCCTATATATGCACGTCATTACATACATTATCATAGGTTGAATGTGTGGTGGACAGGACTTGAAAATCCATCAATACTAAAAATAAATGTTTATATTCACATGTGGACTAAACAGCAGTTAATAAACTATTGCTTCAAATGATCTCTAACTTCTGAACACAGAAATGAACGATTAACTGCACTTACCTCTGCTCAGCCATGAACTGGTCGAAAGCTGATGACGTAACATGTAGGTAGGCCCGCCCTCACGTGATACTGATTGGTCGATTGATAAGCTTAAATCTGATTGGCTAAAGAGTACGACTGCTCTGTGTTACGAGTGTTATGCTGCCAGGAAAGTCTCAAAAACACACACACACATATCTAAGGCGATTCGTACGTGAATGACGATTTGCACATTCAAATGCAAGGATACACTCGTACATTTTAAACATTCAAAGGTTTTTGTGCACAGTTGTATATCTAAGAATTGTGTTTTGCATTTGTGAAATGTATTTTATGAGTATATATAATTATATTTTGCCCATGTGAATTGCTTTTTGTGAATATATTTTTTTTTCACGCACGTGGATTTTTTTTGTGTGTACGTGAATTAGGTTTCATGCATGTGAAATTGTCTACGCATTTGTGAATCATGTTTTTTGCGTGAATTATATTTGAGACTAATCTGCCTCCATATTTTACTGGTAAAATATATTTATTTACAACATGCCAAGTACCAATGTTATGGTAATAATACAGTAACAATTTATGTATCAAAGTACCATGGCACTGTATTTTTTTGTTGTGATCACTATACCTTGGTCGTACTGTACTACCTTTTTTTTTTTCTTTTCTTTTTTTTTTGGAAAGGTTGCTCTAATCTCATCCCTGGCCTACTTCTTCCTTTCAGCCCCTGAAGACCTTGGACTTCACCATCCATGCACTCTTCCTCTCATCTCGTTCCAGTATTATCACTTTTTTTCCCCCTTTGATGTCACTGGCCAGAACGTGTGGAAACATCCCTTTTCATTTGCATTTCCAGTTTTGAGAAGCTGTCAAAGGCCATTAGCTGAGTTTCAGAAGAGCTGGGAGGAATTATCTTACGCTACTGAGTGTCATGGTTGTCTGGTTCCGGCCCTCATCTTGCAACAAGCGCACAATCTTGTCCACTAATAAAACCAGACAACCCCTGGCGGACCTGAGCCCGAAGCGACCGAATCAATTGATCGTGGCAAGGTCAACATGAAAGCAGCTACTTCCATTTACAAAATGGAGAAAAGGATATGACGGCAGTAATATCATAATAGAGCTACGATAATTTGGCCCAGCCTTTTGTCAAATGATAGCAGCAAAATCGGGTAGTTTTGGGGGTTTCATGTCACCATTCAAACAGTTGAAAGCCTTGGATCTGATCTCACATGAAACATAAGTTATGATGAATTAGGTTGAATACACTAAAAAAGCTTTAAATTTAAGTTAGAAGCCAATACCACATCAAACAATGAGAGCTTGGAGGAATTCTTTCCATTTTCATGTACTTTCCCCCCTCAGAACTGGCCGTGATATAATGACGGATGGCCCGGTTTCGGTTTCAGCGCCGCTCTGATTGGTAGCAGCTTTGTGGAAGCTCAGTTTATCAGACTCTTGAATGAATTACACTATATAAAGCGAAGGCTTGTAAATGAATAGAGGCAATTCAGTAGCATATCTATCACTACACTGAGCACCTGTAATGATACCTGTATAATGAGGTGTATATTGACATGATAATTGTCTGGATTCAATTAAGGGAATAATTCCAAACCCGTGCAACAATAATTAATACACTCTATTTCTTCCTCGACAGACATCCGGCAGACAGCTATTCACCCGCTTACATTTAAATGAGAGTGTGTCCGAGGGGGGAAAATTGAAAAGAAAAGAAATTATATTGTGGATAAATGAATGTAAGCCCGTTTTAGGACCATTGTTATTTTGTGCAATTTTTTTTAATCGAACTTACTTTTTTTTTAAAGGCGCTTTTCATTGGATTTTCATACATTTTGTATATTATATATAGCATGCATTAAAAAATTAAAAATAAAGCAATACAGCACTGAGATGGTGTATAAAGACTTTACAAATGACATGTTTCATTAGGGTTGTGTTATGATGTCACAATGAAAAATAAGTATTAATGGTTCTACAATAGGTGTCATTTTCTTTAAGCAAAATTACAGTGCTTGCAAGATGAGTGATGTATTGTGCAATTAATTCAGCTCTGAACACATTAACATACAGATGATTTCAGTCAATTTTTAAAAGCTTTGTACTTTATAGCTTGAACATATCCAATTTATTCACTTCACTGATAGAATGATCAGCAACAAAAATGTAAACAACAGATATGTTGTCATTTGCATATTAATTGTGATTGGCTTCCTGTCTTGCCTTTATTTGCATACTGAACTGTGATTGATCTATTTAACCATCTGTAGTAGATTTAAACCAACGTACTGTATGAATAGCAACAGATAGCATTGTTTAAGTGCACATCGTGACAGAAGTTATTCACACAAAGTGTGAGTTATATGCTATTTGATTTAAAGGTGAATTGTCTGAGCAATGGTGGGTGGAGTTAAAAATAGCCATAAGGTCACAAGGTCAGGTATTTGCACAGTGTAAATATAGTCAAAGCGTATATAAAGTTTTAAGACTTTGGGTTGAAATATAACTTTGTTGGCTCTATTTGATTGAAGAAAGCAATTTCTAAGCAGAGAACAACTTGAAAAATGTACATTCACTATATAAATTTCCACGTTCCAAGTGTGTATCTGCACGTTAAAGATAATAAACCACAGAGGAAATAAGAGGGTTACACATTAAGATCTCGCCCTCCTTTCCTTCTCTCCTGACGTTTTCCACGGGCAGGGTCTCCGACTGTCGATTCCAGCCAGCCGTGCTGAAAAGCAGGCGAGCGTTGCTTATTTTGGCCAGGCCTCTGTATTTTCTCAGCTGAAGCCACAGAATAGTTTGGATCAGAAACAGCCGGACCACTGAGGAGCTGCTCCACTGTAATAAGGAGAAAGAATAAGACCGGCGTTTTCCACGCTCCAAAAGCTGCCTGCAACACGATGGCGAAATGATGAAATCATTTGTCAGCCATACTCAAGAGCTGAAACATGATATATGGGATTTTGCGCTCGTAGTGGTTCGCTTTCATTCATAGCCTCTTCTCCAGCAAAGATGACAACAGAATTGGGTCTTTTGTTGCTACTTACAATGGATGAAAGGATGTTGTGGCAGAGAGAAGCCAAACATGGTTAGCGGTCTCAATGCCAGCGCTGATGAGATGATGGCTTATTTTGACAGTATTTAGTCTTACGATCTGGCAGCCCTCCAACTAATACTCTCTCGTTAGGCGTCAACGTACACCTGCATGATCTAAAGGTGCTTTATTTTCAATTCGGCATCTTCTTCTCAAAGCAAGATGGAAGAGATGCTGGAAGATTCAAACTCAAACGTTGAACAACAGAAGGCTTTGATGCCGGCGTGTCACGATGACAGTGCCGGCATCTTCCGTCTTTGATTAATTTTCTGTAAGTGGGTTATTCTGACACACTGTGTGAAGAGGAACGGTGAGGATTGCATCAGTCTCATTGAAGTTCTCTTTGAAAAGCACATGGTTCATTCGCAATTGCAAACGTGCAAATAGGGGGATCGGGTGGGTGAGCGAGTCGAGAGACAAAAGAGAAACGGGAACAAAGAAAGAGCGAGAGACATGCGAGCAGAAATGAGGGAGTTTGGGATATTGGGAGGAGGTGTGAGGGAATGAACTAGCAGAAAGGATTGTGGGACGTGGAGGTGTGAAAGGTGTGAACTCAGAGATGGAGGTCTTGGCACAGAGTCAGAGATGAGAAGAGGTAAGAAATGAAAGAGAAACACATTGTAGTTAGATTAATGGTGACGGGGAAACTCAAGAGAGAGAGAGAGAAAATCATGCATTTTTTCCTTGATCCTTTGCTTTTTTTACACTACACTATTATCATATGAAATCAGAAACTGTAGAAAATACTTTTTTCCAAACATATAAGCATTTTATCACACAGGAGCCGACAATATTAGCATTACTGCAATTGCAATGTCAAGATAAAACGTAATTGTTTTTTTTAAAAATCACAAAAATATGAAGCAGCACATCTGTTTCCAACATTGATAATAATCATACATGTTTCTTGAGCATCAAATCATCATATTAGAATGATTTCTGAAGGATCATGTGACACTGAAGACTGGAGTAATGATGCTGAAAATTCATCTTTAATCACAGGAATAAATTACACTTTACTATATATTCACATAGAAAACAGCTGATTTACATTATAATAATATTTTGATTTATATTGATTACTATTACTATTTTTATGTTAAATAGTATTTTTTTTGCTACAGCATTTTAGACAAACGAACAACAAAAAGTTTAATTCAATCATCAAAAAAGATACAATTGTTGCCATACAGTAAAGAGCTATGAAAATGTGGATTACATAATAATTTTGGTTTCGGAAGAGAAGGAGAAAATATTGTGATGTTAAAGTCTTCTTTTCTACAGACATAAGACTAGACAAAAGTTTGAAAAGTGAGTGAGAGTCACTGAGAGAACATGCCTAGCAGCTGAGGAAAGAGAGGGTGGAGGAGAGAAAATGAGGAGGAGGAGAGAACGAGAGAGAGAGAGAGAGAGAGAGAGAGAGAGAGAGAGAGAGAGAGAGAGAGAGCGCTCTGGGACTCTTCCCTGAAGTGGCTGTGGGAAGAGCAGCTGTGGCAGCAGAATAAATTTCAATACTGATCAAGTCTTGCTAATAAATAAGACTGCGGATCAGAGCACCTGGGCCTTCTCCAGCGTGACTTCACAGGAGCGTCAGACGAGGATGAGCTGATTATCCCAAACCTGAAACAATCACATTCAACACTGTATCTTCAGAGCTCTCTCGATCAGCCGTGCTGGAATCACACGTGGCACGAGGACGGAGAGGAAGAGGACACACTCTCTTCAGTGAGAACGTAACCGAGGCCTTCATTCGGGAGCTGATGAAGAGGAGAACAGAAGACGACAGTGGGGGAACCTGTACGATTCGCTCCATACACTCCCCTCATATCTTTGATAAGGCCATAGCATTTGAAATAGCATAAAAAAGACAAGATGAAAAGTATGACATCTAACAGATCACTGGGACTTCTTTATACTACTGTTATGATGCAGAAATGATGAGGATATGAAGAAATTGGAATGGAGGTAGTAGACGTTTAGCAAGATCAAGTTAAAACCACATTCTTCTTTTGGTTTGTACATTTAAACCAAAATTCTCCTCGGCAATATGGATAAAAAAACACCCCTTATTAACAGTAAAATCGGTTACACTTTATTTTGAAGGTTCCTTTTGTGCATTCTGTTGACTATAAGCAACTTTGCAACTGTTTACTTTTGGCATACGCTTTTATCCAAAGCGACTTGCATTGCATTTCAAGGTACACATTTACACTCTTATCACTTCTTGCTTTCCCTGGGAATCAAACTCACGAACTTGGCGATGCAAGCGCCAACGCTCTACTGTTTGAGCTACAGGAAAGCTGCGTGAGAAGAGGTAAGAAATGAAAGAGAAACACATTGTAGTTAGAGGAAACTCAAGAGAGAGAGATAATCATTCATTTCAACTGCATTTTTTCCTTGATCCTTTCCTTTTTTACACTATTATCATATGAAATCAGAAACTGTAGAAAATATTTCCAAATATATAAGCATTTTATCACACAGAAGCCGACAATATTAGCAGTCCTGCATTTGCAAATGTCAAGATAAAACGTAATTGGTAAAAGAAAATCACAAACATATGAAGCAGCACATCTGTTTTTAACACTGCATAATAATCATAAATGTTTCTTGAGCAACAAATCATCATGTCAACTAGCAGTCATTAGAGTATTAGTAGACGGTCTGATTAATATAGATATTCTACTGACTTTAAATAACTTTACAAGTACATGTAAACTTATCCTAACCCTAACTCTACCAGTCTACTAATACTCTACAAACACTCTAATGAGAGACATGTAGATGCAATATTACCTATAGTCAACAGAATGTGTTATTCGGACCATCAAAATAAAGTGAAACCATAAAAGCATAGGATTCTCTCTCGTCATGAACACCTATAGGGCCCTATTTTAACGATCTGAAACACAAGTATCAAACGCGAAACGCAATTAACTTTGTGGGCGGATCTCGGAATGGCGCAAATCTAAAATGTGTTGTTCTGAAGTAGCTTCATTACTCATAGGTGTGGTTTGGGCGTAACGTGAAATAAACCAATCAGAGCGTCATCTCACATTCCCTTTAAGAGCAGGCGCGCTTGTTCCATGGCGGATTGCTATTATAACGGCGGATTTGCCAGGAGCGGTTCACAGCCGAGGAGACCGACGTTCTCGTCAGGGCCGTAAAACACAGAGAAGTGACCTTGGGGATGGAGAAACACCCAAATTAGCTTCGGTTAAACAGGCGTATGATGATTTAGGTAAATGTGTAAGCTAGATTTATGCCTATTTTTTCACATCTTCATGGACACCACAATGATTTCCCTCGTGTGGTAATATTTTTCCTTGTAATAATGTATGATTTGCAAAAATGAAAACTGCTGCTTCTGTGTAGATGAGAGAATCAAAGTGCATGCCCTCAAAATAGCATCTGAATAACATGCGCAACGAGCCACTGACTTTAGACTAGGTTTCTCCTGGTCAGTGGTGGAATTGTTTTCTGAAACTGCAAAATAGCACCAGGGAACGTTTGCGTCAGGACACGCCTCCTCTTTTCGCTGAACCGCCCCCGGGAGCGCAAGTTCATTCCCTAGTTTACCGATGTGCGTCTGTGGAGGGAAAAGTCCGCTGTGCGCGGGTGCAAAATATGAATGATACATGCGTCGGCAAAGTCAATTGCACTGGGTGCAAGATAGGGCCCATAGAGTCAATACATCTATATGCAATCACACATGTAGAAAAACATAAAGCATCTTCTGAAACTGCGCTAAACAATGGCGGGAGTCAATTCAAGCGTATTTAAACATGAACTTCTGCAAACTTATATCTGGGTCATTGAGAACTTATTAACTTAATAAACAGCGACTGGATTAAAATCAACTTTAATTACACCAACAAATCAACAAGAAAATAACCCCAAAAAATAACATGTCAGAATGGAAATGAAGGAGAAAGGGATTCAGCAATCCCAGATGACTCCAAACCGCATCGCACCATCAAAGGAGAGAGCGGGGGGGAAGAGGCATCGTTTTCAAAGCATGATGGCAGACTTGAGTTTCTGGGTTACAAATTAACAATGTAAATATCTTTGCTGTTAGCAATTATACATGCTTCCATCTGTGCATCAAGCTCTCTGTAGTTTCCTCTGAACATCGTTCGATGGGCTCCAGACCTCTTGCTTCCAGGAGTTACAGTTCGTTCCACTCATTCATCGGGAAGGCGAGGAGAGCAGCTCTTCTATGTCATTAAACTCGTTTGGCAAATTCAACGAGCTAGGCTAATGAGAAATTCTAATTAATATTCTCATTAGATTTTTTTTATATAATTGCCAGCACCCTCTGATTATGGAGCAGGAGGGTATCGCACACGACACAGGCACAATAGATACCAGATAAAGATTACTGTAATGTTCAGACGCTAAACAAGTTCAGCTATCATGCTAATTACAATATGCTTTGATGATAAATACATGCCTTCAGTCGACTCATTAAGCTGTACGCCGGATTATTTTCCCTGGCGCAAAGTTTACTACCCGTGCGGCGCAACTGTGTGCATTTGTTTATGTTTGTTTGTGGGATGGGAGGATATTCACAACGAACGGGGAACACAACAAATGCTATAAACATGTTTCAGGCCTCTCTGATGGCCTGACTATGACTTTCAGGACTGTGGTTTAGTACACTTTTATATGGAAGCTTGTTTACGCCACAGATTAAAACATTTTAAAAGATAATTGTGACTATTTATCTCACAATTGCGAGATATAAAGTCAGAATTGTGAGATATAAACTCACAATTACGTGATAAAGTCAGAATTGCAAGATATAAACATGCAATTCTGAAAAAAAAAGTCAGAATTGTGAGTTTATTTCTCACAACTGCAAATTTATATAAAACAATTCTGAGTTTATAACACACAATTACGACTTTATATCATGCAATTCTGAGAAAAAAGGCCAGAATTGCGAGTTTACTTCTCGCATTTGCAAATGTATAAATCACAATTCGGAGTTTATAACACAATTGTGCCTTTATATTATGCAATTCTGACATAAAAAGCCAGAATTTTGAGTTTATTTCTCACAATTGCAAATTTATATATAACAATTCTGAGTTTATAACACACAATTACGACTTTATATCATGCAATTCTGAGAAAAAAGGCCAGAATTGCGAGTTTATTTCTCGCAATTGCAAATTTATAAATCATAATTCGGAGTTTAGAACACGCGACATTATATTATGCAATTCTGAGATAAAAAGCCAAAATTGTGGGTTTATTTCTCACAATTGGAAAATTATATATAACAATTCTGAGTTGATAACACACAATTACGACTTTATATCATGCAATTCTGAGAAAAAAGACTAGAATTTTGAGTTTATTTCTCACAATTGCAAATTTATATATAACAATTCTGAGTTTATAACACACACTTGCGACTTTATGTAATGCAATTCTGAGATAAAAAGTCAGAATTGTGAGATAAAAAGTTGCAATTAGCTTTTTTATTTTTTTATTCTGTGCTGGAAACAAGTTTCCATACATTTAGGTACACTTATGTGGCATTTAATTTAATTAAGTGGGTTATTGGTTATTTTAGGTCTGCTGGTGTTTGACTGTGGATGGAGGTTCTTACAGCAGATGATATGTCACTCATCACGCCATGCCTTGCTCCAGTAGGTCTGGCTAGGTTTGTTCAAATCCCTAACCTTAAATATAAATAGCTGTATTAGTTATCCCTGCCTAATTAAGGTATTTCTTCTGAGCTAAAAGAATGAATGCGCGAGAAATGAATGAAGTGCCTTAAGTAAAACAGAGATAATGAAAGTGGGGTGTTTGAGCAGTGAGAGGAATTCCTCTCCCGCATTCCCGTCTGAGCTGACGTTTGATTGACACGCGACTTCAGCAGGGATTCAGCCTGAGGAATGTGTCCGAACACAGAGAGCCCATTCCTCCCGCAGCAAGAAAGTGTGTATTGATCATGTGCGTGAGAGGTACTCGTGGTTGGCCATTAGTTCACATTAGTTCATTTAGAGAGAAAACAGTTTGACCGGTACGGTATTTTTAATAAAGAGACCTTTTCATTGTTAACCACCCCTGAAGAGCAATACTTTCACTTGATTTGATTCTGGAGCCGAGGATATTGATACAATCTCTACAGCATGTAGTGGAAAACTCATGACACTGCTCATAAATAAATAGCGAAATGTTAGTTCATGTGGATCTTAAAAGTAGAATCATCCCACAGGACCAAAAAAAATCAACAACAACAAAAAAAAATCTGGAGAGATCATATGAAGACTTTTGCTGAAGCATATTTTAATCATATTTAATCATATTTTGAAATAGCTTTTATTTTTATGTTCAGGTTTTCGTTTAATTTTCGTTTAAATTTTAGTCATATTTGCTTTTGCCCTTTTTTTCTTTCTTTTTTTATGTATATATGAAGAGTTCAGATGCAAAAGCCTCTAAGTGCCATCTGAAATCTTCTAGAATGATAATTTTGATCAAGCTCGTGTATTTAAGCTCAGTAATTTCACTTAAATGGCAATGAAAATGACCTATTAATTGTCATTTAAGTGATATTACTGATAAAAATGATCATTCTAGAAGAAAATTTCAGAACTCTTCATATCTTCCATATATTTCAACATGTTTTACATTGCTTTAACTCATCAAAATAAGATAAGCAATTATCAACTTTTTTTTTAAGTCAGTTTAATGTAATTTACGTTAAAATGACTTAAACATCCAAGGTGATTGTACTTAATTTACTTACTAAACTTTTTTTTTTTACAGTATACACACACACAAATTCATAATATAGCTCTGTACTGTTACTGAATGTCAACAGTCGTCTCATTTGTGCCTTATTTTTCAACAAGACAAAGTTTGGATCCAAAATCAATAAAACAAACATTTGACTTGAAATGTACCACATGCACATGAACTTTGTCTCCAACAAACAAACCCTGATATCATTTTCTCTCTACATTGTGGGCTTGAACAACATTAGGATTAGGTTTTTTATTATTATTATTATTAATGAGCTAATTATTAAAGTTCCTCATAAGAACTCCAGAGAGTTTACACAAATTATAGCCTCACAGAGAGATATATTCATGAATAAATGACAAAAAAATTAACTTTGCCACGTTAATGACGCTCCAAATCAAGATGATTCATTCCGACCACACGCACGAGCACATCCAAACTGCCCACACAGCACTGAGCGCTCTCACTGCAGAGAAACTCATGCCTCGCAGCTGAGCAAACGCAGTGAGATGACAGGCTGTCGGGTCACGCCTGATGCCTGCCAACCCGATGCCCAAATGTGCCATTTCCAAATGGTACAAGTGATACCACGGCCTGCTCCTTGGTGCTCCGATAATGGCAGTAGCATCACGACTCCCAATACCCCGAGATCCAGACCTCCTCCGGCTGTGTGTATGCATCTGACGCTCCTTCATCATACAGTCAGAGAAAAACAGATGGGCACTACACACTTCATCTGGACCCCGGGGAGCCACAGGCACCCTGATAACACCCGTGGAGGAGAGCCAAGCCTCTGAGAAACGGGCTGAGCTTGTGCTGAATACAGCATTTGGTTTGTTTGTATTAAAGATTAAGTTCTGCTTTTTCATAGCTTTGGTGAAAAGAGGAGAGTGATTAGACGTTGCATGAAGAAGATTCGATCTGTGAGCTGTCATCAGTCTGAATTCAGAGCCAAAACAAGCAATAAACGGTGAGCCGAGCCACTTGGACTGAACAGGCCTCAAAGGAGAGACGCCGGTCTGCATTTTTGTGCAACTCTAAATTTTTGATCGATTTGCATTTCATGTGATCCATTCCTGCATTTAATTTGTCTAATCCTGGAGTATGTTTGTCCGCTGCTTTGTAGTCGCACTGCACACAAATAAATAAATGTATTTCGGGAACTGTGTGTTTCTCTTGCTTCCAGTTATAATCCGTTGAAGGCTGCGTTAGGTTATCTTTCCTCTTTCTTGCCGCAAAGCTTTCCCTCCAAATGTTCCGGCACGGCATTTTCCCGCTTTCTTACGTGCCGCCGATTGTGCGTGTGTTTTCTGTTTATCTGGTCCAGCGTGTCAGTTTGTTACAGAGGCAAGCTGTTTTGCATTTGCCCTAATACACAGTGCATAAATATTGGATTAAATAAACAAATCCAGGGGCTAAGGGGATGAATGGTATCGGAAAGTGGGCCTCTGGAGCCAGGAGGAACGCCACGGTCGCGGGCTGTCGCAAGCTTGGCACATGAAAAGGAAACGAGGGAGAAAAGAGAAGGAAGAGAGGGAGAGAAATGAAATGGCGGCTAATCCCCCCGTAGCATTATCTCTCAGGTGTTTTGCAAGCTTTGCCATGTGGAAACTTTGAAACCAGGCCCAGCTTTCATCTGGAGTCTAGGGTGATAGTCTCTTTCTCAGAGAGAAACTTGGCAATGACCTCAAATAACATTCATGCACTTATAGAAGACCTCATCTTCATAAGAAAACAGTCAAATAATCAGTCTTTACCAGCTCATTAAGAGTAAAACCAGCCTACCAGCTATTGACCCACTCGGGCTTTAATCCAGAGTTTGCTGTATTCGCCCAGTCGTGCATATGCATCACGCAATGAACATTTGAGAGAAATGTTTTGAATATGCAAAATGTAAGCATTGAGTTATCACAGCTAACGTCATCGCTGTGATTGATTTGACCACTGGAAAGTTGCAAAAGACATTCTAAACAACACACAATATTGAGTCTTTTACTTCTTGAACAATTTGCATACTAAAGGAAAGAAAGAATCAAAAAGACAAATTCCAAATATAAGTTGTAGTATCTTCAATTCCTTTCACACTTGCATATCAAAGTTAAAGGAATATTCCAGCTTCAAGTTAAACTCAGTTGACTGGCATAATGCTGATTAACACGCACACACACAAAAAAAAATAAAAAAATAATTAAGACTTGTCTTAATTAGGACTTGCTTTACAAATTGCAAAAATCTGGTTTGCAATGATGCACTTACAATGGAAGTGAATGGGGCCAATCAGTAAACGTTAAAAACAACAAGACAGAACAAGACATTTTTGGAGTAAAATTGCATCCAGTTTTACAACTTTGGCAATATCATTATTTACAGCTCAAATAATACATATTTATAACAGAAAAATGTATGTAAATACTTTTAGGTAACACTTTACTTAAAGCCTTTATATATAATACATTAATTATGCCTTATAATGCATTGTATGATAATTGTAACCACAAGTATAATGCATTATACATAAATGCTTTAAGTAAAGTGTTACCTACTTTTATATTATCAGCTTTAATGTCTGTTTATAAATCCTCCATCCCATTAACTTAATTAACCTTGATTGTTGCCTTTTTAAAAGAAAACAAGGGACTAATCAAGTAATTATTTTATTGTGGCAATCAACACAACAGCACAAAGGCTGTCAAATTACAGCAAGTTGTCCTGAACCCAGAATATTCTCATACTGTCAGCGATTTATAGTGACGATAAGAGATTTGAGGATTTGAGGCATCATGAGTGACTATCAGCGATCCCACAAAGTTCAACTTAATGTAAATGTCAATGTAATACAGCAACTGCTAATGGGAGTGCGTACAGTGACGCTCACATGATCCACTGTCCTGATACAGTCCAGTACTGACATAGTCCAGTAGCAATGGCTTCTAGAAACCATAAGTTAGCGCGACTTGGCAAACTCTAGCAACTGAATCGCTGTCAGTCTGAACGCCTCTTTGCTAGCTTAAAATAAAAATATCCCAAGTCACTCTGAATGACTATTGAATATGTGTGGATTTTCCAGCCTCTTAGCTCCCAGTAAATGTCAACACATCCAGTTGGTGACCTGAGGTCCTGGGCTTCATAAATGCGAGCGGGGTGAGTGATTGTGTTAGAGGGTGGGCTTCTGTTCTGGAATCTGTGGAGTGCCATTGTGCATCAGGTTTAAGAGAGCACTGAAAGAGAGCTGACAGTCTCACCCCAGGATACCTGAACGCCTCTTCCTTCTGAAATCAGAGAAAAAGACGGAGCCACTGGCTTGGTTTGTCGGCTTGGATGACCTTTCACTGGGCTCACCAATTCACATTTTCAATGTTTCCCTGCTCATCTCTCTCATTTCTTGCATAACAATTTTTTTTTTATTTTTTTTTTTGTAGCAGAGAGGTGCCCCAGGGGTAAATGTTTGGCCCTATGTCATTTTGTCTCTGAGCAGCTATTTTAGGCATGAAAGACCAACGCTTGAATCTGCTTGAATAGGGAAATACTGAAATCTCAGGTAACACTTTAGTTTAGGGTCCGATTTTCACTATTAACTAGTTGCATATTAGCATACATATTACTAGGATATTGGCTGTTTATTAGTACTTATAAAACACATATTAATGCCTTATTCTGCATGACCTTATTCTACATTTCTAATCCTACCCAACGCCTAAATGTAAATCGTAAATTCAGACATGTTCTGTTTCCCGTAGTGATGCTTGTGCGGTTTTTGTGTACTTTATCATATATGAAGTGCATAAGCTAAAATATTTGTCAAATACACTGATGTTTTTATGTAGTAACAGAAACAGAATCCACTGAGAGCAGCATAAATTAGGGTCTGGCATTTTTTTGAATTTAAATACTCTCCTCCCATAAATTTTACATCTGAATGGGAAACTCCAACAAATGCATATGAAATAAGGTCAGCAGCAAAAATAACCCTGTCCACGCCTTTTCAGCGCTAATTATTCACTGTGTGTCTTTAGTGAATACTGATAGTCGTTTTTTTAATGCCAAAAGAGAGTTTGAGCTGGAACAAGCTGTTAGTAAATCTGGCCCAAAGTGTTTGTACAAACAGTAAAGAGTGATTGTTGCATAATTTACATTACAATACTGCTGTGATCCTATCCTAAAACCTCTCAGAGTTAGCCTGACAAGCCAGACCCACATCAAGATGTTGGGTCTGGGAACACACCATTGGCAGGGCTCAATCCGAGGGGCGGGATAAACGGTTGTTAGCTCTACAACCAACCAGGGTGTTTTCCCACCAGCGGAGCTAGTTGATAGATTAAACTTTTGCCGTATCCGGTCAGCAAAACTCCAAACACATCTTCCTTTTTTAAGAATGACTTCAGTGCCGTTCTTTGTTCTTTTCTCAAAGAAAAGCTTAACTCCAAGTCTCCCAGAGTCACGGCCAAAGCCGATTCGAAAGACCGCTGTTCGCCAGCAGCAGCTCTTCTTTGTTTTCAAGTAGCAGGGAATTCACGCGGAACCGTCACAACTCTGCCATCATTATGTTAAGCCCGCCCACCGACACAATGTGATTGGCCTGACTAGAGTTTGGTCTTTCCAGCTCACAAGCCAACGGAGAGTTGCTAGACGACACTGGCTGCAAAATAAAATTTGCTGCCGCTACACTGTCAGAAATAGGGGTACAGTAGGAGCCCATTTCTGTCCCCCAAGGTACAATCTACACTAACGTACCCCGTAGGGCTTATTTTTGGACCTCAAGGTACATATATGTACCTTTTTGAAGGTCAAAAAGCATTAAAAGGTACATATATGTACCGTTTCTTTTAAAGGAGGGTACCCTTGAGGGTACAGCCCCAGTGATAAGCCATTGTACCCCTAAAGGTACAATTATGTACTTTATTTTCTGAGAGTGTAGGGTGCGTCTAGATTTCTAGGCTATCTCAAAGTATATATATATATATTTTACAATTACTTATAACTGGGGAATTAAATAATGTCTGGTTCTTTCCAAGTATATATACTTTTAGGATTGGGTTGCACAAAGGATCATGAAAAATTAGGTCTGGCAATAAAAACTAGACCAAGAAGCCTGAGGTGCTGGAACTACCCCAAACAGCTGGCTATCAGGTGTCCTTCATGTTAACAGTGGACTGGGACAGTATCAAGTGGCAGTCCCTGGTTTGAAGACAGTGTTTTATTAGATCTGTGTGTTGAGGCGTCTCCGGCTGCCCGTGTAGAACAGCTCCTGAGGGGCCTTAGAGGTTAAAACCCCCCTTGATTAATCACACAAATGTCTCTCTACATGCAACATTGGTCATCGTGTTCCATATTTTTAAATGGTAATGGGAGCAATCGTTTAAGGCGCAGCACAGGGAGCCATCAGTTACGAGAGCTAAACGAGTAATGGCCGCAAACGTGGAGAGACACAGATCATAGTGTGTGTTTCAACCACAAGTATGATTCAGGTGGCTTCGTTTTTAGGGTGTATAAATCGGAAAGTGTTTGAAGGGGTTGATGATGCGTTTTTGATGACTCTGTGTGGAGCTTTGAGGGGGAAAACCCTTTCTCTCTCTCAGGTACCATTAGCCAACACTGCTCACCATCTGCTCGAGCTCGTTCAGATGCCGTACAGTGACGCCTTCCCAGGTAGTCACTCTGATACCACACAGCTCCCACATTAGATCACAGAAACGACAGAAGAGAGAGAAAGTGAAAGAAAAATAACTGGCAGCCCGCCCCCGCTAGCTACCTTCTGTAGCTACTCGACTACCTGCGGCCCCTGGTGAATTATGGGAAACCTGTCAGGCCAAATGAGATTCTCCATTTCAGCGGCTTAATTTATTGGCCAAATTCCTCAGCTCTCAACCAATCACAGAGCACCTGATACATGCAAACATCCAAACTGTGCCAGAGAGAGTAGAAAGGTGGAGGAGATGGACCACTTAGGAAAGTGAATGAGTGCATTTGCAGGAATGGAAGGAATGGAAGTATTTCCTTTCAGTTCAGTCTAGGCATCATCTGGTAAAGGGATTTGCTTATTCTAACCATCACACCATCAAGTCTCGTCACACTTTTGAATCACTCATCAAACATTGCCAATTTGATTTATGGAAAAATATAAATCAAGGAAAAATCTAAGCCATGAATCAGACTGCAGGGTTGCATTGCAAAATCAAGACTGCGAGGCAAAGCATATGCAACATCTAATCCCTTGCCTTCTTTTGGTGGGGCCAGAGTCTCCTCGGGGCCTGGTGAATAACATCCAAGTTTATCAGGGAGAGAGATTCGATACAGAGGCCGAGGAGAAGCAAACACGTGCAGTGTGATGGAAGAGATTGCCATCAGGGCAGAGAAAGCAGATAAGTCCTGCAAGAGAAGCCAGATAAGAGTGATTGGATGGGTCTGGGAGAGGCTGAGGGGTCCAGGTATGTTTGGGGATGGGATGGGATGGGACGCTTAGCGTATAAGGTGATGATAGTTGAGCCCAGGAAAAGGTTAGAGTCAGTGAAGCTTGTGAAAGAGTACATATCTGTGTATGCTTTAATTAAAACACACCGATAACATATACGACATTAACCATGCAGGTTTCACTTTATTTCGAAAGTCCACTTCAGACATTCTACTAACTATAAGTAACTTTGCAATTTTTTATTAATACAAATAAAAACACAAACCAACACACTCACCTCACTTCTTAAGAAACATAAATCTCAGCAGTTTTTACAATCAGAGGCTGTGCAATGTTGTAAAATTCAATGTTTTTTAGTGTGATTGACGACAGCATCTAATTGTTGACCATTCCAAGATGGCGGACACACTGACACACGTGTCTGGAGCGGTCGAATGTGGTATCTACGTATACATATCTATGCTTACACCCAATCAGGTCACCTAAGAATCTTATTGGTGAGTTTGAATGCACCACAGCAAAGTAGTTTCTGACTACTTTGGTGGTAAACGCTCATGTGGAATATTCGCTCATATTCGACTTAATTTGTTAGAGCATGGAACCATTTAACTGAGAATTTGTGCTAGTCATTAAATTAGTAGTTTCATAAATGCTTCAAGAACTCCATCATTGCATTGACACATCTCAGCTAAAACTCAAAAAGGATAACTCTCAACGCTCCTGTCTTGCACACAGAAGTCACTGAATTTATCAGTTAAGACAGCACCACAGTTCTTATGTTCTGGTAACACAACCAGGTACAGATATTGCATTTGAAAATATTGCAAAACTCCCAAAGCAGAAGCATCCCTCTGGATTCTTCCCTCTCCACTCATGCACTCCCTCAGTCTTTGTCATTCTCTTGTTCTCCATCGTTATTGCCCTATTTTTTTCCTTTCACCATGCGCCTGTGGCAGTGTTTGTGCAGTGGTGGTGAATGTCAGAGAAGCAGCCTGTTGCTCTTGTCATCTGTCACCAGAACTGCTTCCCGTCATATGCTAGGCTCCTCGTCACTCTCTCCTGACTCGGGTTCAGTCCAGCGGTCTGCTCTACTGACCATGCAGGCAGTCCAGTCTCTTCTTCCTAAAAATAAATCAGCTGTACAGGTGGTGGGTTTGGTTGTAGAGCATAATACAGAAATACTGAATGTTAAGCAAGGAATCGATACCTCAAACCGTCCTTTGACATCTTGCAATTGATTTATTTTTCTGTCCATACAATGAAAGTCATTTAGACACTATGAAGCACCTAAAGGGGCCAAAAAAATGTAAACATTGCTCGCAAAACATTTAACAAAACGATTGTGTTCTCCCAAAAACTTTGCGCTCGCTTGCAAATGCACTGAAATATTGTCTACCCATCTCATATTATATATCAAAAGCATTGAAAGGCATTTTTCTTTCTTCCATTTCTCTCTTTTTTTATATACCTTCACAATGCTCCAAAGGATCCAATGCTGTTTTGGACCCCATTGACATTCATTGCATGAGAAAACAGTTGAACCATTCTTTAAAATATATATTTTTTTGGTGACTGAAATTTTATATTTGGGTGAACTCTTCCTAAACTCCTGAGCTGTGAAAGACAAACATTTGAGCAAGAAATTGTCCTCTGAGTTGAGTTATTTGCCAAACTGATTACTAGCCACCACTTCTTCTAGTGCCATACCTCTCACTGTCAAGAACTCAAGATGATGCACTCATTCCATGCAAAGCGTTATACATCAGGAAGCTATTCTTACAGAATTACAAACACAAACTCAGTCTCAGCGCGCTGTGAGAAGACCTGCTGTGAGCTCTCTCGGGCTGTGAGGAAGTTCATACCCGTGGCAAGCGGCACACTGAAATGACAAACTGATCTATGTGACACTTCTTCATTCTCACAGCCACCATGGGATGAAGAGGAACAACAGAAATTACATGAAAGTGCAAAGCTCAAGTGGCGAACAAAGGACGAGACACAGCTGCCAGTTGACAAATCTCATAAAAAAAAAGCCTTCAGAAAGCACACTGAGAAATCAAACATGCATTTAGCGCTGCAGTCATTCTCTAAAATGATCTGCCCGAATCAGCACCGCAGATGTGTCTCTGTGAGCGAAGACGGACAGGCAGTAAGCTTAGGATTTAGCTGTTCCACATTTTGTATGCTGATGCATGATTTCCCCCCATTACAAAAAACAAACAAAAACAAATGTAACATTCCTAAAAGCGTAACTCTCGCCAAAATGCAACCTAGGGTCTTTTTCGTTAATCTACCCGAGGCAAACTTTTGTTTAAAAGCATAATTAGAATGGAAACGCCACTTTTAAGTTTGACCGTATTTTCATTTTCGGTCAAATTGCCTTTTGAATGGGAGTGCTCGGGGCACGACTATGATAGCATCAAAAATCGCTATTTTTAAAACACTAAGAAGGCTCGACACAACATGAAACTTTGCTCGGAGTATCACCAGGGGCTCTACACGTAAACTCCAGCATTTTGGCGAGAGTTACCCTTTAAAATAGTTATACTCATGTAATATTTTACATATATTTTGCACATACATTATTGTCGTGTTGACTGCATTCACCAAGTACAACAATTAAATGATCGGATTGCATATATTGCAACCCTCAAAGAAAATAAGACAGGTCATATCAAAATGAGTTTGACCTTCTTAAGTTGAGGTCAAGCACCTTCTTTCACTGCCAATTTGATGAAAAAATAAAGCGATAACCCAAAGAGGATAATTCTGTCATGTACTCATCCACATGTCATACCAAACCTTATAAAGATTTACCTGATGAAAGTCGGTTGGGTCCCATGTTGTTTTGGACCCCATTGACTTTCACAGTATGAACAAAAAAGTTCAAAACATTATTCTAAATATATTTTCTGTGTTCCGTAGATGTAAGAAAGCACGGGTTAGGAATGACACGAGGGTGAGTGAACTTTTGAGTGAACTCTCTTTACGTAAAAAAAAACAGGAATCACTGACAGTAAAAGTGTGAGTGTGAGACTCAGAGTGGCAGATTGTGTTCGGAGATGGAAAAATGCAAGACGTATGAACAATCCTAACTCATGACTTTTTAAAGTCATCTGATGAATGTGGATCATTGGAAACAGATTGCCACGAGGAGCACAGTCTGTGGGACCACAATGTCTCATATGGGGTTGGAAGATTGTCATGATGGTGTTGCCTACCCAGAAAGTTGGACTGATAGAGAAATAGAGAGAGAAAGAGAGAGAGAGGCAATGATGTAGTCAGGATGGGCATGCAAGAATGCAGGTTTGGTCAGGCCACAGTCACGACCACAATAAAGTGCCTTCCGTCATTGAGCGTTCCTGTGATCTGACATTTCCAGGCATAGATAATAAAAGACAGGCTGTGAGGAGTTAAAATGGAGGGATGAGAGAGGACAGACATCCTTTAAATGATACTGCATGCATGGAAGGAAGAAATCCAGACAGGGTAGCTTGTATTCGATTGGAAACACATGAATTACAGTTCTTTGCAGATGTCATCAATGGTTTCATTTACAAACGTAATTTTTAGATAGTACAGTTTATCTCTGATCACGTTTAGGTCCTTATTCCGGATAAGGCTTTATGATGACTTTACCACAATAAAATATGCAACTCCATGTACACTTTCATTTCAATAGAGATCCAATCACACTTACCAGCACAAAATGCAAATCGGCACTTTCTGTACATATTACAAGAGAAACACTGTTTCTGTAATTCACCCAATTTTAAAAACATAATGCTTTTCATCATTTCTTGTTTCCTTTTCTTTCCACAGCTAAAGGGATGTTAACAAGGATTAGATTTGACAAAAAGGAGATCAAAAGGTTTAAAGTATGATTTCATGCGTAACCCAGTGAAATAATTTCATAAATAGTCAGATATTGTTGATTAAATTGGGTGGGCAAATCTCAAAAGCACCTTTTTCAGACTGCAAGAGCAGCACCAAAAAAAGAAAGAAAGACAAATACAAGAATCTCTAACACACACTTTAACAACTTAGTCTGTCATATGATTATTTGCAGTATAACCATTTGCTCTAAGCAGTGATGCACCTCACCAAGTTTAGGAGCAGAGCTAAAATTGGTAATGAACCTACAACAAACATCACTTGATAAACATTAGAGTCAATAATAGAGTACGGCCCACATATAGTCCGGGTAATCAGTGGGCATAGCAGACGTCTAGTATATGAGGAATGACGTCAAGCCATGGATATCTTTTTATCTGCTTTATCCAACAAATGGCAGATGGAGTGAGTGTTTGAGAAACCTGTTTGAAAACAGCTATTATTGAGGCATTCTGATGCACAGAAATACTTCAGCTTTAAGTCAGCAGGACCACATTATATTTATAGTCAAATATTTCAGCAAAATAACAACTAAAGCATTGTCTCTGCATGTGTGAGTATCTAAGCATTTATATATTTCTATCATTCTAAACATGTTCACAGATAATAAATGCACGATAATACATTTCTATGCACGACTTCTCTTTCATGAATACAAAAACAACATGCTATTCTTATATCCATCAATTATGAAGGCAGAATAATTGCTGATTAGAACTACCCTAAGCTTAATATGAGGTTGTATGTTGTAAGTGTAATATGTTTTTAACGACTACTTTTCCATGTGTGGTGGGACTTCATCATAGACTAGCTAACTTCAAAGTTTCTTCAAACGCTATCCCTTTAATCTTCATTAATCACGACTGAGTGCTTGTTTTACAGTACAGAGTGATGGAGCTCATGGATCGGTCCGATATCACTCCGGCTTCTGCTGGCTTCAGTCTTCAAGGAAGAGTAGCCTGTGTAAGCTGAATTATTCATTCCCCCCTCTTCACAAAGCCTCCTCAGATGTACTCTGAAATATGTGGGCAGTAAACTTTAGAAATGTGTATTTCCAAAAAGCCATTGTTCGCTAATGACATCCTTCCAGTTTTATGCTGTGAATACCAATTGTATCTCAGTCCCTTAGGCTGCATGTGTGTGTGTGTGTGTGTGTGTGTGTGTGTGTGTGTGGTCTTGCATACCAAGCTCATGAAAAACCACAGTTGCACACCATAAATAAGAGAACACTGTAATTTACATAATGTAACTACAACCATAAACATGGCCTTCACATTGCCTACAACAGTAAATAACTAATTCTCAGTGTGTCTGTACATTAAAGTCGGCTCTTAGTTGATTTGTGTATTGTGCTTTTTTTTTGTTAAAATGTTATTATAATAGTATAAGCCTTAGTATAAGCCATTTTTTTTTTAAGTTGATTCACCTAAAAAAGTGTAAACACACTGTGCCACTTTTGTGCTTGCAAAACAACACTGTCCCGACCAGCCTTACATAGCAACAGGTTGACCAATGGCATGCATTTGGGGCGGGGCTATCTGATTTATCCAACCAATGGCAGATGAGGAGAGTGTTTGAGAAACCTGTTTGAATGACAATGACATACTCCAAATCGTATTTATAGTCAAATATATCAGGAAAATAACAATTAAAGCATGTGAGGCTCCCTGAGAGTGAATACCTTAAGCCCCGTTCACACTACAAGCGATTTTGTCGCTGCATGTCGCCAGTGGCTGGCGGTGAGGTCATTAGTGGGCGTTCCCACTACTGGTTGCCTAGTAATGTTTGTGAGTGACATTCACAGATGTTACTCCATGTTGTAGACAACAAATCTGTTTTCTTGCCTCTACAAGCTAACATTTTGGAAGGAAAAGTCTAAATATAAATGGAATCAGTACATTAAATGCATAATATTAAAGATGAATGAGAAACAGCGAGTGCCCTGTGGTATCGCGGCTATTTAACTGCAGCAAATGGGCAAATACTGGTCTTTCTGAGTTCACGAAACCATTCAGGCTCGGAGTCAGCACGGCGAGTACCACTGTATGTACACGGAGACATATCATACATTATTGGACAGTTTCGGACTGCTAAAATAAACTTCTCATTCATCTTGCCTCGGTCTGACGCAGCACTGAAGAGTGACGGATCACGTGTGCTCCACTGACTTCACTCCTATTGGTTGTCGCTCCCGAAAGTCGCTCTTCATTTGCATAAAGTTAAACATTTCTCAACTTTGTCGCGTCGCCAGACACGCCCCATCCAGTCGCCTACGGTCGCAACTGCGCGTGTCACCGGAAGTCGCCCGCTCCCCATTGAAAATGAATGGTATCGCGTCGCTTGGTCGCGTGTAGTGTGAACGTAGCTTTAGTAGTATTTTCATTTTTATTTTATTTATTTTAATCATTCTAAACATGTTCACAGATAACAAATGCATTTTGATGCATTGATTAGCTTTCTTTAACAAGTCATGCTTTTTCATGACTTGAAAGTAAGAGAGGGAAGGGGCTGTCAAGCTCCATTAAAGCACCGTTGTAGTATCATAAGAGTTGTCTATACAACTAGATGACAACGCTGTCCAAATAATGCCCGTTCACTCAGATCCGCGAAAACAACTAAAAACGCTGTGTTCTGCTGCTAGGCCAGTAGGTGGCGATGTCCCTTTGTAAAGAAACACTACACGCCTATAGAATGGCATTTGCATGATGTCAGCATTTTCACAAATTGTAGTTTACACAGAGACAATAACGGTATCGTTTCCGAAAACTAGCACTTGGAACCCATTGTTTTAATTTTGCGTTTCCAGGCCCCCAAAACACTGTTGTTGTGTAAATGAACAGCCAAAACACACAAACATTTGAAAATTATGTTGTGACAACAGCCCCTAAATCATACAAAAGCTTTCTGGAAACCCTGAATGCAGGATCAGATGGATGGATGGACAGACAGACAGACATACAATATCCAACAATAGACTAATAGACTGTGTAGTGTTGTTATTTGTGTGTATGTCCTGGTAAACCCTACGTTGCGGTGACAGAACGTCCTCACAAAGATGGCAATATCTGAAATCCTTGTGCTTGTGGGGACATGTTTTGCTCCTCATGAGGAAAACAGCTTATAAATCAGACTCAGTGATGCTTCTTGAAAAGCTAAAAATGCAGGAAGTTGCGTGTGTGCATGTGTGTGTGTGTGTGTGTGTGTGTGTGTGTGTGTGCATATGTGTGTGCTCTCATGTTCTAGTAGCCAAAATCAATTTCACTTCCTGCCAGAAAAAATATATTGAATAATTAAATTTAGTTTGTGAATTCAGTTAGTCCGTGATTCTTTCCCATATATGCATAGTAGCAAATTAAATTTGATGTAATTTGAACTGACTTAAATGCAAAAACTTGTTAGCGATTACATGGTGGTTTGAAGAGTGAATAAAAATTATCTACAATTCACAATAAACATGGAGAATTAATTTGACCTCATGTCACTCTTGATGATCCCAAAAAAAACAGAACCAAGCCCATATTCCAGGGCATAGTTTTATCTGTTTGAATAAATTACACTCTCTCATTTACAACTCTCTCACCGCCTGATAAAATCGCTCTCAGATAATTAGTGCTGTCACAGCCATTGATTGCAGATATTGATAGAATGAGACAGTGAAGTGAGCACATTTGGGCGGTTTAATTGGAGAGCCGTATTTCAGACCTGGTGTGAGTTTGAGTTCTGATCACAATCAGGAGAAAATGGTCCTTGTGTGAGTAAGTGCTAATGCTCACTGTAGACTGATGGAGACAGACGTGGAGCTGGTATTGATTAGATCTCTACTCTGTCATCAGATTCTACAATAGACTGATAATTCCACCCAACACTTCTCCCGCAAACATCTGCATCCACTTATATGAAGATCAGCTCCCACAAATCACTCGTTTCACTCATGTAATCAAACTCGGACCGGCGCAAAGCTTTTCGTTAGCTTTTATCATGTTGTCTCTCATATTTTCATTATTTCTGTGGGTGGTTGTCGAGTAGAA
Organism: Rutilus rutilus; assembly: GCF_951802725.1. NCBI lineage: Eukaryota > Metazoa > Chordata > Actinopteri > Cypriniformes > Leuciscidae > Rutilus > Rutilus rutilus. Next base: position 28,690,959 of record NC_140228.1, read on the forward strand.
ATATTGATTTGTGCTTCTTTTTTTGTGTGCCAGAGACAGAAAAAGACAGCCTTTGTCAGGTTGAAGGTCATAGATTTGTTGCATTTAATCAGGCGAGGAATGATGGCCTTGGCTCGGTTGTGTCGAAACCCTCAGTCGCCAGAGAAGTCAGCGGTTCTTCTGATAAGCTTTTGCACCGTTGTTTAGGAGTGAATTTCATGCTCTCAGCATGTCATTATGTTTTCTACAAATATACCGTTGGCTTCCTGCTGACAAAATATGCAGTTTCTTGTAAGCGGCTTTGCTTAGAAACAGGTTGCAGAGAAAATAAAATGGAAATGGAAAGTTCAGAATGAACACAACTATATAACACCGCACGATAGTTTACGCAAATATGGTGTCCGGAGTCATGATCAGCAACCACATGGAAGAAAATAATGTGCAGTAAAATAACACGCAAAAATATCCGCCATTGCTTTGGCCAAATATTGTCATTCATGTAATTATAATGTAACTATATATATATATATATATAGAAGGTGTGGTGAATCTTGAAACTGTCAAAAGGTCTGAAACCATAAATAAATATGTAGAGATGTATTTAATACCTCTCAGTAATACCCCAGACAGAAACATAGTGTCTCCAAATCCGCCCCACGGCTGTTACGCTTTGAATCCACATGTCCCAGATGTGGGCAGTGTTGCCAGATTGGGCGGGTTCCCGCCCAATTGGGCGGTTTTGAATTTGATTGTGCGGGTAAAAAAGGGTTTGGGCGGGTGGACAAAATTTGGGCTGGTTTGGGGTCAGTTCGGCGGTTTTCAAACATCTACATTTTAAAGTCTAATTGGTTTAAAAACTAAACTAAAGTGTGCATGTAGTCCATAAAATCAGTCATCATGACATTACTGTACACACACGCCCATGCAGAGTCAGCTGGCTTTCGCTTTAGTGTTGACATCACCGACGAGCACGCACTTTTAGCCAATCAGCGATCCGCAGGCAGATGCGATTGAGCGCGATAAGTTGTAGCTGTATATTCAAGTGATCGCTAATGCCAAAGTGATATAGCCTACTAAACAGTAAGTTGTATTCTACACAGTAAAGAGTGAGATAGTGAGCAGCTCTAAAAACGTACACCTGGTGGGAGATATGGTGAATATAACTCTGAGGAGAGCACAGTTGAATGACTTGAAATGAAATTAAATATGGGACGTGAAATATGTCCATGGTCATGTGCCTAACCTTACCAGACATCGGCAACTTTTACACCGTCCAGACAGCACAATACTCGACCCTGACAGCTGCTGAAAAAGGTTTGAATCAACGATGAATGAGTTTGACTGCTAAATTCTGCGTTATGTTCTGCAATGTTTTCTTCCGAGGGTTAAAGTCATCGGTTCATTTCTTGATTGCCGTTTTGACAGTGTCCATCTGGACATTAGTCATATTGGCTAATTCTCCTTAATTATTGCCCTGTTTTGATCTGTTTTCCTGGAATTTTATTTTATTTTTTATTTTATCATTGTTATTTTGTGAGATACAAATTGTGCTTATCAACCTTGAATGACATGGTAATGAAATTATATCATTATTTTGGCAGTAAAATTTTGGGCGGTTTTTTCTTGTAGTGGGCGGGTTTTGGTGAGCTTTTGGGCTGGAAATCACCGTCCCAATCTGGCAACACTGGATGTGGGCCGGATCTGGGCCGACACTATAGCCGTGTTTATTACCGGAACAATTTGTCCCAGGAACCTTTTTTCCCCCAGACCTGTTGCTGTCTGCGTTTCCATCACGGTCTAAAGTACCGTGAAGATTTGGGCAAATTAGTCCGGTGACGGAGGACTGCGCACTACTTTAAAGTTACCGCTGGATTTCATCCTTTATAAAGCCTGATCCTCGTCGTCGGTTCATCGACCAATCAAAATGCTGCGTGAACCAGGTTATTTTCGCAAACTAAAACTGAAACTAAGATTAAACCTATTGGTCAAAAACATTTTTTTATCATAACTGATTAGAAAAAAACTATGAAAACTATGACGAAACATAGTTATTTCATCAAAAATACATCAAATGTGAAGTGTCACGCAGGGAATTGTGGGAATCTCAATTTACGTTTTTTCACTGTAAATTATACAATATACACTTCCAAAAACTGCAAATTTAATGGTATTTTACAGTAAAATTACATTAAATGTACCATTAGATCTATCACAGTTATTTACCGTATATAGTAAGGGAACTTTCTGTTAACCAATTAGCAGTTTGTTGCTGTCTGGGATGCTACTTAAGTGATTTTATCACATTTGCATATACAGTATTATGTCAATGTTGTTGACTTTCAGCTCTCTGTCTACATGTGGGATCTCTTTACGGTCTGTTCCTCACACTGATCTCGGCCTGCTTTGTGATTACAATCGATATGTTAAAGTGTTAAAAGAAAAGACATATTTCTACGCTTACACTCCATCACTTATGATGCCTTGATTTGTCTTCTTTCTCTTTTCACCATAACCCTACCCTCATAAATAATCAAAGGGCCCTGCATATCTCCCAATCCAGTGTTTGTTTAGTAAACTTGCTTGACCGAGCGTGAATATTCAGAGGCTTGTTTTCCGAGGATGCTTATGCGGTATTATAGTGTGTAGTACCCAGTGGATCAAAGATCTAATGTTGTTTTTGTAAGGACTGCAGAATTTCCATAAGGAACCCTTGGGAAGTCATTACGGTGCAGCTCGTTCACCAACCATAAGTCTGTAATTAATATATGCAATTCAGATAACTCACTTTGGCCTATATCTCCATTATCATCTGCCCAAACAAGGAATGCATTCCTTCAGATATCTGCGATATTCATTATTGGGATCAAAGGAGCCATGAGGGGAAAATTCTCTTTCATTAAAGACACAAAGGACATCTGCTAGGTCAGGGATCATCTCCAGTGTGCAAACTCATAAAATCCAAATATAAATGAGAGGAAGTGTCTGGTGTGTTGAATGACAGGAAGGAATTGAAGGAATGGATGTGTGGAATTCCAGGATGCCTTTCTCGGGAAGGCATTGTCAACCCGAGACTGTATTTGGTATATGGTCTTGGCCATTAGTTGATTTACTTGTTTTTGTGTAGGTAATATGTTGTCAAATATGTTTAAACTTAAATAAACTACCTATACAAGTAGTTATGTATCTTTGTATTAATTTGTCCTGTTATTGACATAATGCGCGTCATAGACAAAATGCGCTACCAGATGTTTGAATAGTTCGAATATAGGCTATGTGGTTTTTTTCGAGGGAATCTTTTCAAAAGAAAAACGTCATTTTTGAGCAATTTTGACAGCCCTAATGAGTATTACATGCACACAGTGTTGCCTTACGCTTGCACGCTAGTGACCGACAACACAGAAACGAAGAGACCGCTATAGCTGCCCTGCTGGAGTTACGTCGTATGCCGGTGGAGCTATGTGGCGACATATAATACATAATAGGCCTACATGGTTTTATTTTAAAAAAGGAGCTTTACACACAACCTTATCAGAGCTAATGATAATGACCTGTATTGTTATATATTTATGTAGTCTTGATTTGGGTGTGTACAGTGGTTTTACATTTAAAAGGGTTGTAAATCTAGTTCAAGTCAATTTTAGCACGCCATAGTCCACTTTCATCAGGTAGTTTCACAACAACAAAAATGTGGCTAGTAAAAATGCTGTGTGGCTAGTAACTTTGGAAAACCACTAACCACATTGGCTAGTGAGCAAAAAAGTTAATGTCAAGCCCTGCTTGGTTGATTTCATATGTTTTTGATGAAAACACACAAAAACAATTCCAAGAAATATAAATGTTTCAAAATGTCATATGGTTTAATATTTTTTTTTTATTGCACGTCATCTGATTTATTTAAAAGCACTTTATGCATTACAGATAGTTTCAAAGCCGCTTCACAGTAATAAGCAAATAAGATGAATAAAATGTATAAATAATGAAACAAATCAAATTTCAGCTGTAAAGAAGCTCTACAAAAGATAAGTATTCAGCTCAATCAGGCCACATCCACACGAAGCCAGAGCTTTCCCTATCCGATCTTTTTTCCGTAAACACGGCGTTGTCTCAAGAAATATCTGCATACACACGAAACCACTGAAACCGACTCAAAACGATGTAGTATACATGCCAGACCAGTATGTGATGCTGTAAATCTGCCACAGAGATGCACTAAAAACAGAGAAGAAGACGTGGAGCATGCAGTAGCTCAGCAGCTTCTTCTTCTTTCTTTTATTACCAAGAACTTTATTGAACAATAGAAACAACCATAAATTGCCTGGTACAAAATATAAAATCTCTTAATCAGACAACAGACAAGCATCATAGCATAAGAAAGCAAATATAAATAAATAAAGAAGTAGAATAAAAATACATGCAAGTACATAATAAAAAAAGAAATAAACGAGGCTCAGTAGCTTCTGCAGGACGAGCACAAGCATGTCCACATGTTAGTTGGACAGTGTGATTTAGAATTTGTGGAGTGGACAGAATGTATTTTTGATTAAATGCACAGACATTTACTGTCATTGACCCATTTACAAACCTTTATGTTGTTTCAAACTGTTACCGAACACAAAAGTAGGATTTATTCTCAAGAACTGTTACAGTACAGTGATATTTAATAAAGACCAGGGCCTGCCAAGCTCAAAAAAAGGACAATAAAGCATCATAAAAGTGGATGACATGAATTGTGTGCTGTATTCCAAGCCTTCGGAAGTCATGCGCTTTGTGTGATGAAATTCAAGTAGGCCTAATGCACAACAAATGTGGTCAAATGGGGTTTATTGTATTCGACACAGAAGAGGAAAGGAAGCTTACGGGTTTGGATCAACATGAGCGTGAGTAAATAATAGATTGTTCATCATTTGTTTGGGCTTTGGGTGAACTATTCATTTAAAAAACAAGAACAGAGGGATGGCTTGTGAAACATAAAGAGTATGAGAGAGAGAGAGAGAGAGAGAAAGGGGGGCTGTAGAGAAATATTTGCCCGTACGTCTGTAACGGTAGATTGCCAAACCGAATGTGTGTGTTTGCGATAACGCGAGGCTTTGAGTCTTTCATCTGAGGCAGAAAACTGCGGAAAGGAGATCTACCCGACTCCCTCGCTCGTCTCCTTGAAAGAGAGCAAGGCGACAAAAGAAAAAGAAGGCCTGTTTTTCTCCTCTGCGAGAAACCAAGCAGCTTGTCTCCTGTCGTTTGACTCCGCGCACAGTTCCTGTTAATTACAGCTACGGCCGGCGTCTTTGATAATGTCGTTTTGTCAGGAAGACAGTTGTTTGTTGGTCACGCTTATTAGCATTCTTTTGAAACATTCATGAACTGATCTAAGGAAACAGGTGGGGACTCGTCCCGGCGTATTGTGCGCTACAGAACTTGTCCAGAGTCGTTATGTTGGCAGTCAGTGTTTAATTTGGCCGACGGAAATGAGAAGACTCTCTCAGGTGGCTTGGCGTGTGTTTCTTCTCCACAGGCAGGAGCGCCTGTTGATGCACAGATTACGTGGATGAAAACACACCTGCGGTTCCTCAGAAGCGTTGGTAAATACACACTCTTGATTGATCCACGGGAGTCGCTTTGACTTCACTTGAAGGATGAACCCATCTTAACATAGTTGGGGAGCAGCTCATGCATTTGAAAACATTTTGTTTCCATCATCAGTCAAGTCCCAATTCATAAAGTCCCAATGCATCTGTTAAATTCACAGGGTGTGGGACAAAAATGTTCTCCATCTTTGCCATTCCCATTCATTTTCCAAGAATTCTTCTGGAGGGATATAGATATGATGACTGACACACAACAGACAATATTAAATAGATCTATTTTACATACACTCTACAGTAGTGGCCAAAATGGAGGTCCAGCCTTGGAAAAATTCACATCTTCACCCTTTATCCAAATATTATTAAAAATGTGTTAAAGATTTTGTAAGCATATTGCGTAGTTGTGGAGTCAATTGTTTTACTTGTGATAATAACGCAGTGAAACATGACAAATTGAGCAACATCATTTTTGGCCAGGCTGTCACAAAGAAATTATGAACACATGCAAAAACGGGAGAAATATTAATAACTGATTATGTTGTAGTCAGTGTATGGTTTTACCTGTGAGCTTTTGCCTTTTGATGGCAAATAATTTTTTCAGATAAATACCTTAACCAAGTTTAGTGTTTTGTTCTTACCTCATATTTACAATATTTTCAAAATAAAAATATTTTCCTCATATTTTGATTTAATTTAACTTCTAAACTCCTTATTTATTTATTTATTTATATATGTGTGTGTGTGTGTGTGTGTGTGTGTGTGTGTGTGTATGAAATAAACAAACAAATAAATAAATAAGATTTGAAAATGTAAAAGATTGATAGTTTCAATTCAACTTTTCATTCAAAAGGTAATTGTAATAATGTTTTAAAAAAAACAACTTACAAGCATTTCCCAGTCCTGAAAACTGTCTTACTGCATACTAACAAGTAAATAGTTTCTCGTCACCAGTGCACGCTAGTAATGTGCATTTGAAGTATGCAAATGAGAATGCAGCCATTGAAATTCGCATCATAAAACATCATTGCAAGCACACTTTAAATTCAATAAAGGCTCTTAGATATTACAAATAACGCTACTATTGCAGTCTTGGTAGTATGCTTAAAAATTACACACAATATGAACTTCTTTATAAAGAGATTTAAAACTCATACACCTTATGAGTTTGCCTCTCCTTAATGTGTAAACGGTATCATCTGTCATGCTGTGTTTCTACTTGCCTGTAGTACACACTCATTTCTTTTCTATCATCTCTAGGCGCTTATGGAAGCCCTCAGGGGACAACATGCCTTCATTAGCACTTAGCAGTAACGTCGCATAAATGCTTCATGTGGCTGTAATCTAATAGTAGCAACATGGATGAAACGTGTTGCCTGCATTTAAAATGTAAGCAGACACGCAGACGAAGAGCTGTGAATGAAAACAGGAGTGTGAGGTCAGTGTGTCACTAAAGCGGGTTACATAATGAGCGCGACTGAATCAAACATGTGACGACTGCATCTGGGTTACTTCCCCTCTTATAGAATATGATGAAAACTCTGGTAATACAGAAAGATATATGATAATGCTCCAACGGCTGTTGTGTTTTCAGTGCCACTTATCAGGATTGCAAAAATAACCGATTTTTTCCTGCCAGATTCGCATGGCCTAACTCATATTCCCTCAAGTCTTTATATTATGTTTGCAGTTTACAGAGCCTAGCCTCATATTTCAATGATATCTGCCAGGTAGCAGGTACACAAAAACACATACCAAAGATTTATTTTGATGGGTGACATGCGGCTTACAACATTATTGCACTTCAGACATAAAAATGGATATTGAAAAATCGACTTGACATCACAACAATCACTCTCTCTGCTTTCAGACCATTTGGAAAACCTCATGAATTACAAAAGATTATCGCATGCAAAAACATGTCGGCACAATGACTCTTCAACAATCTCTACCAGGATGTGATTAAAAGCAACATGCATGATCCATCGCTAATCAGTTTGAGACTGTCTACAAATCTGCTAAGACATGCCGTCATTCCCAGGTGCATCTGAACTGGTTTTGCCTCTGAGAAGAATGTTGAGATTGGCAAACCATAGAGACATGATAGAGTCCTCAGTTAAGTAACAACATTGTCTCTCAGATGTTTCTCCTAAAAATGCTTTGGAGACGTTCGTTCAAAGTTATCTGGCCTTTAATAATGTTCTCAAAACGTTAAACACTATTTATATGGCACTTTTTTTTCCTGAAATGTTTTAGTTGGACATTCTAACATTCTTGAAATGCTACTAGTTGTTTCAGAACATTCCGAGAACATTCAAAAGTAATGGTTGAAGAATGATAAAATGGAATGTTTCCTTAATTGTATAACCAAGATAAAAAATATTTCAAAACATTTTTTAAAAAATTAAACATTTTGAGCGTTCAGAGAAAAGTAGAGCTATAAAATCAACGTGGATCAAACTATGATCATTCTAGTGAGAAATATTTGGGTCTTTATGTCAGAAGAAATTTCTGAGAAGCAGATATTAGGCAAATCATTTATGTCTTGAGGAAATGTTGGTAACACTTTATAATAACGTTCAGTTGTAAGTCATTAATAAGTGGTTAGTTAATGATGAAACTAATCATTTACAAAGCATTCATAAATGATTAGGAAGTGATATACTAACATTTCAAAAAAAAATACTAACATACAAAAAATTGAACAATTTATGAAACATTTATGAAACGCATTGTCATGTTTTGTAAATTATTAGTTAATCATTAACTAATCAAATGTAAATGACTTATAACTGAATCTACAAAACTTACATAAAATAATGAACATATTACTTATTAATCATTTATGAATGCATAGTCATATTTGGTAAATGATTAGTTAATCATTTACTACACTCTAAAAAATGCTGGGTTGTTTTAACCCAATGTTGGGTCAAATATGGACTAGCCCAACGTTGGGTTAAAAATGCAATTTAAAAATGGACAAACCCAGCCGTTGGGTTACATTTTTAATGTAACCAATGCAATTTGTCCATTTTTTTATTGCATTTTTGTCCATTTTGGATTTTGTCCAAAATGCAATTTTGTTTAAACTGCATTTTTTTAACCCAACGTTGGGTTAGTCCATATTTGACCCAACATTCGGTTAAAACAACCCAGCATTTTTTAGAGTGTAATCACTTGAAAATGACTTGTAACGGAATTTACAAAACATACATAAAATGTTAGTATATCACTTGCTAATGTTTTGTAAATGATTAGTTCATCATTAACTAACCACTTATAAATGACTAACAACTGAACGTTATTATAAAGGTTTACCGAAATGTTTGATATAAGACATCTCTTATGGGATTTTTCTTTCTTATGGGTCTTCACCTTTGGCTAAATGCAACTTATTGATGAGTTCAGCTGGTTTAGATGAATCAATGAAGCTAAAGAACTGAATGGAGAACAGAAGCTGATGAACGAGTGACGAGGAAGTGAGAGCCAGAAAGTTCTCCTGAAGTTGCACAAGACCAAACAAATGAGATATGAGGAATTGTGTGTCGGGACTTCCTTAGAGACGGGGTCATGAGGAAGCGTTCCTCGGCACATATATAGAGTCATGAGTCCACTTCAGGACCAATTTAAAGTCAAATTAAGATTTCGCAATAATGTTTTCATTTCTTCTTTCCTTCAAACATTCACACTTCTCTTATTTTCACTGAATTCTTATGGAGGGATATAGACGTGAAGAATTTAACAGACAACATTATGTTAATATATTGTCAAAACCATATTAAAGTCATATAAAATCATGTTTATTTTTCATTGCAAATTGGATTCCACTATAAAAATCCAATAAAAGACTTCTTTATTGAATTTAGTTTGATCTGATATCAGTTTCCACTCTGTTTTCTCTGCAAATGAGCAAAGAGCCAAACTCATCTGTTAAAAGACAGATCACAATCTATGAAGTACAGTTTCTATCATAACTTTGACTAAATGTGTAGTAAAAGTGTGTATGATGAAATGATGCAATGTTGCAATCAATAAATTAAATTAAATGTTTACATGAAAAAGGATTCCATTTTCCATAGGATTGCAGAAGACGTTACATTTCTTTATGCAAAATGAAGAGCGATACTCCTTGAAATGGAAAAAGACATGAAATCTGCCTTGAAATGTAAACTGTCATGCAAACTGTCGAGTATAAAAACGCAAAACAAAAGAACCGAGCAAGTGATGGTCTCATCTGCATAGGATAACAGAAGGCTTGTCATCAGATTGCTGATGCAGTGTAAATCTGAGCTTAAAAACACAAGTGTGGGCTGTCAAGTATTCACACGTACAATAGGTAGCTTCAAGAATAGGCCAGAACATCTTTTTGTTATTGCAATTCTAGCCTCATCAGCAATTTTTTGGCTTTTGAAACATGTCGGATTATGCAAGAAATGCAGCGTTTGCTGATTGGTGCTCGTCCGCCGACTCACACTCGTCCGTTTAGTGTTCAAACTGCTGATTATAAGACACACACACGGACAACAATCACATCTCAGTCACTAAACTAACAAACAAAGTCAGTGAGTCAGTGATCTTATTGAGACATATGTTGGGTCTGCAGTGCATCTTGCACCCAGCGCAATTGACTTTGTACAGCGACGCATGTATCATTCCTATTTTGCACCCGCGCACAGCGGACTTTTCCCTCCACAGACGCACGTCGGTAAATTAGGAAATGAACTTGCGCTCCCGGGGGCGGTTAAGCGAAAAGAGGAGGTGTGTTCCGGCGCAAACGTTCCCTGGTGCTATTTTGCAGTTTCAGAAAACAATTCCGCCACAGACCAGGAGAAACCTCGTCTAAAGTCAGTGGCGCGTTGCACATGTTATTCAGATGCTATTTTAAGGGCGCATGCTTGGCCATAATCAATGTAGCGTGTGCACAACACACACACACTTTGCTTCTCTCATCTACACAGAAGCAGCAGTTTTCATTTTTGCAAATCATACATTATTACAAGGAAAAATATTAACACACGAGGGAAATCATTGTGGTGTCCATGAAGATGTGAAAAATAGACATAAATCTAGCTTTCACATTTACCCAAATTATCATACGCCTGTTTAACCGAAGCTAATCTGTGTGTGTTTCTCCATCCCCAATGTCACTTCTCTGTGTTTTACGGCCCTGACGAGAACGTCGGTCTCCTCGGCTGTGAACCGCTCCTGGCAAATCCGCCGTTATAATAGCAATCCGCCATGGAACAAGTGCGCCTGCTCTTAAAGGGAATGTGAGATGACGCTCTGATTGGTTTATTTCACGTTACGCCCAAACCACACCTATGAGTAATGAAGCTACTGAAGACCAACACATTTTAGATTTGTGTCGGGCGCAAGAGTCATTTATCCCGCCGGTATAATAGCAACAGCGCCCGAGATCCGCCCACAAAGTTTGTTTCGTGTTTGATACTTGCGTTTCAGATCGTTAAAATAGGGCCCCATGTGTGATTTCATCCTCGCTGCCTGTGGAAACATGCCAGTGAACAACATGTAAAAGTCCTGTTGCTTCAGAGACAACAAGATGGAAACAGCGATAAACGACCAAGTTCAGCAACTGAGGTGTTCGTGAGTGTTTGATGCTGTCATCATATTTCCCCAGTCTAATTCATCACTCCAGTTTAAAGCATTACCTCAAGGCCGCAGGACACGCTGTCAGGAAAGCAGATATTGGACTGGACATGTACAGACTTGCCTTGTTGTCAGTGTCTCATTCAATGTTGTTATGAGGAGATACACGAGCTGATTCATTAATGTTGAACCCAGTCCAAAATCTGTGGCCAACTTCGGCAGATTTTCACATGTCTTTTATTCATAAAATCATACACATGTCCACTCCTGATCTGAATCTTAAGTTTTACTATTGATCTAATTAGCCCTCCAAAAAAGTGTACTTAAAAAGATATACCTTTGTGGAAAAGAAGAACACTTTTTGTATACTTACAGAAATAATATACTTTAGAAGTGTATACTTAAGTGTGAAATGAATGTAATTGTTTTGGAAAATTAATGTCATACAGGTTTTATAACTATAATACACTTATGTATATAGAACATTTAAAATTACTTCTGATGTCTTTGAAATATGGTTAAAGACTTAAACTTAAATATACCTTACTGCCTCTCTGTTGAAACTTGTACATATATTTGTAATTGCACATTTGTAATGATGAAGTTTAGTACATTTAAAATATATTAACTTTAAATACAGCAGCCTATTGAATAACTTTAAAATTAAAGTTAAAATTATAATCAAGTGCTTGTGTTCTTGTTCTCCAGCACATCAAATAAGAGCACTTCTAGAAATCATGACAAAAGATTATTATTAAAACACAGTGATTTAAAATGTACTTAAAGTAAATCTTTTAATTTGACAAATTAAAATGATTTCAGAGTGCACTACTAGTCATGAAAGCGTACGCTCTTTAAGTGCACATAAGTGGCCTTTTCATTAGTATTATATTATCAGAATTTTTTTTTTGAAATATACTTGTATATTTTTCAATAACATCTGAAGTACACTACAAGTGCACATTCAATACAATTAAGCACAATTATTTTTCACGTGAGCATCTTATTGTGAACCTGATAGAATTTTACAAATATAGGCCTATATATACCTTAAAAATTTAAATGTGAACATAAAGTAAAATTTAGGTTGAATTAAAGTATATTCAAATTCGCTATTTTGATAATGCTTTCAGCTAGAAAAGTGTCCGTTTGACAGGTTTTACCAAGTTTAAATCAGTCCAGTTTATTTTCTTCCACAATCCGCACGTAAAGTCCAGATTCAGTGTGGGTCTGTAATGATGCAACACCCGACATCTGTGATTATTGATTGACCCACAGAGGGGTGTTCGGGTGCCCTGTTTGACTATTAAACTGCTTGTTTTAAATGTGCTTTGTAAATAGTTGTAGCCTTGTATGATACTCATATAATAATGTATCCCCCTCTGTTAATAACAGTATAAAATTTTAGTGCCTCATTAAATTTTACACAGCCCTTAATGGCAGCTCAGGAACTCAGTGCGAGTTGTGGATAACACTGGTGTGTATAGACTGTTCCCCCACGTACATCTATCTATCTATCTATCTATCTATCTATCTATCTATCTATCTATCTATCTATCTATCTATCTATCTATCTATCTATCTATCTATCTATCTATCTATCTATCTATCTATGGCTTTCAACTTAGATGCCTATACACTGACTTTTCCAAAAAATATTATGATTTCAAGGTAACTCCGTGTAACCATTGTCTCTAATTTCATTATCTAGTAATTCCCAAGAGAAGAATCAAGCTGAACATTGTTTCTCTCATGCCACTGAAAATTCAATGAACCGCTATCGTCATGTTTTGCAACTGTGTAAAACCAAATTTGCATGTGGTAAAACACATCGTTTGCAAGTTGTTAGATGTGCGAAACTCAAAAGCTTCTCATCTTACATGAAATGGTGGTTAAGAAACAAGTATTTCCAAGAATGTACAAATAGTCGATAGCCTTAAGGTGCAATTACATTAATGAAATTTTGCGGGCCAAAAAAGGTCCAGTGTAAGAAGAGAAGCAATGTATGAAGCAACAACTTGAACACGTTGAACAATCTGCATAGGGGAATTAAATCTTACACCTTCATGTGTGAATTCCCATTGAAATGACTGGAAATCTAAATTCACTGAATTGAAAATGTGACCTAAACTTTAGTCTGAGGAACATTGGTCTGAATGTATGAACGTCTCGTCTGAATGGGATATTCAGTATCAGCCTAATAATAAATATTTAGCTGCATATCACTTGGTTAAAATCGGCATGCAATGGACATTGCGCTCGCCTTTTTTTCCCTATTGTGCCGTATACCTGAGTGGAACTCTTCTGGAACAAGAACAGATGTGGGCGGGGCTTGATTGTGTCTGTGGGGAATTGATTGGATGGTTGTGGTTTGCTATTGGCTGATCTCATGTGAGTGACAGGTTGCCCCGCCCTCTTCATCAGAGAAGAAAAGTTATTTCGAGTGTTTTTGAACTATGCATATTCTCAGATGTTTTTCAAGCAAAAAAAGGCACTGATAGAGCATGCTGGGAATGTGACAGTGTGTTGTGACATCACACACTTTACATGAGGGCAAAATACCACCCACAGTTAGGTCAGGACAACGGTCACAGGGGTCTAGATCCCAATTTTGTCCTCTCCAAATTTGGGAAAAGATCAAATTCTCAAAATTGCGATCAGTATTGTAAAGAGAATTCCCTGTTTGTTGTCTTTCCTTAAGTTGAAATGTGATCTACGGCCCTGACTGGTCATGACATTTGGGTTAACGCTATTAGGCTATCGTACAATTCCTGACCTTTGTACTTTGGAAACACCAGAGAGTTGCACCATATTATCAGGCAAACTGGTCAAATTCTAACAGGGAACTTCCAGTTATTTACTAATGCCAGTTTATACTCAACATATGCTGCTTTGTGGGGGTTAGTCTTGGACCTGGGTACTATATCATTTCACACATTCAAAAAACATATTCATACTCCCACAGGATCATAGCTAGCAGATTACATCACTTCATAAGTGAAGATAGGAATGAAGATAACTAATGTAGAGAGATTTTAGATACAGCTCGTAAATACGCATGGTTAAATAGCATAATTTATGGTTAAAACCACACCAAGAACTGTACCTAAATCTTTTTAGGAATTAGCATTAGCATTGGCGGTAAAATCCATACTGTCCATATGAAAACCTTTGCGTATGGAATTGTTTCTCCACAACTAAGGCTAAAGCAATTTCATGTCATGTGTTTATAGAGGACAAGGCAGTCTCAAAGAGCGCGTTCCAATTAAAGATTATGGAGGCATTTCTTGTCCTCAAGGAGATCAAATACTCAATATTGTTTAGATATGTGCTTTTAAAAAACAACCAAAGAGCACACACACTTGGAAATGCTTTTAAAATCAGCAGGATGCTGAAAATAGTGAAACTCGTTGAGTTCATAATTAGTGATGCTTGCTAAGGCTTATACGTACAGTTTTATGCATTTGAACAAAAGTATTAAACATTCATGCATCTCAAATCATGCAGTTTTCACTTTTCTAAGTGATTAGATGTGCAATTATCACTTGGCAGAATGCTCAAATTAAATTATCCCATACACGTATATTTAAGGAGGATCCGGAGCATTTCTGGCATCCGACATCCAAGCGTCACTTTCCACAGGCAAGCTCTCATATTTTCTTTTTAATTTATTTTTCCACATGTCCAAGGTTTGCTCTCAAAATTCATTCTGCGTATAGCACCACTTGACACCCACAGAACTGTGATTCAGCCGTTTGGGCTGTTGACACTTTCAGCTTATCTGTGTATTATGATGGAAACCATTTTGGATGAAATTAGGCGCAAATAATCCCGCCAACAAAGGCGAGCAAGCCCAATCATGCTCAGACCGAAGTGTTTATTCATAGCTAACGGACCTTTGTCATGCTTCACGGTCGAGACACGTTCAGTCCCCACCCTCTGAAACTGGCAACTAGAAAACAAGGGTTGTTTTGAAAGCGTTCTCATCTGAATGGAGATATGGTTATGTTTTGAATTGCATCTTAGCAGAGGGGAGCAGAATACGTGCTGTTGGAGACAAGCGCCAGGGGCGAGAAATCTCCCACGAAAATCCCTCCGGAAGACCGACAACTTTATTGCTTTGTAATATCCAAGGCCTCATGGGACAAACTGTCGACCTCTTGAGCTAAAGTGTTCTAGACCTTTGGCAGACACAGTAACCCTTACAACAAAATTAGTCGGGGCAAAACCTTCGGAAAGGGCAGCGGAACGTGGGGTGGTGAGTGAAAACCTATCACATCCTTGTCATGTTCCTCCTTGGGGTATGGCCTGACCTTTGACCTTCAGTCTACACAGAGCAAGCTTTCATAGTCCTTCTTTTTCATTCACCTCCTCCAAAAGATTAGATTTTTACACACGATACGTTCCTCTGGTTGGCCCTCCATTGGTAGGTGTATTCGAACTAACTGTTGGAATGTGCACTCACAGAGCGAGCTTTTTGTTTCCCCTTTGGGGAATGACCTTTGAACCCTACAACAGGAATAATGCCAAGCTAAAAAAAACACAGCATGGGGCTCTACTTTAGTGTGTCAATCATCTAGACATGTCCCCTTTGCTTAAGTGCTTAAGAAACGTCCCCTTCACACGATAAAACGCCAGAGCGAGCTGTGCAAACACATTCACCACTGTCAAGATAAAGCTGTTATTTACAAGACGCGATACGTTACCGAGCTAATGATGTAGCGCCGTTTGTTTTATGAACTTAAATGTCACGTCTCATAATAAGTGACAATTCCACTGACTTATAAACCAAAACTATAATTTCATAGTGCATTTTATATTCTTAGTTTTCACTCAAAGAACTGAAGAAAAGGCCTGACAGTTTACCAGCTCAAAAGAAGAAAATCCAAAACAAAATGCACGTTTTGTGATCCATAAACTCACTTAAAAACAGCGAAACGTTCTAAAACACTTGACGTGAAAAACAGTGATATTAAAAAATCATATTCAGTATACAGGTTATTGATGATGCATATGGCTGAGCAGATATAAATGCAAATTCTAATATTCAAACATTATAGCTATATTTAGCTTATAAAAGTAACAGCACATCTGTCCTCAATAAAATGTGTGATTTGAGTCATTATTCATGACTGTATCTTAGGTTGAGGTTTTGTTGTATTAAATGTACAATTGATGCTTGTTGTTGGAAGCATCACTAACTACCTAATGTGTTGTGTGCCCAGAAGATATTACGTTAAAAGCAATGGTCCTTTCCAAGTGACAAAAAAGAAATAGGCATGAATTCCATCCTACAGCACCCTATGTTTCAATGACCTTGAAGAGCTGTAGAAAATGAGAGAGAGAAAAACATTCACTGGCAGAAACATTCTGAAGGTGTTGGAGAAAATGAGAGAGAAGAGTGGGCATTGGAGGTATCTATGGTTACCTTGGCTTTATCACTGTTTGTCTTGGATTGCAAGTGCAATAAAGTGAGAAAGAATGCTGAAGTGAGAGCTGTTATTGCATGAGCATTCTTTCACACGGAGTCACCAGGAGACGACATAGGAGGTCCTTCTCTCGCTCTCAGGTCCATCTGCTCTACATGTTTGATAAACTCGTTTATCTTTCAAATGCCCTACAATGTCACATCTCATCTATGTGTACCAATGCCTTTTTTTTTTTTTTTGATGAGAGAATTAAGTATCTTCCTGTCTCATTATTTAAATGTACCCTGCATTGCTAAAGAGTGCGTCAGGGGAGTATACATTTTTGTCAGTCAACCGGAAGTTTGCAACAACCTTCACACACACACACACACACACACACACACACACACACACACACACACACACACACACACACACACACACACACACACAAAAAAAAAAAAATCACAACAGAGTATTTGTAAAGTTCAGTTTGGATTCTGTTGTGTCCCAAATGACGCAGTATACACTATGCACTCATATACACTCAACTGTGTAGTGTATGAACTTCATACGTTTATTTTGTCTTTCAACATCGGAGTCTGATAGTCCCTCCCATGAAGTGTGAAGTGTCCAACGTTCCACACTTCGTTTTTTCGGTTAAATAAGTGCATCATTCTGGTACCTAATGTGCACTTTTTCTTTTTAGAATTTTCAGTGTGAACGCACTACTCACACTATTTATACTACAATATGGTGTAGAATAGTGCCTAGGTTTCCTTTTTTGTTTCCATGGTTTCTGGAATGTTCTCATTTGTTGTCATGGCAACTCATTGTTTGCTTTGTTCCAACTGCTTCTTGTTTAGGTCTTTAGTTACTCTGTAGCTGCGTCTCGATTCAGAGGCTGCATCATTCGAAGGCCGATTGTGTCACAGAAGGCTTCTTCAAACGCGTCATTTATTTCCCAAGTAATGAAGGATGCAACAGATGTGGCCTATCTTACCCCAGAATTTATTGTATGCCAGAGAGAGAGAGAGAGAGAGAGAGAGAGAGAGAGAGAGAGAGAGAGAGAGAGAGAGAGAGAGAGGATTAGTTGCAGGATTACACTTTTAATTTTCATTGGGATTTAACTTATTAGAATATCGAATGATATACATGTAAAAATAAATAAATAAATAAAGCAGTTAAAATGTTGACATATCTTACTAATATGCAATTTCATATAGTTTATACTCTTTATTATGTCCATAAATGGACCATGGTGAACATATTTAAACAAGTTGTGAACCTCGTTTTGTTTTCAGACAGATTTTTAAAAAAGTCCAGTAAAACGTTATAAACGTTAACTCATCAACCCTTCCAGTGTAGACAGCATCTTATATTTGCTATGTTGCTTCGTGCCGCTCACATCTGGTGTCAGTGACACGTGTCAGTTTGAGTTGTTCTTAGTCCGTTCTCATCTATTTTTATTCTTCTGTGTTCCTGTATGTTTTTGGCTTATTGTTTAATAAAGTGACTGTTAATAAATAAATAAAATAATAAAATGTAAAGCGTGTCTTAACCACATAACTTATTTTAGGCAGTTAACCAAAAAACTATTAAACATTCCAAATTAGTTTCTAGGTTTTAAAAATAATCACGTTTAAGCAAAAAAAAAAGTCAAGTTACTACATAATATAATAATTAAACTTTCACACGCAGAGACGTGTGTAAAACGCAGGAAATTGCTCTCTCTGTAAATAAGCATATACATACAGATCAGCGTTATATAGTTTATTGCAACTACAATAAAACAAAAAAATCTATATTAAAAAACATGTATTTCTGCAAGTTGCAACATTTCTCATTTTCAGTTTAAATTATGTCCTAAACTAAATACAAAAAACAAACAAAATTACTTTAAAAAATACGAAAAAACAAACAAAATTACTTAAACTTCTATAAAACTAAAATTAAAATGGAAAAATACAAAATTAAAACCGTATTTCAAAATATTTTTAAAAAACTATAATAGTTTCTCAAAGATACTAAAATACTATGGTGCAGATCAAATGATAGCAAGTCCTGTTTTGTATGAAACGCAGCATTAAACTTTGGCTTAAAGAGGTATTTAGAAGCCTTTGCATTGTGAGTGCACTTGTGATGCTTTAAAAAGCAGTCTAGTTAGACAGCATGCTAAGATCTGGAGAATAGCAATTGTGTGTTATTCACTACAGCTGTATCATTCTGTCCCTTCCTGATAAACAACATACAAATGGAAATGCATTCAGCTTCTCTACCAACCCCCTCAACAGCACTCCAGGATCCTGGCCCCACAATTCACAGTGTGATCATCGAGATGGGGGCCAAATTATTTCCTGTGTTACCCCCTCCTCAAGATGTATCATCCCTATGGTTGTAGACCATCATCACCGCTATCTCTCCCTCTTTCTGTCTCCCTCGCTCCCCTCCGAAGAGGCTGGAGAATTGAACACTCAGCTATTATTAGTCTGTGAAAGGACAATGTTTGGAGGAGCCATTTGGCGAGATATGGGGTGAGGAGGAGAGAGCGCAAAGGGGTGCCAGCCTACCTTTTCTTCTCTATTTCCCTTCTCCGTTCTCCCTTTCTATCGCCCTTCTATCGAAGTGCACAATTGCTTTTCCCCTGCGCGGTAAGAATGATGTTTTGGCCGTGGAATGCTAAAACCAGGAGGGGTCTTCCACGGCTGTTTCTTTGTCAAAATATGTCAAGATTTATTCATTCTTGGATTCTAATCTAAAATCTTCACTGGTCTGGGAACCATAGATGTTATTCATTACAGAACTGTTCTCATAAGACATATTGACCCCATTATAGTGCTCTTTTCCAATATACCCTCCAGCGACTGACTTGGTAAAGTGAAACACCATCAGAAACATCATAACACTCAGGATCAGGACTGACAGGCGGACGTATTTCCTTATGCCGTAACAGATGAGGATGGTATTTGAATGGAGGCATTGCCAACTCTCTTGAAACGTTTATTGAACATTTTGCTGACATATAAAAAAGTATTTCCAAATTTTGCCAAAAATTGCAGATGAGAAAAAAAATTGCATGAAACTACAGATGTGAACAAGCTAAATGTATTCGCCCACATCTCACTGGAAATGCAGTGAGACCATCTGAACGAAAGCTTGCATTGTTACATTAAACAACTGAACAGTACAGTGCATTATATACTGTATACATATAAACTGTACTTTACTGTTCATTTGTTTACTGCATATTTTAAAATATATATCATCATATAGAGCTATAGACCACTATTTCCTGAAGTGCACTGTACCTTTAGGAGTAAGTTGCAATAATAACAGAGCTATGTGAATTTGAACATAAAGAAATGTTTTTAAAGAGCTTTATCAAGGCCTTTGCACACTGAGTCCGAAATTTTCGCAAGAGTTTTTTCGTATTAGTGATTCGGTGGCTCTGAAATGTCAAAACACCATTCAAAAGCTTGTTACGGATGTGAAAAACGCAGAATATCGAACCCGACCCGAATTTCTTGTGTCAGTGTGTAAGCGTGATTGACATAACGTGAGGTTGTATTTATTTTTTACCGTGCGAAAATACTTAAGAGTCCGAAATTCGCATCCGAAATTTTCACACGTTAAAAAATAAATACGACCTCATATATCAATCACGCTTGCACACTGCCTCCGAAACTTTTGTCCGTCATAAAAAAATTCGGATCAGGTTCGATTTTCTGCGTTTTTCTCATCCGTAACAAGCATTTTGAATGGTGTTTTGACATTTAAGAGCCACCGAATCCCGAATACGAAAAAACTCATGCGAAAATTTCGGACTCAGTGTGCAAGGACCTTCAGTGTGCAAAGACCTTTAATTTGAAATTCTAAAAAACATTCGGTTATGAGACTATATACATGTAGCATACAGACTATCTTTGTATGTGTGTGTGTGTTTTAAGTAGTATACATTTATAATGTTGGCCACTTATCAGTTATCAGCAATAGCATTAAAAATAATTATCAATATATCGCTTCCAACAAGAATGTCAGTCCCTAAGACCATTATTTTGCTGGTACTTCAATGCTGGCCTCTTTTGAACCCATCACCTCCGAGGTCTGTGTACAAACAGACGTGTGAGCCAGAGACCTTGATATAGTGCCCAGATCAATTTGAGATTGAGGGACACATTATGATAAAAATGCTTACAGAATTTAACGCCAAGATGATTTTAGATATTATCTAACCCACTTGTCTAAATCCTGCCAACCCAAAACTGAATATCGAGAATTTTGCCCAATCTGGATTTTTCTAATTTAGCAGGTCTACAAAGCAAGCAAAACACCTTTAACTTTTACCTATAAACAAAACCCCATCAACATCCTCAACCCTAAATCAACATTCCTCTGCCCTTTAGATAGTAATACTCCCAGAGCAACTTGTGCTTAGGTTGTCAGATTTTGTATGGGTTAGTTGAGGAAAGAACTCGTCTGAAAGTAACCTCAAAGATCAAAACATAGCGCAGACTCTTTTCATTAATTTATCATTCCATTACGTTTTTTCCCCTCTTCATCTTATATAAGGTCCACAGTACCATCGATTTTTCCACTACATGCTGTAGAGATCGTATCAATATCCTCGGGTCCAGAATCAAATCAAGTTTAAGCACTGCTCTTCAGGGGTGGTTAACAATGAAAAGGTCTCTTTATTAGAAATACCGTACCAGCCTAACCATGTTCAATCCCAGTCAGTGCGCTCTCATAACGGACCACGACCAACACTCGAGCTCTGATCAATACCAAACCTCTCTCTCTCATCAGCAATAATCACAGTTCTTCCCTGTAGCTCCTCCACCCAGTGTTGATGGAATGCCAAGGCCAGGATTACAGGATGATTGTCACATGGATTTTATAATCACACGCCATGTCCCGTGAAATATAAAGAGATATTCCTTCCTTACGTTGTGTGCTGTTAAAACCCGAAGTCGGAATTTCCAAGTTCTACTAGGAATGAGCGCCAATTAGAAGTGAATTGAGACTGACTTTTGTACTGTAGTTAAAAAAAACCTGGAAACAAGTTATTTTGAACATCGTCCTGAATTCAGTGGGTTTTGGAATTACCCCATTAAAATAATATCTGTGTTGAACACAAGCGCAATTGATTTTTTGTGTTTACTTGTCTTGTAAAATTTGGTTGTTAAGAAGTTGTCTGGGACATTAAATGTCATCAGCCGAAGAGGTAAACTCATCTACTCCATTTTAAAAAGAAAGAGCTGTTAGATGCTTAGTGATGGTGACTCTAAAGTCATGCAACTGTGGTATTTGTTTATAGCCTAACTTTAGCTTTTTATTTATGCCGACTGTATTTGTTTTTTTGGTATTGAGAAGATTATCTTGATAAACAAAACTTGTACGAATCATGTACTTTTGTCTCAGAGCTTATCTTCTGCCATAATCAGGGCTTGACATTAACCTGTTTTGCTCTCCAGCCTCTGTGAATAATGGATTTCCAAAGTTTCAAGCCACTCTGCATTTTCACTGACCACAATTTTGACATCGATACCATGGGGGAAAAACTTCCATATAGATATTTTTAATATTATATAATTTGTCAGCAGGTTTATTAGGCTGCTGTCACTTTAAGACCTGATGCACAGATCCATTATACTGTTACATATGCATTTTCTTTCTCAACTGTTTACGTTCAGACATAACTGACAGTGTTTACATGAATACTCGCCAAGATCAGCATTTTGACATTATTTTGTGTGTATTTGACTGATTAAGCGCAATAAGCAGCGAAAAAGAACTCAATTTAGTTCTGAGAGATGGCTTTATGAGTGGATACTTCGGGTCCGAGCACAAAATCGGCAGGAGTGAGTGAAATTATGCACACTACACGCAATCCCACGCCAAAATTCAAGCCCTGTAACACCAACAATATTCATCCGGAGCAAATGAAACGGTGGGTTTGTGTGTAACTCGCTGTCGGAGAGATGAGAGATCGAGAAAGCGAGAAAGCGCAGCTGGTGTTTATTCTGAGGAAAATTATTGGAAGCATTTCAGATTTTTCAATATCAATATGCATTGAAAAATTACATTGCTTATTTCAGATGTGTTTTTTTAAAAGTCTAGCAAGTAAAAAATATCCCACGTCCGACTTTGGATGGAACGCCAAGTTTGCGTATGACTACCAGTGGCTCTCTGGTTCAGCAGGGTTAGGTTGGGCATATTCAGGTTATAGGGCAACAAACACGGGGCACGTTCGCATTGAACCAACGATCATCCCATGTGACTGGCTTTGGAGTTTTAAGCTTTAGACATGGAGTGAAATAAACGTGATGTCAACTCTCCTCCCCTCACCACCCGTCCTCACGCCGAGCCCAGTATGGCATCTCCAGACTCATGTGGCGTGTGGACTAATTGCGGCAGGCGAACACTTTAGGCCCATTAAAAGGTGTGAGACCCCCTCTTTGTCCCCCTGTTGGAACAGATGGCTTTGGCAGCCTTCAGGATTCTGTTTAACTAATTGCCAGCACTCCGAGGACCCAGAAAGGGGTCCATAACACAGTCACTCCTTCTCGGCACAAGCCCGGCGCCTGAGGGGGAAAGGTCAAGGCCAAGGCTATAGCAGGAGGTGGTGAGGTAAATATAGGAGTGGTGTCGAGCCACCCGCGGTCCTCTCGGGAGGGAAGGAGGAAGGAAGAGAAGATGGTTTCAGGAAACAGAGAGCTGTCAATGCAGGACTGTTTTACAGAGACATATTGTGATCAGTATGAGGTGCCATCGAAGGCAGGGGAGGGGTCATTGAGTTCATATTAGACGTGTTCGACAATCCGATCGGAGATGTGAAGTCCTGCTCAATGCTTGCGCTGTGTTTGCATACTTTATCACAGATGAAGTGGGTTAGATGCAATATTTATCAAATACACAGGCGTCTCAGAAGTTTTCATGTAGAAACAAACAGTTTTAGGTTATGTAATTACTCAAATAAGTACTGAGTGTTATAGTTATAGGGTTATAGTAAGGCTTGGTATAGGGTTAGTGGCTTGCGATTATACATAATTTACTGTTATTACTATAGTAAGTGCATACAACTTATCTAACTATATCTTAGAATAAAGATTTATCTTAATACTTAAATCATTCAGTGCATTATAACAGAAATGTCCGAACTGAATGCTTTAAAGTCATAAGAAGCGACAGGGCGTTTTTTTCATATCGTGACAAACATGGATTACCGGAAAAGAAAAAAAAATGTTGGGTGGAGACTTGGTTCTGTACATCAGTTGTTGATTGGATGTTGATGTGTGGGCGTGGCTTGCAAAATGAATGCGAGTTTGTAGTCAATAGTGGAGGAGCGGGGATGATTGAGAAGACTGGCATTATGGCCAGAGAGACGTCTGTCGTTTTCATGAAGTTTCATGACATTTTGATTAAACATTACGAGGCCAAACAACATTAAATGAACATGGATGAATAATTTGTAACATGCACTGAAAAATACAGTAGGTTGGGTACATTTTAATTTCACACCGACTTTAAAGGGGATGAAATAAGTGGTTTTGCTTCATGACTTTTTACCATGATTTTTTGCCATGTTGAAGCCTCATCTGTGGAGGATGATATAAAGTTTCAGGCCCAAAAGTTGACATGAAGTCACAGTAAATCTGACATGCCCAATAACAGCACAGAAGAGTTAAGAAACTACATAGAGATGGGTTGACTGTGCTAACAACATGCTGCTTTTTAAGCAACCAAAATATTAAAGGAATCTAGATGAATTATCTTGTTGGATAGTTAGTCAACCATTCTGACTCAACCCTACTGTGTAAAATATCATTCACCAGTTGAAAAATATCAGGATGCTTACATACAATAATATATTTCAAACAGTTTTAGTCTATTTGCAGCAGGCCTTGGGAAAACACTGTGGTTATAGCACTGCGAAAGGAATGGTTTGTGGGATTTATGTATCAGTGCCATTTAGAATCAACATCCCATAATAAAGCCACTTCTACAGATCAGCGTTGATTAAAGATATCAATGTCTATTAAATGCATCTCACGTACGCCCACACATACATTAATATAAAACTCTATGTGGTTTGCGTAATGCATTCAGAAATGGACCTCTGAAGAGAGAATACTAATTGAAACCCAAAACTGTATGTTGGAGAGACAGAGGTTGAGTGTGTGTTTGCAAATGTGTCCATGTGTAGCTGGGTGGCTTTGGGGGCAGCAAACGCAGGGATTTATTCAGTGCCTAATGAATGTGACATTTAGCTGATATTTGCATGCCATGTGCCGATGCTTTTGCATGCAAAACGCTAAGCTTAGATTAAATAAGTCTTGGCAATTACATACAATGATCCATGCACTTATTTAGTGCAAGTTGCCCACACTGGTCTGGATGTTTGTCCCCAGCAACTTAATGTCAGAGAGCTCATTAACCGCTACAAACTAACCTGCGAAACATTCGAAACAAAGAAACGCAGAACTGAATTAAATATCCGGCCCCTGCAGATCCCCGAGTGATGTTATTTTGTTCAAGTGTCCATAACCTTGAAAACAGGATGCAGGTTGCCACGGTGACCCTCTGTCACATTCTATTGGCTCGCTGTTCATCACTCGTGTGATGAGGGAAGATTACAGTTAACAAATTTACCCGGTAACCGGGCGCACTCCCTGCAGACTCGCTCCCCCGGCGCTGAGGACACATGATGAGATTGTAGGGCTGTCTGGGGTGTCGACTCGTGCCGGATCAGATCAGATTCTGAGAGCAATGGCATTACTCGTCTAATGGATATGTCATGGCCACCGTTTGACTGGCAGGCTACAGAATAACACACGTCTACTGGCTTCATTTAAGACGTGTTTAACTGTGTAACAGTGTTAGCCTGCCAACCTGAGGCCTGAACAGTCGGTTAGCGTTAAATTACACAAGAAAAATATGAAATGAAAAAGAAAAGATTTTTTTTTTTTTTTTTTTTCATGCAGGATGGCAAGAAAGGTGTGGCTCCTTGATTAGAAAATGAAACATGACAAAATGTCAGAACAATTATGAACAATTGTTGGTGGCACGTCTCCTTCAGTTGGTTAAACAGCCCCTATTATGCTATTTTAAAGGCTCCTAATTTTGTTTTCTTTTCTCCTACAATAGTTTGACATGTATCCAAGGTCAAAAAACACTTTCATTTTCTTATAATATCCATTGCAGCATCAGCTCTTTTCTCACAGCGTCTGAAACGGTTTGATCAAGGATTCGGTCTCTCTAAACCCCACCTCTCTGAGAGCCTCCTCTGATTGGTCAGATGGCCCAGTCTGATTGATCTACTCTGCTCTTGGTCAGATGGCCCAGTCTGATTGGTCTACTCTGCTCTGATTGGTCAGATGGCCCAGTCTGATTGGTCTACTCTGCTCTGATTGATCAGATGGCCCAGTCTGATTGGTCTACTCTGCTCTGATTGATCAGATGGCCCAGTCTGATTGGTCTACTCTACTCTGATTGGACAGATGGCCCAGTCTGATTGGTCTACTCTACTCTGATTGGTCAGATGGCCCAGTCTGTTGTGATTGGTCGACCAGATGTCAGAAACCAAACGCTCATTATCATATAATTCACAGTGATAGGAACAGTAACGATGGCGTGGGTTTTACCGTATCAATCTCATCAAAGTGGATTTGCTTTGTCAGCAGAAAACAGCGTCTTCTCGACACGAACAACACGAACCAAACTCTTCCAGTCTCAGATAAACTACAGTGTTTGAGGGCGGGGCAAAGCACACTATGTTTGCCAGCAGCCAATGAGGAGCATTATGCAAATTAGTAACAAACCTACGTTGGTTTGTGCAGGAAGTGAGACTGAATTACTGACGACTCGTTTCAGGGAGTTTAGAATCACTTCTTTCTTTTCGGAGACAATGACTCCATTTATCTGCACTTTGACCGTTTAAAACTTTGCAGACCTTTTACATTCACAATCAGCTCTATTAAACACTACATGGAAGGGTATTATCCAAAAGAGCACAAGCATTTTCACATGCATAAATAAACTATATATAAAAGAAACACTGCAGTCGGTGAGGTGGTTGCTATCATTCCTGACATTTGGACCCTATTAAGGTGCTAATGCCCATGGCTGTGTTACTTTCAGTCTTTCTGCTGATCACACTCATTAATGGAAAGGTCTGTCATGACAGTTGTAGCATGGCAAGCTGCAAGCAATCACGATAATAGGATTTCAGAACAACATTTCACTTTCTGTACGTAATCAAATGTGAAGCAAAAACATTCTGTCAAGACCTCAGGGACACATTATTGTTGGTGTTCAACTTAAAGCTGCATTGCGTAACTTTTTTGGGTTAAACATTATCCAAAATAAATGTTTGAGCAAGTACATAACCAGCCAGTGTTCAAAACTCTCTGCTTGCCTTGGCTTGATTCAACACGGTAATAATGTTTTTAACTCCAGTGGAACTGGTGGATTTCCGCGGGAAATTCGAGCATGTCTTTGCGTCATTACGTCACATCTGTCCACATGAAGAAGCGTCTCGGCTAGTCGGCTATGAGTGTGAGGATGCTGGAGATTTATAGCCTTTTCTCACAGCACTTGATATGATTAAACTTTTCAATTTGATGGTGGATCCAGAACGGTTCAAACGACAATCACCAACTGGAGATTCACCCGTCGTAAAATGCAAAAGACTTCGGACCGGCTACAGAAAAAAAGAGACGGACAGAATATCGGAAGGGCATTAAATGTAGTCACGCAATGCTGATGTTAACAATTAACAATTTGAGAACAAAGTATAATTTGCATGGTTTGACGTGATATGATAAGTGATCGTTAGATTTAATCAGCCTTAAATTTCCCTTAGTTGGTCAGAACAAAAGTGGATGATACTTACTTGTTCAGAACATTTTCCGGTGAAAACTCTTATGTTGGTCATACTTCCAAAAAGCAGAATCTGTGATTGCGAATGCCAGTATCCACACATGGACAGCCGCACATTCTCCTCAAAACACTGGATTCATCCGCGCTGTGCCGTGCCGAGGCACAACCCACGTAAAGCTGATAATGCCGCGAATAACTGCAATTGCAGATTTCGAACAGAGATGGCGACAGAGAGGAAAAACTACTGTAGCTTTAACTGAAGAAATATTACTCCTCATAGGAAGACAAATTATTATTACTTACTTACACTCTAAGAAAGGTCTGTAAAAAACAGTGCACAATTTCCCTGTGGTAATATGAAGGAATTTGCACAGGTGTTTTACCCATATTTTGAATTACGCATTGCATTGTGTTTTAGGGTTAAAGGAAAATGTCTGTAATCAGCAAAGTTTTGGTCATGATTATCATTTAGAGTATCATTAATGATATTCATGTTAATTAATGACATTCATGTTGTTTAATGTTATATAGCAAACAAAATAATTTATCATAAAATTATATATATATATTGGATGAATTAGTGTATTGAGCATGGTCTTTTTTAGAAGTTATAAATAAAACTTGTCCTGTCTATCTTCCATTTACATACTATTGCTCTACTAAGAGAGTGTTTCACTGTGTGTGTGTGTGTGTGTGTGTGTGTGTGTGTGTGTGTGTGTGTGTGTGTGTGTGTGTGTGTGTGTGTGTCCTTGTCCTCCGGGTGCTGTGCATTGAGTCTTAAAGTGTCTCTAATTATCCCTGACCTTCTGGGACGTTCTCCACTTTCAATCCTCACCCCTGTGGCTTCTTTCAAAATGTCCTCTTTCTTTCTTTTCGTTTCTCTCCTCTTCCTCCTGTTTGTCCCTCATCCGTAAAAATAACCCTCCAATCCCAGGCATCCATTAATTGGAACCATTTTTTAGGGAGACAAAAGAAAGGATTTAGGTAAGACCATCCCTCCCAAGGTCAAGGCAGGACACGGGCAGAAAAACACCTGGTTGTTTGGGGGAAAAGTGCTTTTTAATAACACTACTGCTAGTAAATACTTTTCTACCGAATCAAAACCCATCATTAACAGCCACTCAATGCAAATAAATGTAATTACATATTCAAAAGGTTCCAGATTTTTTAATATTTCCTCTCCAGTCATTCAGTCAAACATCAAAAGCTTTTTTTTTTTGGGTTCAGTAGTAAATAAATCAAGATGTCTATGAATTGAATGAAAAATGCTTCCTAGACTGTTTGATCACATTCAGAGCACACAAAAGCAGATGCACTCCCCGGTGGCTAAACGGACTAAACATTAGCTTGAAGTGCTATAAACAAACAGCACTATTGTGTCTACATTTACCCTTTGCCCCCTGTGTAGGGTTCAAGAGTTCACAAAGTCAAATAGTCCGAATAGTCAGTTGTCCACACACACACACACACACACACACACACACAACAGAACTACAGGCAAACATTGCCTGTGGGGAATCTCTTCTGCACCGGCTTGGTAATAGTTGAGGGTCAGATTAATCTTTCAAACATAAAGCTTAAATTCTCCCGGCTTTATCAAGTCCATTTTAAAATAAATCCTAAAATAAAATAAGCTGGGAACAGGGGACGTGCTGACAACGTTCTCTCAGAGTAACAATAATAGAACGTTTGTGCAAATAGAAAGTTATTTGGTCTTTAATAACTTAATCAAATATTAGCATGTATTATTTGTCGAACCTTTTTCTGAAACCTTTAATATAGACGTTAGTCTAATGTTTTTTAAATGTTACTAACTACTTTTTTTTTTCTTTTTCTTTTTGATGGCTCAGAGAACATTCAAAAGTAACGGTTCCACCCTCAAACAATGAATTGTTAAATTTAATTAATTAAAATAAGCAAAAGTAACACACTTGTTTAATATTTTGTCACAACTTAATTTAATTGTGTTCAATCAACCTAATATATTTAAAACTGAAGTTTACTTACTTAATTTGTGTGCAAACTACATGAATCATTTTTGTTGACAACTAACTGGGCAGTGGATCTGTAGCTCCCAGCATGCTTTGCAAGGGACTGCATTAGGAGGGTCAATTTAGGGATTAAAGTGTTATTTTATGTGTTTTTCTGTAAATGGAAAGATGTTGTTAGTTAATGTTAGTGTTTAATATTCAGTTATGTTAGAAACTTAGAGGACTTTCTGTAATGTTTTAGAATTTTGTGGTTGCCATTATGCAGAAGAGTGTGTTTAGCTTAGGGCTGTGGGCCTCGGTATACACTATACATGCATTAAACCTCATTCGCAGACCTGCATAAGTAATATTCAATATTTCTCTGTAAAAAGTGGTTTTAATTAAATTGAACACTAGTAGCTTCTATCATTGGAAATAACTGTATAGTCAAATTAGCTAAAATCATAATGTTGGTGTTTTTAGGCAGGGCAAAAATTAAATGTAAACCTGACAAAACTTGAATTTAAGTTCATACAACAAGATTACAACAAATCATTTCAAACAAATTAGATTTTGTTGGAAAAATGTAATTCATTTTCGTGGAAAAGTTTTCCTTAATTTAATCAAGTTCGTTCAACAGCTTGTTTTTTGTAAAATAGAGAAAAAATCCCCTTAATGTTTTTCCTAACGTTCACTGAGAAACACGGAAAAAAACGTTTCCAAAACATTTACAAAACTGGACGTTCTGAGAACATTCAGAAATAACGTTTTCATAGCAAAATCATGATTTGTTGCGACTGCTCAGCTTGATGTGTTCTGTCACGTGTTGTGTGTGTTTGCATTTCTGTTCTAGTGTTTTACAGTGTGTTTAGTTCAGTCTCTCTCCGTCTCCTGCCTGGTTGTATCCGTGGTTACTGATGTGATTTGAGTTTTGGATCAGGTGTGTCTCGTTAATTAGTCTCGTTAGTTCCTCTGTTTGCTGTCTGTTTAAACCCTGTGTTTCTATAAGTTCTTTGTCTGCTCTGTTGTGTCAAGTTGGTTGTTCTGTTCATGATCTTGAGATTGTTTAGTGAAGTTTTGAGTTTGTTTTTTGAAAAAAAGTTCCTGCATTTAGATCCTGTTTCATCTTTACTGCAACCAACTTGTGACATACT
This sequence comes from Rutilus rutilus, assembly GCF_951802725.1. Taxonomy (NCBI): domain Eukaryota; kingdom Metazoa; phylum Chordata; class Actinopteri; order Cypriniformes; family Leuciscidae; genus Rutilus; species Rutilus rutilus. Next base: position 28,721,537 of record NC_140228.1, read on the forward strand.
CAGAGCAAAAGGGCATGTGTGTGTATATACTTAAAGTCCCACTGTAATCAATAATTGTATCCCTTAAAACTCATCTTTGATCACCAAAATTACATATTTAAATGTGTTTTTCCTTGAAAACAAATTTCTTCATGCCTTAAAACAGCTTGAATGTAACTCGACACCCTCGCCTCATTTAGTATGTGTGGTTCTATGAATATGCAAATGAGCCCTGCCTCCACTCACTCACTCAGCTCAGAGATCCACTGGTTGACGATCACACGTTGATCTGATTGGTTACAAGGTAGTTTGTGACGTCAGAAACACCAGCGATTTCAAAGCGTGTTTTTGAGACTGTCTTTGGTTCACTGCAGTTTTAAGGAGGAAATACTCAGCAATGGTGTCGACTTATGAACTTACACATGCTTTGTCTTAAAGCAGATTAAAAACACCACATAGACACATAAACAACATTAAAAGCTGGATTTTCACCACAGGGAGACTTTAAGTAAAACTAGGGACGTTTAGTGTTTTTAAACAAGTTGCCATTTTTAAAGTTCACTTTATGTTTTAGCTGTTAAAGAAAACTCTTGGTCGTCTGAGCTTTGAAAATTAGTAGTTGTCAACAGTAGCCATGTTTCCATCCAAAGTTGTGAATTTAACTTTTGCAAATTAAGCAGCATTCTCTTGCGTTCGGATGCTGGTGTTCGGGAACACAATCGTGTGAGACGCTTCTGGAGGAAATTAAACAAAATCATTCTGATCACACACCAAACCAACATCTGAGATGCTGCGATGCCATTGGTCCGCTGGTTAGTCCAGATATCCAATCACAGCCTCTCCTGAGTTTATTGTTGTGCATCGAGGCATTTCTTCGGTTAATGTGTTTTCGTTGTAATTTATGCACGTCTTCTTATCGATACAAATATTATCCACCTCAGTTGAGCACATGTTTAGAATTTATGCGCATCTTGGTGTTTCCATCCAGTGTTTTTTAACGTGAAATTCCCAAATGAGCGTAAAAACAGGTGGATGGAAACATCGCTACTGAAATCTGATTTATATACTGAAAAATATTTATTTCTGCCCTAAGGAAAATAGTTTTGCTCATAAGTTGCTCTTTTTCACCTCAAGAGGCTTAAATTGGTAGTTTTAGTTTTTTTTGTGCATACAATTGAAGTCAATGGTCACCAACATTCTTCAAAATATCTTCTTTTATGTTCAGCAGAAGAAAGAAAGTCAAACAGGTCTGGAATGGAGTAAATGATGACAGAGTTTCAACTATTCCTTTAACTGAGTTCTCAGATATTTAATTGAGGTATAAAAGTAAACACAAATGAGACTATATTGTTGACAAAAGCCCCATTCGGAGCGGTACACATGTCTGAAATGTAATGTACATAATATTTGTGATTCTCCATTACTATTATTATCATTTTGAGCAGACTGCAACATCATCTTATCGATTCGATTTTCTTTTAACATCAGCATGGGATGCCACTAGTACTTGAACCACAAATGGTTTATAGTACCCATAAATAAAGTCAAAATCCATAATGAAGGTTCACCAATATGAATGAGTATATAAATAAATAAAGACATTTGGACGGAACTGAGATCAAACTTCCTCAGGGAAAACAAACTCCGCCCAAGTGTTAAACAGGTAACACTACACAAATAATAATATAGACATCTAAACTGATGTTTTCTGAGAACCATATCCATTATGAATGCAGCCAGCAATCCATTAAACACAATTCATGGGAAAATAAAAAAACAACTGAGAAAAAATACAAACAGACTGCAAATTGCTCGACACAGATGCTATTTTCTGATGTCCTTGCCTATGTGAAAATTACATTTGAGGGCACATGAAGGCAGATGCCCTGTTGAAGATAATAGTCATAACTACAAATGTGCAATTCCAAAAACAGAGAGGAGAAAAATTCATAATGGCATTGCCATGGAGACTGTAATTATCATGGTCTGTCTCCACAGATGTGAGGAGAGCGAGTGAGTGAGGGCGTTAACACACACGCTGGCGTAACGGCGGTGAATGTAGTAGCCCTCGCTGCCAGTAAACAAGCCTTTCCCAGCATCCCGCTGTAAAGTACACCATCTTTCTCACTGGGTTGCCATGGAAACCGGGAAGGAGCCTTGCCTACAAAGATTTGGGCTGTTTCAGTTGTGCATGCTAACAGACTGGATATATATGTATATGTATATCAGAAATCATTATAATCAGCATATTAGAATGATTTCTGAAGGATCATGTGACACTGAAGACTGGAGTAATGATGCTGAAAGTTCAGCTTTGCTCACAGAAACAAAGTTAAGTATGGGTTAGTATGCACAGAAACTATGGGCCTCGTTCGTGCAACAAGTGCAGTTTATTTTTTGTGTTTGTTTTTTTGTAATAGCATCTCTAATGTATGCCTGCTACAGATTGTGCGATTTCGGAAACCCTATAAGATCATTATAAATCTCACTGTACGACATGGATCTAATAAACTTGGGTATGACGTGTATGTAGGCTGTACGATCAAGACCCCGTTGAATCATAAGCTACGACGCAATAAAAAATCATCAATATGCGCTAGCGGTGAACAAATAGAGCAAGATGAATCGCACTTTGGCAGTTGTGGTTTTTATGTGCGCTGAAAAAAAAGAGGAGGAAGCGAAAGAGGAGAATATGTATGCAGTCATGGCCAGGGAAAAGAGGCCAACCGGGCATGTCAATTTTGCATAAGGAGCTGGAGGTGAGTAGCTGTAAAGTCCCCCTGTAGTCAATAATTGTATCTCTTAAAACTCATCTTTGATCACCAAAATTACATATTTAAATGTGTTTTTCCTTGAAAACAAATTTTTTCATGCCTTAAAATATCTTGAATGTAACTCGACACCCTTGCCTCATTTAGTATGTGCGGTTCTATGAATATGCAAATGAGCCCCGCCTCCACTCACTCACTCAGCTCAGAGATCCACTGGTTGACGATCACACGTTGATCTGATTGGTTACAAGGTAGTTTGTGACGTCAGAAACACCAGCGATTTCAAAGCGTGTTTTTGAGACTTATGAATTTACACATGGATCAATTCGCCATTTCATGTTGCATTTTTATTGTCTAGTCAGCCAGTCAACTTTCATCTGGGACGGCCCAAAATCATACAATGTGTACCGGGCATCAAATGAGTTTCATTCAAAGTTTTGTCCATCAGTTCAATGATTAATTTCAGTGAGGAAAACAACACAATCTCAAGAGAAAACGTAATTATTTTACATTTTGTCAAATTGGTGGCAAATTTGTTTTGATTTGAAAGCATAGAATTTTTAGGAAGTAAACAAAACAAATATTGTATGAAAACCTTTGAATGAAATTGTACAAAATCATAAGAATTCACCCAACTACAGTTGGAAGTATGTTGGTGGAAAACATACCTAGATTATTATTAACAACATTTTAGTGTATTTTACATTTAACTTCCACTGTCGGACACAATCTTGAATACATCAGGTATATATAAACTAAAAACATCTCTTTTGAATTCCTTTTCTGGTCTCAGGTGCAATTGCAGTTTGTGAACGCCCGTCTTCAAGGGCATCATCTGTTTCAATTCTTCTCAATTTTATTTGACAGAAGCGAACAGGCGTACCCGACTCGAGCCTTCTGCCATATCTTCAAGAGTACACAAACAAACTCCACAAAGAGACGGAAATTAAGTGCAATTCTCAATTAGTTCGATATATAATATCCCTGAACATCAGTCTGAGCAAACTCGCCATTGGTAATTTCTCATAAACCATGATTATGACAGCGAATGATTCCCATCAGCCGCTGCCATTGTGTCAAGAGGCTGATGGCTGGACTTTTTTTTAATTGACAGGTTGAAAGCTGTGGCCCTTGTGTCCTTAATCACTCCACCGGCATTAATTAGCCATTTCTCCTCTCCGCCAATTAAGCATGCATAAAGGAAAGAATTCAAATAAATCATCCAGTCTGAGCTCCATATGTCTGTTGCATTCACAAAAGCCCAAATACAGTTTTTGTTTTCGCTCTTTTCACCAATTAAGAGCTGATCAAAGTATTGCTTGATTTGACAGAATCAGATCTGGCAGAGAAAAAAGCAACTCTGCTGTATAATTTATTTCCACACAATAAATATATTTATAACAAGATTAATAAGTAAATGAGCAGAACTGAGTGTGACGGCGCCTTCAAAGGAATTAAAAAAAAAAAAAAAATGGGGGGAAAAAATGTGTGCATATTCTATTCTAACAAGAAAAATGCAATGCAAATGCAAAAATGCAAATTACTTTGTTTTAGCATTTGTATTTTGTAAACTTGTTTCTCACATTTTTTGCATCCTGACACGAATGATAATGGGCTCTTTTGACATGATCAGACATCCATACAGAAGTGCTCTAAAACCATTTCCAACTGCTAATAAATTCAGTCATCCCAGACAATCATATAGTTGTTTTTACCGGGAAATAAATCACGTGTAGACAGCATGTAGACAAACACGTGGAGCTTGAAAGTTAAAACATTGAAAAGTTGCCAATAGTGCATTCAGTATCTGCCATAAAATCCTCAAGTTGCTCCTTGGAGCCTTTTTGTAATGGATTCAACATGCTTCAGAATCCTCCCTTGAATCGTGAACTCGCACCCACATATAAACACATTGTAAACACACTGATGCTCGCACACGCCTGATCTCAGATCAAGGGCAGGGAAACACACACTTAACCTCAGCATGTAGATGTCTTTTGTTTATCAGCAGATGAAAGGAAAGACCTCTGGAGGACCTTTAAGAGACGCAACAGAGATCCTCAAGGTTACCTTCAATCAAACATCTGAAGTTCTCGCTCTGCATTCTGGACCGTTCGTCTGTAAATCGGTTATTTATGGGATACTCAGACGCTGCAAAGTACGATTGTTCTGTCTGTCAGTCAAATGATGCAACCAACAGTCTATCGCAGGCTTTTTCTTGTGCGTACTGTTTCATATGTGCAATGAATTCACAGACCTGAAATGCGTCATAATGCAATCAAAACCCAAAGCTGTTCACATTTATGATGAGGGATTTGATACGCCTTTCATCATCTTTCATGGAATAAAAGCAGAGGAGCCAAAATGCATTAGTGTAAAGTGTCGGAAACTGTAGTGTGGAGGGTTAATTCCACACAGATCCTTCTATTTCAGCGTATTCAATTCTATGAAGTGCAAGAACTTCTCTCTTGAAAAATGTGTGCGAGTGGAAAATATTGAATTTATTTAATCAAAAATTAGATTAGATTCAATTTAGATTCAATTTATTGTCATTACACAAGTACAGGTACAAGGCAACGAAATGCAATTTAGGACTTTTAGAATTTAGGCAATTTAAAAATGCATTAATAAACGGCTTTTTTTTCTAATTATGACTAATTTATCCCTAGAAATAAGCATTGTTGACATTAAATATTTGATTTGTTAAAAGAATATTCCAGGTTCTATACGAGTTAAGCGCAATGGACAGCATTTGTGAGATAATGTTGATTACTACACACACACACAAAAAAAAAAAAAAAAAAAAATCCTTATTTTTTTAAAGGGGTGGTTGATTATGATTTGACTTTTCTAACTTTAGTTAGTGTGTAATGTTGCTGTTTGAGCATAAACAACATCTGCAAAGTTACAACGCTCAAAGTTCAAAGCAAAGGGAGATATTTGCTTTTAAAGAAATCGCTTTTTAAGGACTACAACAAACGGCTGGTAGAGACTACACGACATCCTTCCCGGGTTAGTGACATCACCAACCCTAAAATTTACATAAACCCCGCCCCCTGAACACAATTTATAGATTATCAAGACAGAATATGCTAATCAATAACTAGAAGATAACTACAGATAAACTACATAAATTCATCAACTAACCATTCAGAAATGTTGTCTACATGTTGTCACTTCTTCTTTAGTCTCTCCATCTTACTGACTTAGGTTTGAACATAAGAGGCTAAAAGTTTGTGCCGGGAGCAGCAGCTCATTTGCATTTAAAGGAACAGACACAAAAACGATGCGTTTTTGCTCACTCTCAAAAAGTGACACTTTTAACATGCTATATAAAATATCTGTGGGGTATTTAGAGCTAAAACTTCACATACACACTCTGGACATCAGAGACTTAATTTGCATCTTGTGAAAAGGGCATTATACCACCCCTTTGTGCCAATGCTCGTCCGACTGTTTGTACTGTACTGTATTTTATTTTATTTTTCTAAACTGTTTTAATTATTCTTATTTCTTTTATTATTTTAATTTCTTCTATGTAAAGCACTTTGAATTGCCATTGTGTATGAAATGTGCTATATAAATAAACTTGCCTTGCCTTGCCTTTAATAACAAAAAGCAAAAAAGCAAAAGTCAAGGTTACAGTAAGGCACTTGCAATGGAAGTAAATGGAGGCAATTAATTGAGGATCTAAAAAGAAATATGAAAGTTATGATTTTAATTCACTCTGTTATGGCGTATAAAGCTGTTTAAATCACTTTTACAGTAGTTTTAGGTTCTTAGTCGTGATCATGGTAACAAAGCTAGAAAACTGGACACACAGTAACTTTACACAGAAAAGGCTATAAGTGAGTTTTTCAAACTAAAATCAAGTTAACACATATTGTTATGTCTTGTGTCAATAGTATTAAAACAGTGAGTTCTTAAACATTTATGGATTATCTTCCTGTGTACTGTTCATTAATCTTACATTTTACTATACCTGGAATATCCCTGTAAAACTTTTTTAGATCATTATGGTGCCTGAAAACCAGTTTATAGGAGGAACCTTCTTACAAACGCTTCATGCTGAGCAGCAAGGCAGTAACTTATGCTTTCAGCTTCAGACACAGCCTGTATTTCTCTTTCTCTCACTCTGAGTTACAGTACAGGTCCATTCATCACTACTGTTTCTCATTTTCAAGGAGGAAGGAGGAACCACAGTCGTCTCGCAGAGGCCCTAATAAGAAGCAATGGTTTCCTTTATTACTCCCGTGTTTATTGGTCCAACTTTATGGCATTCTGGCCGTTCCTCTGTGATGTACTGTCAAACTGAGCGAATCCTTCATTCTCTGCTTTTATCTACATGATGGAAGACACCACAACATCTGTGGAAAGCTATTAATAGACCATAAAAGAGTTGCTGTGCCTATAATTTATCGAAATATAAAAAATTATTACATTTAAAGGATTAGTTCAAACAAAAATGTTGTCATCATTTACGCACCCTCACCTTATAGCACTCAAATCATATTTATTGACATCATCCTGTTTCTTCGACACATCCCAGCAAGCAATTTTGCATTTAAAAGACGTCTAATAGCCGTCCAAGCACAGCCCAGACGTCTAGGCTGAAACAAGGCAAAATTTGGGCTGTCAGTGAAAACTGAATAGACGTCTAACCAAAGCCCAAGAACAGACTAGTCATCAATTAGATAGCGTCAAAGAAATGAAACCAAAAGCCTTGTAATCACTGTTGACTTTCCTTACATGATGGAATATCCAACGCTATCTCACGACCAATTCGAGTGAGTAAAATGTGGCTAATTCGTACGATTTGTCCAAACCCCAGTAATGGGTCGGTTTAGGGGCGGGGTCAGTTGTACGTCATTTGTACGAATTAATACGAATTGGGCAATTCGTAATATATGTACGATTTAGCAAAAATTGTACAAGTGAGGTCGTATGAATTCATACGAATTAGCCATCTCGTAAAATTCGTACGAAGTAATTTTGGCTAGAAGTGTGTTACTCACAGCTGGACTTTATCGGGTCTATATAGTTAACGTAGGCGGTGAAATGATGGCTATTGCATGCTGGGATATTCTCTCGGTCATCCTCTTCCTCTGTCTTTCCGATGCCTGCAATCCTCATGTCCTTCACTGTAAGTCATCAAGGGATGAAGAGGATAAAGTGCATGATGCCGAGGGAGAAGTAAGTGTGTGTGTGTGTGTGTGTGTGAGAGAGATAATCTGGCCTCGGTCAGACACCGGGAGAGGAGAGACCATAAGGACACTGGGCAGAGATGCTCTGTTATGATGCCCCGCTTACACACACACACACACACACAGGGGACTGAGAACAAGTGCAATAAAAGGCCTGCTGAACATATTGCATTTGGGACCGGATTTGAGTGCTCTGTGACAGATCCTGACCTCAAGTTGAGATCAGATTGTCTCACACTTTCAGGCATGCCACAGTGAAGCTTCCAGAGAGAACGGTTAGCGTCCACTATTGTTTATCAGTGGTAGAAATTAATCTATTGTTGTCTTACAAAATCATAGCCGTTTTACATGCATTTGCATGTAGTGACTGCATGCATTTTATATGAGCAAATATAGAGATGTATATCTATTTTAGGAATATTGAAATTGTGGAATTAATATGTTGATATGATAGTATTTAATCAATAAGATTAATTGAATATGTTGAATGAAATCATATTTAACAAATTTACCTAATTTGGCATTAAAATGTGTGAATGTGTGTGTGTGATTTTTTTTTTTAACTATGGAACTCATTTTGAAAACTAAATTTAAAAATAAATATTTATGCCTATATTTAAGATTTCCACTGATTTGTATTACACAGATTTAACAAACTATAGTGTACAAGTATACTTGTCGGTCATACAACACTCAAAAAATTGTTTATTAATAACTATTTTCATCTTTTTGGTTTTATTTAAATAGTCATATTTTCAAATAGTTTAAAATCAGAATAATTCATAATTGCATGTATTCAGTTAGAAAGTATGAACATGGTTAAAATATGGCTAGCTGTGGAGCAAGCAATGTTAAATTAGTTTTAAATTTTACATGCAAACACTTATGAATATAATGAGGTTGTTATTTGCTCATTTTAACTATATGTGTGTGTGTGTGTGTGTGTGTGTGTGTGTGTGTGTGTGTGTGTGTGTGTGTGTGTGTGTGTGTGTGTGTGTGTGTGTGTGTGTGTGTGTGTGTGTGTGTGTGTGTGTGTGTGTGTGTGTGTGTGTGTGTGTGTGTGTGTGTGCGTGCGTGTATTTCTCCTTTCTAAAGAATTTTAAAGTAAACATATGAGAATCCATCAATATTTCAAGCGCTTTCATGACGACGTTACAGTAACTTTCCCCCAATAAATGCGGCTGAGGCTCATATTTCATATTAAAGGTTTCATTTTTATAACTCCTGACACAAATTATGAAGTCACTATAAGAATTGTAGAGTACAACAGGGGTCAAAAATAGAAGCTTTGACCTTTTAAATGTATAGTTGGTCAGGTTAATTGCATTCTTTCGCATTAAAACAAACGGTAACTTTCAGCTATAATGTAAACAGAGAATCTCTGGCAGGTTAACAGGTTAAGACGCCTGTAGAGACACCAGAGTATAACATACGATGGTGAGCAGGGATGAAGGTGGAAGGTCGTGCTCAAACTCCTGCGCTCACAGCCGCAGCTGCGCTTCTCTAACAGTGATGCCCTCTCGTCTCTGTGGCCTGTGATGATGGGTAACAAGTGCTGGATATCTGTCGGCGTCTCAGGCCATGTCCTTTTCTCTCTGTCTCTGACGGACCACAGGCGCTCGGGTCTCGCTGACCCGCCATCTGCTGCACTGCCAATCATCTCAGACACACACTCCTCAGCAGGAGCCTCATGCTGGTTAGCATGCTAATTACTCAAGCCTTTGAAGGTTTCCCTATCTCATTAGGATAATGTAGCATTTTTCTTGCATAGTAACCATAGTTTAACTCTGGTATTTGTATCTAAACCACAGTAATGAAGGGTACATTTATGGATGGTTAATGTTACTATGGTTTCTATATTAAAAAAAACACTACATTGCACACATTGCACTCTATGTGAAGCCTTGAATTGGTGTACAAACAATGGATACGCATAAAATGAGTTGGTGGCACAAACGCCCATGCTGATTTTTATGCTGATTAGTGATGATTTGGTGCTGGTCTGATGAATTCTGAGTAATTAGTCGTTAGTGAAGCAGCTTGTCGACTTTGTGGCCAAGCTGGTTAGGCTAGTCTTTTCAGCAGGATTCAGATATATTCTGGATCATAAACATCGCACAAACCTTTAACATCTGACACACAACGTCTTTGGAGAATGAGACCAGCTAGACCAGAGGTTTTCACATCATTACTCCAGTCTTCAGTATCACATGATCCTTCAGAAATCACTCTAATTTGATGATTTGATGATCAAAAAACATTTATGATTATCATCAGTGTTGGGAACAGTTGTGCTGCTGCTTCATATTTCTGTGGAAACCGTGATATTATTTTTTTTTCAGGATTCTGTAGTGAATAAAACTTCAAAAGAGCAGCATTTATTTGAAATATAGTTGTTGTTTTTTGTTTTGTTTTTAACAAAGTAGAAGTCTTTACTGTCACTTTTGATAAATTCAATGCAAGTTTTGCTGAGAAAAAATTTGTATATATATATATATCGTTGCTGTTAGGCGGAAACCTCTTACTGTATGTAAATTTTTTGGCATAAATCATTACTATTGGTCACCCTTTACGTCTGTCTGTGGGTTTTGCAAATTTTTAACCAATGAAAAGTATTAATAAAAGCGTGTGACTAAACCTCGTAACTCCATTGGCTCCTCAAACTGTCAGTCAAACCTCGTAACTCCGCCCACCTCTCTCCTGAATGAAGTTCTGCACACAGTTTGGAGCGTCTCTGCGTGTTTGCAATGCAAACGTAAATAAAAAACGGGTTGTTTTAAATAAGTACAGCATTTTCTTTACTCCAGAAACATGTAAAGGCAAATGTTTTATGTTTTTGAGGAGCAGAGAAGAGTGTCTTAGTCTAGCATTTGTCATTGAGTCATAGCCAATACTGTCTTAAATAGCCTTAGTATTTAGTTACATAGTTGACATAAATACCTATTATTATTTTTTTAATCAACATGCACTTATGAAGTACGTGGGTCCTTGGCCGGCTCATTATTTGGGATATCAAACTAGACAACTTAGCTATGTACATAGTAGGCTTTATAAGTTCTTATAAGTCCTCTTATCTGATCAGCTTCATCAGTGAAGACACTTTACTGTAGATCCATTAGTCCTGTAAATGTTTCAGCTTGTCTGAGAGGAATAAACACACAGTATGAGATATCAATGCTCTCGTGTGCAGATGAGGGTCTGACACAGATTATGATTAATTCTGGATCCGCCAGTCAGTGTTAGTCGAGTAGATGTCAGTAATGATTGAACTGATGACATTTGCGCTATATATCAGGGTGTTTGCTGTCTCTGATAAAGCCCATCAATATCGTTAAGCATATGAACGGACAGCGTCTTACCAGGCTATTTGTTTTGCCGTTCATTTCATTAAAACAGAATACAGGTTTTGTATGTTTGTTCCATTTTTTTAGACCTTTTCTGACATTTTCTTTGACATTAGTGATAAATCAGGAAGGAATGAGGCTTTTGTCTCTGAACAAGCGCTATTGATCAGGAGTTCACTGAGTTCTCGTGAAACTCATGTTCCTCTGATTCCAAGAAAACATCCTTAAGTGACGCAGCTGTGTTACTCTGAGAACGCTTTTCATAGGTGAAGCGTCTCTCAGTGCTTGAAAAAGGTATGACACAACCGGAAGCCCTTGATGTAACAATAAAACACTTAAAAAGACTAAAAAAGTAAAAAAGATGGATCCACTCAAACTTACTTTGCAGTGAGTGTTTTTCTGAGGATGTCTGAGACTTCTGATTGATTAGCAGCTATAGGTACAACTAGAACAATAAAGTGCATGTGCAACAAGCCAGTTTGTGTATGATTATGTCAATAAATTAACAATGTTTTTTGTATAACTGAAAGCGAATGTCACTGGAAGCCTCACATATCCAAGTCAACTCTTACATTAAAATAACTTGAAACAAAGCATTAGCTGATTAAGCTATTCAGAAAGCTCAAACTAGAGTTTCTGGACTTGACAAGAAGATTAATATTGTTGGCTATGCTAATTCTGCCATTGTAAAGGGTTGAACCCGAAGACAACATGATAAATATCTCATGAAAGATCACTCCAACCCTCCAACCAGCATTCTCCTTTACGTGAACTCCTTGTTATGTTCCCACTTTACTCCTTGCTCTTTCTTTCCCCCCATCCCTTCTCTTGTTATCAAATCATCCTGTTTCTCCAGTCTTCAAAGCGACGCTTGACGTCGTGCTCCAGACGCTGCATGGGCCCGATCATCCGCTACGCTAAATGTCTCCAGTAATGCGCAGCCTCTTTCTAGCGCAGTCTGAATTCAATCAAAAAGATTTAGGAATCGTCCACGACTCAAACTATGGCGTGCATCAAATGTGCCTTCAGTTACACTTTCCAGCTGTTCAGAGCCCATAGTGTGTAAACGTGTGATACAAAAGAGATTTATTGACTCCGTTTGTCAGCTTTCATCATGAAGCCTGCGGCGATACTGCCAAGAGCTGCAGTGTAGAGTTTAGGGAAGAAAAAACAAGGTCGGATGGCCAAACTGGTTATGTTGATCCGCACCAGCTAAGCATTGGTAGTTTACCAGCTCAAACCCTTTTGACCAAGATGGTCTCTCAGGTCAGCCTTGGCCTCATCAAGGGCTCAGCTAAAGCTAGTTAGCAGCTAAAGCCCCTGCTGGCAGATGTTGTAATTACACCTTCTGCTCTAAACACATTTTCTCAATTGATGGCCATTCAAAATTAGCCATAAATTTAGATTCAATTGCAACATTGGAAAAAAAAGTACCCGTGGCAACATTTTTGCAAAATACGTACCAATACGTACATATCACTGCAGTTTCCAACAGAAATGAACAGTAGAGGCAGTAAAACAGAAAGCAATTTTAATCGTTTTCACACACAATTATGATTACAGGGGCAGATTATGGATGAATAAAGACTTGTTTTCACGCGGCTCCTTGCACAATTATGTTATGACCTCAAAACACTTTTTACCATAGTGCATGATTTGTAAATGAGTTCATCACTTAACCAGCTCCATATGTTCGGTTTTACCGATATATCAAGCTTGTTCAGTAGCTCAGCTGTACAGAATTATACTTGTGATGTGGAGAGATCGGGTACGATCCTGTAAAAGACGAGTCACGATACAAGAGCTCAAAAACAAGAGTTTGAAAACAAGCTAAAATGGCATGGTGACAATTGTGTTTTTACGTCACACTTGCTTTTGTTAACACTATCGGGTTGGTTTAGGCTTTACTGTAGGTGTACGTTATTTTAAAAAGCAAAATTTAATTTATGAAACCTGATCAACCACATAAACCAACTTTGACTATCAAGCTGGCGCTATAAGATATATATTTTCAGCCGGATTTTCCAGCAGGGAACAAAAGTCAGTCCATATGTTTCAGAAACAACACAAACACATGTATGTTCAAGATGATACGCTTGTTTTTGTGCTTTCGAGTGTGTAAACGTCTCATTCAGAACATCACTGAAGAAACGTTACCCTGCATCTCATTTTCTGCTGTTCTAAACGCTTACAGTACAGGATCTCCACCGCGGAGATAGAGAGAGAAGACATACGCACTAAGATAAATGTCACAACACTTCCCATTTTCCTCTCTGTGCTCAGATAAGACCCGGCACAGATGAAAGCCCAAGCTGAAATAAAACAGAGAAGCGCATTTGTTCAGTTCCAGATAGCATCGGCAGGGATACACACAGAGGACAGAGCTGTTTTAAGATGAATGTGACAACTCCAATGGAGATTCTCACACATCTATTCAAAGATGTGAGATGTGACGCCTCATATTTATCAGTCCTCACAGTCAAAACACACTCTTCAAATCAGCTCAAGCGTGTTTGCTTTTCAGGAAAAGAAGAAACGCTGATGAAGGGAGGAAGGAACAAAAACACAATCCAACCAAATTAATCCGTCCTCTTGCGTGATCTATATCTAAACAAGCACATTGATCTAAGAAATGAAGATATGGAAAGAGCCTTTTATCAAAATGGCCAAAGGGGGATTCGTTCCCAATTTCAGAGGAACAATAAAATGGAACAACCCAAAAGACATTTTTGCCAGAAACTCTCTTTGAAATAATACAAAAAAAAGTGCTGGAAATGGCAAGAGTTTCCTTGAGGTGAGAAACAATCTCTGGTGATTTATTGCTCTTTTAACGTAGACTTTCAACACGACTGCTCTGCAGACGAAAGACGAAACACAGGGCTCGCAACGCTTTCCCTTCCATAAGTTACAAGACGAGAAAGAAAAACACTAAAAAACCCATTTGGGATGTTTTCAGAAAGTAGAGTCTAACTTCTGTGTGTCGTTGACACCATATTAAACTAAGTTTAGCGGAGACCCTGCTAAGTAAAACAGCTTACGCTGGTCTGATTCGGGTTTTGGGCTCTTGTCAGGACTGGGAGAACAGCAAACCTCTGAGGGATGATCCAGGATTCAAGCTTTTTCTGAATGGTAACCGCCAGAATATGTTATCTTATCTGTGGTGATTTGTGGTCTTGTGTTGGTGTTGAACTTATCAAACTTTGGGAAGGTTTAATTAAAAGTGTTTGACTATAAGAGGCTGGAGAAGTGAAAGAGAGATAGCAGGTGTTTGGTCAGGCTGTAATTATTAGTTTTGGGAGTAAATGTTTTTGAAGGACAAACATTCATCCGTCTCTCATTCATCGGTAGCGCTGATATGAATAGAGCTCATCGAGTCCGGCCTTTTCAACGGTTCGCTCTGCACGGGTTATACAGGATAACTGTGGTGTCTATTCATCTTTTCTTTTCTCCCTTTTAAAGTAAGAGTGAACACGGAAATGAAAATTAGAACAGGCAAGGTAAAATGGTTAAATATTGACTTACATTTGTTTCTTAGATTTATGCATTTTCCAAAGCAATTTACCTGGCACTCGACGTATGCATTTTATCAGTGCATGCATTTTCTTAAGAACCCATGACCTTACAGAAACTAGCTTTTCTTTGTTATTTTTGTAGCTTGATTCTACGTGATCATTGCTATGCTTGTAATAAGGGAAAATGCAGGGTGAATATGCATCAGAATATTTTAGTTTGTGTTCGACAGAAGAAACATCATCATATGGGTTTAAAACAACATGAGAATCAGCAAGTGGTTGTAGAATTGTTTTTAAATGCATTGTTGAATTGGGAAATGACATACTTTAAAATAATACACTATGTTTTTACATGAAAATGCATTGAAAACACGCTAAATTGATATAAAAAATCGTGCTTTTTGTCCCACTTAAGTAGGAGTTAAGTACATCTTTATATGTAATTTCATAATTATTTCTATTGTCTTTGAAATATGGTTAAAGTGTACAGCTGAGTGTTGCATTTATGGTCAACTAAAATATGCTTTAATGTCATTTCTGCTGAAACTTGTATGTCATACATTTGTCATTACACATTTGTAATGAATTCGTTGCAATTTTATACATTTAAAATATATTAACTTTAAATGTAATATCAAATAAAACAGTATACAGTTAAAATTACAATAAAGTACTTTACATGTGCTTTAGTATGTTATTCAACACATTAAGTGCACTTCTTTAAAAGACAACACAAGTGTATTTTCGTGTGTTAAGAAACAAAAGCATGAAAGTGAATTACACTTAAGTGGCCTTTTATTTCATTTATATCACCTGCAAGTATATATTTTTTTAAAGTATACTTTTTAGATTTGAGGTACACTATACAAGTGCAATCAAATTTCTTGTTCACAAGGGTATAGGGAACAATCTGGATCCTGCTATGTGTCATGTGTGGGATATTTCCTCACTATTATTACTGTACATTGTTTACTCGCAGCTGTAGGAGGGAGTCGGGTCCTCCCACTGAATTAGACACCATCTGTTTTCTAGTGCCCTAAAAAGGTCTCTGAACAACAGAGAATGAGTCAAGATGCACTGCTGGTATGACATCACATGAGATGATGCCATATTAACTCATTGGTCGATGAGCATCTCCATGGCAACCACAACAAATCCACATTGTTACACTCCCTGCGTGAATCTCCACGAATCAAAAGCTTCTCATAATGTGCAGTTTAATGCACTCAGACGGCACAGTGAACACATTGTGCCGGAGTTGAAAAGATTAACAGTAGTTCTGGAAGTGAAGTTAATTGGTTAAATTGTGCTTGTACTTGTATGTGTTTTGTGTTAAGTAAATCATTTATTTGTGGAGTTCCTAAAAGAGTTTAGGCCACTGAATGCATTTAAATCTCAATTTGAATGAAGATATTGCTGTTACAGTAGCTCCATTTTACCTATGTAAAAGGAACAATACACAGAATGTTATGGATGGATAAGTGGATGGCAGAACCTGAGTTCACCAAGTGTAACATGTTCCTGGATCAGATGGATGGAGCGATGGATGGATGGATGGATGGATGGGTGGATGGATGGATGGGTGGATGGATGGATGGGTGGGTGGATGGATGGATGGATGGATGGATGGGTGGGTGGGTGGGTGGATGGATGGGTGGGTGGATGGATGGGTGGGTGGATGGATGGGTGGATGGGTGGATGGATGGGTGGATGGATGGATGGGTGGATGGATGGATGGATGGATGGATGGATGGATGCATGGATGCATGGATGCATGGATGGATGGATGGATGGATGGATGGATGCATGGATGGATGGGTGGATGCATGGATGGATGGATGGATGGATGGATGGATGGATGGATGGATGGATGGATGGATGGATGGATGGATGGATGGATGGATGGATGGACTTACATTTATAAAGTTTCGATGCCCTAAATAATAAGAGAAATAATCATAAACCTTTTTCAAAGTTGTATTGTGGGGGGAAACTACCAATTAAAAGTTAGGATTCATTCATTCATTTGAAAAAAAAAAAATGGAAAAAAATGGAAAAAAAAATTCAGCATGGACGCATTAAATTGATCAAATATGACAGTATAGACCTCTATTCTGACACTATTTCAAATAAATTCTCTTCTATTAGTCAAATAGTCCTGAAAAAAAATTGGTTTCCACAAAAATATGCAGATGCAGCACACCAGTTTTAAACACTGACGATAATCATAAATGTTTCTTGAGCATCAAATCCTCATATTAGAGTGATTTCTGAAGGATCATGTGACACTGAAGACTGGAGTAATGATGCTGAGAATTCAGCTTTGATCACAGGAATAAATTACACTTTACTATATATTCACATAGAAAACAGTTGTAATAATATTTCACAATAGTACTGCATGTTTACTGGATTTTTTTTATCAAATAAATGCATCATGGTGAGCAGAAGAGACTTCTTCCAAAAACATTTTGTGTTGGTTTTCGAAGTGGCATTTGTTTCTGATGGTTTTAAACGTGTTCTTGTTCCTCCTCCTCCGTGTCTCGCGCTCAGATCAGACTGTGTGGCCTGAAGGACGAACACTCTCATGGAGAGGCTATGACTACAGAATCAGCCCACTTTGATGATTCGCCTCTCCTTCCAAATGACAAACAGATACAAGGACACATTGGGTAATCATGTAATCATGTGAACATGCTCTTTAGATGAGCCAATTTCCTCAGTGTTTTGCTTCTGTCCCTGCTCAGCGTCTCAACACGAGCTCCATCATACCTGATTACCTTTAAGCCGAAGAGACACACAGACTCCACTGCTGCAGCCAGAGAGCATTATGGGATATATTCTACCGCTCCCTAAACAATCTGTCATAGTGTGAGCGTGCGTAACCGCTTTTTCATCTAAACGAGAGGCTGAAACCAAAACGCAAAAGAACTTCACAGATTCTGAAATGATTGTCTCCATTACTCTGATGTAAAAGCGAGCAGCTCTTCATCGAGTGAAGAGCCACTAGTGTGGCAACACTGTAATAGCGCTCAACAAAGCACTCATTAATACCTGCTGGATGTGCTTAATTAGCTAACGCATGGAAAGTCATTTTCAATAGAGAGATATGGAATAATTGTTTCTTTTGTGCGTATTGTAATGCCAATGAAGAAGAAATCTTCAGAGGCTCATGGGAGAGAATAACCTCCACAGTTTAACCGTGCATCTGTGATGACGCTTTTCTTTACACAAAATATAATGTAAAAAATAATTCATTACATTTATATATTTTGATTTGGGGGTGAAATATTTACCCAGGAGAAATTTAAAATTCACACTCTTTTAAAAAAATTGTTTTATCAACTTATCTGCTGATTTTTATTTTACTTCCACCTCGCTAGAAGAAATATTGCCCACAATATTTGAGTAAATATTCCAACACCCAAAATAATTTAGTGTAGCATCTACAGTATATGTTACAGTCAGATTATCTTTGAATATATGATCAATAAAAGTCTTATTTCACACGATACTGTCAGTATAACAGGATATTTGTAAATCAAATAGATTTGAATCTGTCTAGCATTTATTATTATTGTTATTATTACTCCTTTATATACAGTTAGGATATGATCCCGTGTGATTATCGTTAACTAAAACTAAAATGATAAAATAAAATAAAACATTTTTATTAATTGGAATAAAGCTGAAATAAAATCAAATATAAGTATTAGAGGAAAATCTTCTTACATTATTAGATATAAAACTTAGTTTAGATTAAAGTTTAATTTGAGGCACTAAAATTACCAACTAAACAAAAACAAAAAATAAATTAAACTTTAGTATTTAAAAAACTAAAATAAAACAAATCATAGAAATGTTCTAATCTAAACTAATTCAAAATATTAACAAAAACTGCAATAGTATATAAAGAATAATTAAAATATGAAAAATTTGCTTTTCCTCGGTGGTCCACATTAAAAACAGGCAAAAGTATACAATAAGCATTGTAGATTATTTTCTACAAAGAAACAACATTATCATTTTAACAACGAGCACATGTGTGAGTTTGTCAGAGATGTGTTAGAGAGAGATTTGTACTGAGTTGAGAGAGTGTATTGTTGGGTACAGAGGGCAGGTGAGAAGAGAAACAGAGGAGAACGCTAATCAAACTGAGGATTATCCAGCTTTAAACTCACGAATGTTTCCAGCAGATAATTGTTCTCCGAGACTCCAGGACATCCCTGAACTCCTAAAGCCGCTTTCCTCCGCTGGTTTATGCATATCGCCATAGAGGAGCGAAATCACTGCAGCGCATTCAAAACTCTTTTGAGACAAGCCTCGTCTTTGTCCAAATGCATGATACACTCTTAAATATACAGTAAAGGTTAATTATTGGCATTATAACTTCTCACCCAATTCCCCGTACTTCCTATTTTCAGCTCTCCACTCAAAACCATTCAATCTTGCTGAAAAACCAAAGACAGGACACACTAGCCCTCAACAACACACACACTACAAGGTAGTCTTACACACTGAGATCAGTTCAGAACACTGTTACAAACACCTCAGTTTGGCAATGAGGAATCACTTCTTTATAGCTCGATGTCTATAACAGTATACAGCATAAATATAGGGATGCAGATACAGTGAAATTCAACTTCAAGATTTAAAGCCCCCCTGTGGTGAAAGACAAGCTTTTAATGTTGTTTATGTGTCTATGTGGTGTTTTTAATCTGCTTTAAGACGAACCATGTATAAATTCATAAGTCGACACCATTGCTGAGTATTTCCTCCTTAAAACTGCAGTGAATCAAAGACACGCTTTGAAATCGCTGGTGTTTCTGACGTCACAAACTACCTTGTAGCCAATCAGATCAACGTGTGATCGTCAACCAGTGGATCTCTGAGCTGAGTGAGTGAGTGGAGGCGGGGCTCATTTGCATACTAAATGAAGTAAGGGTGTCGAGTTACATTCAATAGCTTGTTAAGGCATGAAGATTTGTTTTTTTCATGGAAAAATGCTTAGGTATGTCATTTTGGTGATCAAAGATGAGTTTTAAGGGATAAAATCATTGACGACTACAGGGGGACTTTAAGAAAAGTTTATTTTCATTACACTACTGTAAAGAGATCTTGCGGTCGATGAAAAGCATTGGACAAGAAAAGTTGAAATACCAAAGAATTGAACATGAACTTGGAATAAAAAAAAATAAAAAAATACAGCATCCTCTGCCAAATGGCATTGCAGTCGTCTGTTAATGACCGTATTTGTCATACTAGAGCAGTTTATAAGTCGTCTGACAAAAGCCTTTTTCTACCTCCCCTGGAAATGTAAGAAGTACTTGGCTACAATTCAGTTTGACAATGAGTTTGAGGGACAACATGTGCTACAGTATTTACAGTACACAGAAAAGTGAAAGTTCTCTCATCTAAAGTACTGCTGTACTGTAATTATACTGTATAAAACCCCTGTAGACCAACTTCACTCATGGTCATTCCTGCACAAGAACATGGTCAACAAGTGCTTTGTATTTCATCAAGAACAAATGTCCCCTTCATTTATCTTTTCCTCTTCCTCTTCTTCTTCTTCATCTCCCACCACTGGGATTCATTTTCCAAAGCACATAAAGCACCCCGTGACCCTATTTACATTATCCTGAGGTTCTGATTGGTGTGTCTACTTGATGTTTACACGTGGATAAATGTGTGTTATTTGAGTTCACAGTGTGACAATTGAGGGAATTATGTTGTGTAATAGTGTTTTCTGAATGAGAACATGGTTAAACCTGTGCAAAATGAGGGCATTTTTGTGTAAAGTTTTGCAGGAAACGTTGAGAAAATTGGAATGTGTGTGAAAACGTGTCTTTGTTTCTAGAATTGGTTTGGGAAATTGAGTCAACTGAACCAGTTATAGTGTGTTAGTGTAACGGAACCACTGGAGGCAAGCTTATTGAGAACCCAAGAGCAGTTTATTTAAAGATTAAACAAGATTAAACATAAAACAGAGGCGTGGCAAGAAACAAAACCGTGGACATAAACGCAAACAACAGTGGACTACACGAAACAATACTTGACAAAGTACATGGCAAACATGAGGGCTTAAATACACAAGACTAATGACCTGACAAGGGACACCTGTGAACAATGAAACAGTGAACCAATGACAACATCACACATCAGACAAGGGAACACATGGCAGGATCACATGACTATGAACAGGGAATCACATGACAGACATGAAACATGACAAAGACGAGACCAAATCATGACAGCTAGCAATCGAGCAAAACTGTAATGGCTTCATTTAACAGCTGAACTTTTAACATCCATGGAACATTTCCGTTGCACAAGAGGCTCGTTATAATGAAAAAGGGTTCATTGGATTTAAAAAATGTTCTACACACTAAGACAAAATGGTTCTTTTAAGAAATGATCGCTGAAAGGTGCTTTGGGGAATCAAAAATCATTCTTTAACAGCGTCAGTGTGAATCCCTGTGGGGTTTTAAAACCTTTCTTTTGAAGATTGTAGCTGGAAACAATCATTCTGCACTTTCTTCTCTTCTCTTCTCTTCTCTTCTCTTCTCTTCTCTTCTCTTCTCTTCTCTTCTCTTCTCTTCTCTTCTCTTCTCTTCTCTTCTCTTCTACCTTGTGGTTAGGAAATCCTAAAGGCTTTGCAAATGGAGTTCAAGGGTTAAGCTGGAGCTCGGGAGGGTGATCCCGGATCCATGACCCATGATCAAGAACTCCAGATCTCTGGTTAGTTTCAGGAAAATGGTATTCCTGAAGCCTGTGATGGAGAACATTAGCAAGAAAGCCAGATCTCAGAAGAGGAATGAGAAGAATGTGGAGTGGAGGCAGGTGCTCTGTGTGTGTGTGTGTGTGTGTGTGTGTGTGTGTGTGTGTGTGTGTGTGTGTGTGTGTGTGTGTGTGTGTGTGTGTGTGTGTGTGTGTGTGTGTGTGTGTGTGTGTGTGTGTGTGTGTGTGTGTGTGTGTGTGTGTGTGTGTGTGTGTGTGTGTGTGTGTGTGTGTGTGTGTGTGGAGTTCACAGCTGCTGGAGACCGGCACAGATGGACTGGTGATTATTAAAAACTCATGACACAACATCTTTTATCTGGTCAGCTTCACAAAAGTGTCTTTCAACTGTTCCTCAATGACGGTATAATTAAAAACCTGATCAAAGTTTTGATGAACCAAAAGAATCAAGATCTGTATATTTTCTGAAGAAAACTTACCTTGTCTGCATTCAAGGCCATTCATTCACGAAGACCAAAATTAGCAAAAGTATGAGTCCTTTATGTTACAAGGAAAAAGTGATATAAAGTTATGGGATAGCTGTGACTGGGTATGTTTAGGCATAAAGTCATAATAAAAAAAAAAAAATCAATATGGTTCATAAATTCCATATCTCTGTTACTTACTTTGTGGAGAAGAGAAGATGAGTATCCTTAACTCACACCACATGTTCTGTTAAACTAAAAAAATTATAAATACATGATTGTTACGAAATGATTGTTACAATTTTTTAAATTATAATTTATAGACATTTTAAGAAAGAATAATTTACCTGTTGAGAGTGTGTTGACAGTCTGTGTATAGTTGTATAGTTGTATAGTTGTATAGTTGTGTAGCTGAGCCCCAGGACATCAGTAATGAGGAGGCTTTGACAGTTACAGATTTGAAAAACAAAAAGGCGGGAATAAAGAACCCTAAACTCCAACACAAAGAACCATTTCAGCATATAAAGGGTTCTTCAGGACGATACGGTTCTAAATAGAACGTGTAAAGAACCTTTAAAGAACCATATTTTTTTAAAGTGTGGTTTCTATACAGTTCTTTAATTGTTTTTTCCATTTACACTTTTTTTTTTTAAATCTGCAGTTTTGTGAAATTTACTCTCCAAGAAAAGTATGTAAAACCAGGGCCAAATGTACCAGTATTTTGACCGACAGATAACATTATTTTGTGTTTTAGGGTTAAAGGAAATGTCCGTAAACTTCGCGGATAATGTTCTGACAGAAATTACCAGTAACTTCTCCTTTTTTCTATATGGATATTTGGTAACGCTTTACTTTGATGGTCCACTTTAGACATTCTACTCACTATAAGTAACATTGTAACTACATCAACTAACTCTCATTAGAGTATTAGTAGACTCTCTGCTTAATATCTACTCTGATGCTCCTCAACAGATATTATACTGACTATAAGTAACTTTACAAGTACGTCAACTTATCCTACTAACTCAAACCCTAACAGTTTAATACTCTAATGAGAGTTAGTTGACATGTAGTTGCAAAGTTACTTATAGTAGTATGTCTAAAGTGGACTAGCGAAGAAGAGTAAACAGATAACTTTCTTACAGTGTAAGTGTAAGTTGTAGACACTTTAAATGAGACAAGGTGCAGCATTTATCTTTGAAGTTGCAGGTAAAAGGCAAAAAAACAAAGACGTACAAATTCAAATCCCTCTTATTCAAATGACTGGAAGTCCAAGTGATATTTCTTGAGAACAGGAGAGAAATAACTTGAAATGAATTGCACATTAACAGACGATCCGAGCCCATTTGAATGGGAGGCGGTGAAAGAGGAAGAGATTAAGAATTTTAATAATCTGCTGGAACGAACCACAATTCATGCCTAATGCCACAACACAACAGAACGGGGCTCCAGGGGCGAGAGAAATTATCTCCATCAAAACACCACCTCATCCAGCTGAGAGAGAGAGAGAGAGACGGGGTATAGCGAAAGAAGGAAATGAGGAATTATTCTTTTCCTCTGCCTTTATTAAGCCTTTGCATCTGAATGCAGAGAATAACGTCTTATAGGCGGGAAATTGTGTTGTGGGTAAACTGGCAAAGTTCAACATGAAAGCCAAAGTATGTATTAAAGAGATTGTTCTTGCAAAAATGTAAATTATGTCATTGTTTTCTCACCCTCATGTTGTTCCAATCTTCTTCCTTGGAATACAAAAGAGAATATATGCAGAAAGTGGCAGAATATTTATGCTTTTATATACAATGAAAGTGAATGGAGAAGGATGATATTTACAAAAAACACCTTAAAAGCACAATAAAAGCACTCCATGTATATACACCTTATGCGCCAGAGAAACGAGGGCGCCGCCATCTTTACAATATTGTCTTTGAACTTCCGTTTTTGCGGTCGCTCTGTATATCTCTATGGCGCTGCTGTCCAGGAGTAATTCGCTTTTGAAGTGGATTTACTTAATGTAAAGTAAACGAAAGTTATCATGAGGATTGTAATGTTTAAAGCAGATGTCTTAACAAATGTCAGTCGACCGGGAAGATTTTAAAACGAGCCGTTCATTCATAAATACGCAAGATCGCTGTGAAAATACAGACCGGAAGACAAAAGACAACGAGCGCAGCGCTGAAAAGGGGCGGGGCTACAGAAGGTCTATAGTGCGCTATATGTTCTAGGTCTCCCAAAGCCAAAATGTCAATTATGTCATAATTTACTCATTCCAACTCCATCTTACTTCCTTTCTTTCCTGGAAAACAAAAGGAGACATTCTGAAGACATCCAAGCTGTTATGTTCCATACAGTGAAAATTACACCAAAAAAGTGCGAATTATGCACTATATTACAAGTCCTAAAGCCATATGAAATATATATGTGAAATGTAAGCTGTTATTAGCAGAAAAAACTTTCCAGAATGGCCCTCAAAGAGAAATAATTGTGGGGAAATAATTCCTTAAGTGTGTTAAGAAACATGGTCTTGATACTGTACACTTGAGTGACCTTTATTATATTAACTGCAAGTACATGTTTTTACACTGTACTTTTAAGGGCTTGAGGTTTAATGCACCTTCAATACTATTAAGTGCACATGAGGGCATAGTGTCATTGACATCAAACCTGACACAATGCACTTTGAGATTTGAATATACTGTATATGAATGAGATTTTAGAGCTATTGAGGAAAAAAATAGAAAGTATCAGATCTCAAGGCATGTGAGAATCTCGTGGATTCATTTTTATACTGTACTTTTAAGGTTTGAGGTTTAATGCACCTTCAATACTATTAAGTGCACTACCTTTTTTTTTACAAGGGCATAGTGTCATTGACATCAAACCTGACACAATGCACTTTGAGATTTGAATACTGTATATGAATGAGAGTTTAGAGCTATTGAGGAATTGTACTTTAGGGGAACTGGAGTATGATTGAGTCATGGACCAATTGTGAATGCTTTTTAAAAAAAACTTTTCAGCATCCCTCATTTTCACTGTATATGCAGAATATTATTTAAAACATCTCTTTCTGTGTCCCACAGTCATACAGGTTTGAATGACATGAGGGTGAGGAGATGATGACAGAATTTTCAGTTCTGGTCTCCGTTCCTTCCAGTGCCAGTGATGAGATAGAAGCCATAGAAATAAATCAGAGAGCGCATCTGCATATACGAGGGGTTGAGCTTTAGATATATACTGTAATAAAGCATGCGTTCCTCTCCCGGAGACATTTCCCAGAGGAGTCAACAGATGCGTCCCATTCAAAGTGGCACATCGCATTACGCACACAAATGTTATGGCTCCGCAAGATGCATGATAGCTATTTTCCCATCTCTCTCTCTCTCTCTCTCTCTCTCTCTCTCTCTCTCTCTCGGCTTCCAGGGAGTAAGTGAACCGGCTTTAGCTGCTGGTTGATTGGATGTTGAACATACTGTGGTGAACCCTGGGCTGTCATTGTCTGACAGCTCACGGATCCGAGAGAGAGAGAGAGAGAGAGAGAGAGAGAGGAGAAGATGAGAGGAGAACATCTCTGGGGTGCATTGGGAGGTCAGGCCAGCTGTTCCTCCTCTATAGCATTAGTGAGAAAGACTGAGGAGGCCATGAGAAACTGCATCAAACACAACGCAGCAGTAATTCGGTCCGCGCCGCTCGCCATGTGTACGAGGAACCAGAGGAACACCGTTACATCATTAAAGCTCAGTCTCGGCCACAAGTGGAAACAGACAGATTCGTCTTTATGGAAATAAGATTTGGCATAAGAAAGAACAGAAATTGAAACGAGTCACATGATCCTTCAGAAATCATTCTGATATGCTGATTTGCTGCTCAAGAAACATTTCTGATTATCAGTGTTGAAAACAGTTGTGCTGATTCATAGTTTTGTGGAAACTAACATATATTTAATTTTCCTGGATTATTTGACGCATTTTTTGTCTTTACTGTCACTTTTGATTGTGCATCCTTGCAGAATAAAAGTATTGATTTGTTATATCACATGACTTTGGTGGATAAAAGTTGTTCAAATATTAAAAAGCAGTCACAGATGAAAGAACGTCAGGTGTTTGAGTGACAAAAGTGAGTCGAAGATGACGTCACATTTTTGGGTGAACTGCTTCTTCACATACAGTAATATTAATGTATCTGAATATTTAAAAGTCTGTTTGTTTCTTGTATGCGAAGAACGACAGATCCTTCTAGAAGAAGAGTGAGACACCAATGTTACCCCAGAGCACTGATAGATCGAGTCTGCCACAGGCTGCGGCTCATGATGACACCGTGTGTGTGTGTGTGTGTGTGTGTGTGTGTGTGTGTGTGTGTGTGTGTGTGTGTGTGTGTGTGTCGGGCTCATCAAAACAAAGACAAACAAATTGACGTAATCATGAAGTTGCCGGCAGGGTGTCATTTGTGTTGCAAAGGCAAATGGGAATACTTGGAGTGATGAGACCTCGCCTCCTCATCTATCCGTTGCCTTCCCCACACACACACTCAGACACACACACACACAGCCGTGAGCACACTGCATATGTGCGCTGATTCATTTCTGTGGCTCTGCATTGGGGATTTTCAGATACTCTGGTTTTCCAGCAATGGGAAGATGAGTAGCATCTCATCGAGGGATAATCTTGTTATATTTGTTAGACAACAGACTTGGTTTATTGAACAAAATTCATTGGCGAGACCCTACTTTTTCAAAAATTAGGATAACTTTTATTGTAAAACAATAAAACCAATTGAATTCTATAGTAATGCAGCTGCTTGAAACTGTGAAACTAGGCCTAAAAATGGATTTAGAGTTGATTTAGTGAGGAATAGAGTTTCAGGCCGTGATTCACCATTCAGTCTAATTTGCCAATAGTTCAACTGATTCAACTGAAAGATCAAGCTCAGTTTAAAGCAACACTAAATAACTTTTTTTTTTTTACCTTAAAATAATGTTTCCAAAATCGTTTCAGTGGTTCGTCAGCTCGTAACGGTGAACGGCACTTCTGGATTCGCTTTGCGGCCCTACTGTATATCGGCTATAACCGCACTATGCAAGTTTGCCAGATCGGGTCGCGTTTCTGTAGTTCCAATGAGACATAAGAAACTACGAATTTGACTTGCTTTACGGCAAGCGTTACAATAGTCATTATTTAGTTTTTCCTTCGTTTCTAATGTCGCAATACATCATACTTTCATAAAATCATGCAACATACTCTTCCTTGTCTGTGGACATCGTTCATTCCAAAGCTGGTGCTGGATAAACAGCGAGCGAGCGACGGTAGACTGCGGTAGGCGAAATTATTTACAACAGCGGTAATGGACAATTCCGCTTCCAACCTGTAGGGGCACCGAAGAGGACAAGTCAGAGTCCTGCACGGGTTCGGGTACCCGCGGGTTTTGCTCAAACAGGTTAAAAATATCCACCTGTGTCGTATACTGGTGAGGGTCGGGTCGGGCACGGGTCTAAACACGGGTTTAAAACAATCACGTGCAAACGTAAAAATATATGCATATTTTCAGGAACACATCTACAAAAATATGCCTGTATTTCAAGTTGATAAAATAATTTAAAATCCACATCAGTTTATTTGTGTCCGCGCCCTCCCAGGAGTCTCTATACCTACTTTCACTTCTAAAAATTCATCATAACCACGTGCGCGATCTGCTTGCAGTCGTCGAGATGCTGAGAAGTTGAAGAAAAGAATAGCTAGTATAGCTAATAGCTAATAGCTGTTACTGTGGTAACAAACCAACCAGTTCGAACAGTATTTTTCAAATTTAACACTAAGTATGTGTGGTGTGCAGGGCATGTTTGAACCCAAAATTGTCAAATGTAGGCTAGACGAAATTGCGTGGCGTATAGTGTTGTAGTGACTGTTCGACTGGTAAAATGTTAAGGCTACTCAGTTTTGTGGTAATGTTCCATGTTGTTCATGTCCTTGTGTTAATTGTCGTGTAATAACCTCCGTATGAGCTGGCAATAAACAATAAACAATTTGTAAGTGTGTCTATAATGTGATGGTCTACTCTAAACTGATTTTATTTTGGTTGCGGGTCGGGTGGTCGGGTCGGGTGCGGATTTTAATTAGTGCTACTGTCGGAAAACGGGTCGGATGCGGTTTTACAGTATTTCTCAATTGTTTACACACTAATACTGGTACTTGAGACACAATGACCACAACATGTAACTCATTCACCAACCCCCTGAACCAATTCTGCTAAACTACAAGCACAGTTCCTGCTTTACACTCAAACTGCAAATCTAAAACACACTTTTTTCAAAACACTACACACAATTCTCTGCTTTTGGCACAATTTTCATGCAGAAAATCTCTTGTTTTCACAAGGAACACACTGCCATTCAGATATGCACACTGACTCATCACATGGGCAAACACCTGTCACCCAGTTTTACAATTAGCAATCAGAGCTTTAGCATAAAAGGGCAACAGGTCAGCTCTTCAATGGAGCAATGAAGGCCAACACTGGATTTTTTTACTGTAACTGTATACAGTCAATTCTTCTGTTGTTTTGTATGTAGACCACTGTACAACTTTGCGTTGGTTGGGATGTGCATTGTTTTTGTGCATGGGAAAAATTAAATATATTTGTTACCGTGTATTTGTGTGTTCTGAGTATAAAAAACAATATTCTCAAATATTTTACAACACACTAATGCATACTGTCTGTAGTAAGTGTAACACTGAGCCAAAAAAAAAGGCCTAAGTCATTATGATGAATGGAGAAGAAGTGTTTTCCATTCATCATAGTGTTTTACGTTGAGCACATCAGTGTTCAGCTGGTTCTTATAAATGTCTATTCATATGATGGTTTGTGTGTGTCATTTGAAAACAAAATACCATTTTGAGAAGAAATAACATTGTTTTGAATGTAAAGTTTCATTTTGCAGGAGAATTGAGGGGTTTTGCCCATTGTGTGTGTGTGTGT
>NC_140228.1:28755517-28788017 GCF_951802725.1 Rutilus rutilus
ACCGCAGAGTAATGTGCATTATAATAATATAATAATAACTCATTACTGAGGGAGGATAAGTGAGACAGTCCGTCTACACGCAACACATGTCAAACACACACACACACTCATTCTTATCCTGTCTAACCGGTTCTTATACATCAACCTGTGTTCTTGTGATAAAACCCAGCGGCCGGAGTTAAGAAATGTTTAAAACTTTGTAGAATTTTAAGTGCATTTCTTGAAAAAGTCTTTAAGTTCTCAAATATTGTCGTACTTTTTTTACAGTGTTTATCAAATGGATCCTTTTCCGCAGTTATAACGTTGTAAATCTAGCAATGTTTTTATAGCTAACTTTTTTATGTGCTTTTATTACACTATACTTGTTTTCATTTTTTTTTTTTTTTTTTTTACCGTGGTATTACCAGCACAGAGAGATTATATTTGTTGTAGTTTCCATTCACCACCAAAGAAGTTTACACAAAACTTCCAAACAAAGAGAACGAAATAAAATAACTTTGCCGTAAGAATATCAGGGCCATAAGAGGTTATTTATGATGATTTGTAAAAACAATCTTTTCAGGAATTAAAATTAAATAAAATTTCTTCTTAAGTTTTGTCTTCAGAACGATCTTAATAATTTTTTTTTTTTTTTTTTGTGAATACAAAATATTCTTAAATGTATTCTTAAGTTAGAAAATAAGAAGATAATAACAGTTAAGAATAATTTAATTCTTAAAGTCCCTCAATAATTGTATCCCTTAAAACTCATCTTTGATCACTAAAATTAAATATTTAACGTTTTTTTCCTTGAAAAAAAATTATTCATGCTTTAAAATAGCTTGACTGTAACTCTTGCCTCATCTATGAATATGCAAATGAGCCCCGCCTCCACTCACTCACTCAGCTCAGAGATCCACTGGTTGACGATCACACGTTGATCTGATTGGTTACAAGGTAGTTTGTGACGTCAGAAACACCAGCGATTTCAAAGCGTGTTTTTGAGACTGTCTTTGGTTCACTGCAGTTTTAAGGAGGAAATACTCAGCAATGGTGTCGACTTATGAACTTACACATGGTTTGTCTTAAAGCAGATTAAAAACACCACATACACATATAAACAACATTAAAAGCTGGATTTTCACCACTGGGCGACTTTAAGAATATTTTGTGAATATCCCCAAGTCACATACGGGTTCATTATTTCATGATGATTGTGGCACAGAAATTATACATTCATCTTGAAGGTGTTTAGTCTGCTTTTTGACATCTGATAGCTGGTTTGTTGATGGTCTGTGAGCCTTAAACAGCTTGAAATCTCATCCATGAGCTGTTATTCCAGATAATCAACCTGTTGGCCCCAACTTTGGACCAGCTAAGACTCTCAACACGATGTAAGACCATCTCCTGCACCATCAGGGACTGGTTTTGGGAGGATTTCCCAGCAAGGCGCTCTGTGAGTTATGAATGAATTCAGTTTCCAGAGGTACCGCATCCGCTATTTTCCACTTACTTTGTATATGGAATCTGCCAGCCAGACTGAGATGCGTTTCCAGCAGCTCTGGGTGATTTTCATCATGTACAGTAATTATGACAGCACATGGTAATTCGCTGTAAGCTGTAAGAATGTCGTGAACAGGACTTGAAAGGAGTAAAACTTCACTGCAAACTGTCGGGTGAGAGACTTTCACACTCAATTAGCAAACGCTATCTATCTTTCAAAGCTCATGTATGGTTTTGCAGTGCATCTAGTGTTTGTGTTTCCTGAAACGCTCTAGTCTGTCAGGCAAACATTGAACATAAGGTATGCAAACTAGCAGAGAAAAATATAATGGAAAACTAGTTGCATAAACATCTTTTTGATTGTTGAATTTGATCTTCCAGCTGTGTGTTTATTCTATGACATTTAGCTGTTTAAAGTGCACATTTAGTTAATAAAGTCCCTAGTGAAAATAACAAACGGTATTAAAATACATTTATTTCATGCCAAGTATACTACAAAATCCATTAGCATATTTACTGTCATATCGCTTTACACTTACTGATATAAATATTACACTTCAACTTTATTTGGAGTACTTCTTTATTGCACAATGCACATTTCTTAATATTAAGCTTTAAATGTGTTTTAACATCACTGTTAGTAAGGATAGTATGATCTCTGTATAATATCTGTAAATGCAAGATATTTAAAGTGTATTCTTGCAATAGTTTAGCACAATCAAATATACTTAATAGATCTTTAGTTGAACCTCAGCACTATTTATGGATAGATAACTAATGCAAAATTAGTTGTTCCGGTTTAGCAGAAGTAAATAAATTTAGTACATCAACACTACAATTGCAGCATATTTATATTAAGTACATACATATGTAAATGTATTTTGTAGTATACTTAGCATGCATGAAATAAATGTATTTCAGGTACATTTTAGTATATTTATGTTTTATTAGGGGTGGTACTTTTGTACTTTGACATTTTTATCTCAATAGATAACCAGGTAATGGCACAGATCATGTTTAATTTGAGTTTTGAGGTATTTGAGTTAAATCCGTCTGAAATCTTTGATTTCTTGTAATCTTTCATACACATTCCCAAAACCAGTCAGATGACTTTAGCAGCCTCTTAAAATAAAGTTTCAGCAAATTTCATTCTAATCCCACATATAGAACTGTAGGATATCAGACATTCGAAACCATTTAAGGACAGGTGAAAACATAAATCTCATTTATTCTGTCAATTTCGTTCTGTCATTGTATTTTTTAACGCTGGATTTGTCACCTCAAACACATCTTGATGCATTTCACATTGCATTAGGCCACTAAGGTGACATCTGAATCAAATGATGCATTTATAGCTTGGCCAAAAACCTCATGACCTTTCGACTTCAATTCCAGGGAAGACACTGTCTTGAAGGTCTCGCCTCTCCCACCGGTTCTCCGCTGGCGCACATTTCTGACAGCGAGTTTATTTCGGCACCGTCGGGCACGAGATAAGCAGGGCCTAGTCCCTGGAAGGCTGACAATAACAAAAGCCCTCTGTCAGTCAGGTCCCAGACTGGCCCGTGGCAGTGTCAGAGTGAAATGTCCAGTAGATAAGCTGACTGAATGAATGTAGCCGTTGGAGCATCCGAGAAACATCCTCGCTCAGCCATTCCCAGTGTTGCTCAGTGCCAGGGAACTGCGAGTGAATTGTGCGCAGGGAAGCCGTCCAGTTGACATTTGGGTTTCCACTGTTTCATTTCAGTGTCAACGTCCCAAATGTCATTTTTAATTGTGCCAAGCGTAACATTCACCGTTTCACAAAGCCAAAGGATGTTTGAAGAAGACTACGGGTGCTCTCGTCCATTTTATTTCGATTTCATTTTAATCCAATCATTTTATCCCTTAAAACTCATCTTTGATCACCAAAATTACATATTTAAACTTTTTCCTGGAAAAAAAACGTCATGCCTTAAAATATCTTGAATGTAACTCGACACCCTCGCCTCATTTAGTATGCGTGGTTCTATGAATATGCAAATGAGCCCCGCCTCCACTCACTCCCTCAGCTCAGAGATCCACTGGTTGACGATCACACGTTGATCTGATTGGTTACAAGGTAGTTTGTGACGTCAGAAACACCAGCGATTTCAAAGTGTGTTTTTGAGACTGTCTTTGGTTCACTGCAGTTTTAAGGAGGAAATACTCAGCAATGGTGTCGACTTATGAACTTACACATGGTTTGACTTAAAGCATATTAAAAACACCACATACACATATAAACTACATTAAAAGCTGGATTTTCACCACTTTATTAATCAAATTCAAAGACAAAGGTTTTGCCATCATTAATTCAGTTATCAATATAATTCAAAAATCACCCTCCAACATATTGAAGTTCAAGGATGACAAATGTACATTATTATATTCACACACAAGCATGCATCAACGAGAGCAGCCTTCAGTTTATCATAACAGAGGTCAGCACATCCATCAGGTGTGTCTGCAGCTCATCACACATATGTAAGACATACATTATCATGCTTCGTGTATTTCCTCTTTGTCAGAATGATAGTGGCGGTACCATGTGTCACTGTCAGGGGCCGCGCGATGAGTGATCAATAAAAGCCATGTTCGGTGGGTCATTCAATGGCCGGAGTACAAATGATGACGAGAAAGACAAATCAAGAGGCTGTCACTGCTGCGTTTCTCTGAGACGACCATGACATGGGCTGATCTGCACAACAAAGGGTCACATTTATTGTCATTTGTGTCTTGATGCGACATCGATTCCGAGTATCTCTCATGGAAAAGATAATGTATCGGTTAACAAGGCCACTGTCTGAGATCCTTCTAAAGTCAACACTACACACACACATGCTTTAGTGGAACGCAAGTCTAGACAGATAACGCCGACAGAGACGTATCACTGAATCAGAGAACGATGGGCAAAACAAATGGGGTCAAAAAGGTTGAACTGCATCGCTGTGACATGAAGAAATCCTCAGTGACCCTGCAGACGTGATTCACTCCACTCCTGAACTTGAACAAATGCCTCTTTGGACATTAATATGATGTTATTCTCACTCTTAAAGAGCTTTCAGATTGGTGGGGATTAAGTCACTCATGTCGCAAAGTCCCTGTTGTTTTAGCTCCTACTCGGCGCTCCAACTCAATTGTATTCGACTGTGGATCACTTTAGCTTCACGTGACGAGTGTCCATGATAAAGATATCTGGAAATGCACTCAAGTTAGTTTCATATGTTTAATGACTCTAAAAATGTCACATGGTGTCACCTTCAAGTAAAGAGGACATACGTATACATAAAAAAAAAACTTACTGGCACCAAACATTTGATTGGTGGTATACTTGATCTATTTCAAAACATGTTTATTTTTTTATTTTTTTATATATAATTTAATAATGTAATGTAATGTTCAAGGTGTATTTACTTTTTACTAACATATTCATTTTCAAAAATATTAACTCTCTCTCTCTCTCTCTCTCTCTCTCTCTCTCTCTCTATCTCTATCTATCTATCTATCTATATATATATATATATATATATTCATCAAGGACACATTAAACTGGTCAAACGTGTCAGTAAAGACATTTATAATGTTACAAAAGATTCTATTTCAAATAAATGCTGTTCTTTAGAACTTTCTATTCATCAAAGAATCCTGGAAAATAAAATGCATCACAGTTTCCAAAGATATGAAGCAGGAAAGCTTTTTTCAACATTGAGAATAAAAAAATACAAAAATAAAAAGGTCTTTTACGTTGTAATATTTCACAACATTACTGTTTTTACTGTATATTTGATCAAATAAATGTAGCCTTGGTGCAATAGACTGCTTTCAAAAACATACAAAAAATCTTACCAACCACAAGTATTTGAATGGTATTGTACCAGTATTTTTATTTATTTATTTTATTTATTCATTCAAAAATATCCATAAGGGAGTCACACCACATGACATTGTATCACCTTGCCTTGTCATAAAGTGGTCACATTTTCTGATCTTTTTAGAGACTTTATCACAGTTATGAGGGTATATTCAAGAATTTTATTTTTAATCTTCATTAAAATATCCAGACGGTTGTACCACCCTGACATTTTTGACTTCACACCCACCACTTTATTCTGTCTTTATTTCTCAGAATTGCGAGATATAAAGTCACAGTTGCGAGAAATAAAGAATTGCGACTTTATATCATGCAAATCTGAGATAAAAAGGCAGAATTGCAAGATAAAAAGTCACAATTACCTTTTGTGTTTTTTAATTCTGTGGCGGAAACAAGCTTCCATAATTGTCGTATATTATTATGTTTTTTGTAAATAAATTGGAATCTTTTTTTTCAAACTAATGAATAGAAATAAATGCCATGTCACTGACCCAAACGCTGATTCACACTGCTGCTCATTTAACTTCAGGAACACTTACTGTCGCTCATGACGACTCTAATGCAAAAAGACATATTTCCGGTTGCGATGTCGCTGCAAATCGCTGTCATTGTCAACGTTCCTTTAGGCTCTGTTCCAAATAACTCGCCGTCCTTCTCCCAGTCCGTGCTTTTTTGACACAATGACACATCGACTGTCGGCTAGTAGTCTCGTCTTTCACAAAAGGCCACATCAAGGGCACATTACAGCTGCAAAGGGGCCTAGTGAGCACCCTCCTCAACCATAAAATTACAAACGGGACACCCTACTGTCGTGGGCTCAAAGGACAAGACAGGACAAGGCAAGCGCACCATTTGGAACACAGCTATTATAATGTAACCCTACACTGCTGGAAGCAAAACAAGAGGAACCGATAGTCTCAACGCCAAGAAGTGCTTTGACAGAAGCTCGCCAAGACCGTGTACCAATTTTTCAGACCATATGGTTTCCCTTTGAACACAGTGAGATGGCTCCTCCTAATCCACTCAGCCTTTTGTAAAACACCCTCTCTTGTCAAACGTCTCATAATTGGGCGTGAATGTGAGGAGGGGACGGAGCTGTCGATGTGTCACGCGGCCGTCCGGTTCGCATTGCAGGAATGAATCAGAGGAGTCAGACGAACAGAACATGAGCAGAAACAGCAGTGGATCTCTGAGATTGAGCCGTAGGGCCTTCACTATGGAAATCACAGCAAATGAGTGACCTTTACCCCTAATCAGACTGATACTACCCACCTTCTTTCTTTTATTTTTGTCTCTCGCTCTCTCTCTCTTTCCTCTCAGCCTTATTTGACTCTTTTTTCTCTAAAGACGGCCTTATTAGTATTGCAAAGTCATCCGTGTGGGAAGTCGAGCGAGACTGAGAAATAATAGACAGACGGCTGAAACATATTCAAACCTCAACTACTCTGACATTACGCCGCGACATCCAATCTCTACCGGCCTTAAAACAACAAACACTGAGCCAGCGGACGAGGGAGATAGTGTTCGTTTGAGCGAGGACCAACGGCTCTCTGAGGACTCGCTGTGGCACTGGCTTTTCTGATAACCGTGTGTGTGTGTGTGTGTGTGTGTTAGGCCACAGTGACAGGAGGGTCTGCCTGTCTTTATTTGTCTATCTGGGTGTTTTATTTGTCAGGGCTCAGACAGAGCAGTTTGTGAGCGGTCTTATTTTCTCACAAGTCCACTGTGACGATAACAGTAGACAAACTGCTAGAGATGCTGTTAGCGTTTGCGTTCATGTTTGATGAACAACTTATTTTATGTGTCTTTAGTCGAATTGCTGCATATCTTCCCGTTCAGCTCAAATATGGCACGTCTGTGTGTTTGCACTGCACTATGTTTGAATACCAAACTTATTTGAATATCAAACCTTTCTGACTGGTTTGTTGGTCTTTAAAATAACCTTAAATAAGCTTTGTCTTAAAGGATAAGTTCACTTCAGAATTAAAATGTCCTTATAATTTACTCTCCCCCACGTCATCCAAGATGTTCATGTCTATCTTTCTTCAGTCGAGAAAAAAAAATTAAGGTTTTTGAGGAAAATATTAGGCTATAGGATTTTTCTCCATATAGTGGACTTCAATGGGGTCCAAATGTCAGTTTCAATGCATCTTCAAAGTCTGGACACGATCCCAGCCGAGGAATAAGAGTCTTATCTAGCCAAAATAAAAACATTGATATACTTTTTAACCACAAATGCGCATCTTGCACTTGCTGAGATGTGTCACACATTACGTAATCACGTTGAAAGGTCAAGCGTGATGTAGGCGGAAGTACAAAGCCAACGTGCAAAGACTAAGTCAAACGGCATTTAAAAAAAATATTAATAATAATAAAAGTTAAGTTGGAGTTTTTCGGCCTACAAAATGCCTACATTTTCCGCCTACATCACGCGTGACCTTTCAACGTGATTACGCATCACAGCTAGTGCGAGACGAATGCAAAAATCCTGGAATGTTTTCCTCAAAAACCTTCATTTCTTTTCGACTGAAGAAAGAAAGACATGAACACCTTGGGGGGTTAATTATCAGGAAATTTCAGTTCTAAAGTGAACTACTCCTTTAATGAACTAACAATTTGGGGACAGTAAAGTTTTTTTTTTTAAGAAATGAATACTTTTGTTCAGCAAGGACACGTTACAAAACCTGTATAAAAGATTCTGTTTCAAATAAATGCTGATGATTTGAGCTTTCTATTCATCAAAGAACCCTGGGGGGAAAAAGCATCTTGGTTTCCATTTAAATATGAAGCAGCACAACATTTAGTTTCAAATATAGGTTTAAATTAGTACTCTTTCATTTAGTTTGGAAAAGTTTTTACACACTTGACTAACTTTTTTAACTGTTTTGTATGATCTTTAAAGAGCTTTTGATCTAAAGGCTTATACTTAAATCATTTTAAATCTATCTCACTCCATAAATTCCATAAATATTATGATATTTATACTGTACAAACTGTATTTTCTCTCCCTTTACACTAACCCTAAACCTAAATCTACCCATCACAATTTTTACAATTAAAAAAAAATATCACTTAGTATGATTTATAAGCTGTTTTAACATATGGTTTACCAGGACACACACACAAACCTTAAGAAACCCATGATTTAATCAAGCTATCTTTTCCATCTCGTGTAAGTGATCTCATAGTAAAACAGTGGCTGAGTCACATGACCCTGTGACATAAACCCAACAGGAAGAGATCAAACATTAGCCCTATACCTTCGACCTCAACATCCCCACACACTTAAACACACACACACACCCAAGTGTTTTTGACCCAGCTCCTCTTAACACACCCGCAGTCTTGTGTTCTCATGTTTCATGGTCTAATCTCTCCCTGTATCTGTTAATCTTCACTATCTTAGCTGTGCCTGTGTTGTCGGGGCTTTCCTGTGCTTGATGCCGGAGACTGAAGTCTTTGTGTTGCTGTGAGCTGGTCTCGACTCCGAAACCCCCCCGTCTGATGTGGTCAGCAGGGGAGTCATCGCACTGCCACCTGTTGGGATAATTATTGACCAAACACATGCTGAATGAGACAATGGGAGTTGTGCATGCGTTCCCCTAGTCACTTCTGATCTTTGGACTGGTGGTCTTGAAGCCTGAGGTCACTCAGAACTGCAGAAACATGCTCTGGGTCTCATTAGTTATTGTCTTTAAACTTAAATACGCTGTCTGGGTCTTGGTTTATGGTCTAGACCACCACAGTCTCTTTCCAGCATACTAAAGATCATAAGTACCTCAACCACAGGTCAAGAACTGGCAAGAAATCCATGGCTCTACATGACAGAATGAGCACTTTATTTTGATGGTCCCTTTAACACATTCTGTGACTATAGGTATGTGCATCTGCATCTCGACTAACTCTCGAGTCTTAGTAGACTAGTAGAGTTAGGGTTAGGATAAGTTGACATGTACTTGTAAAGTTACTTATAGTCAGTAGAATGTCTGTTAGGGAACATTAAAATAAAGAGTAAGCCGATATTAATCAGACAGTCTACTAATACTCTTATGAGAGTTAGTTTACATGTTGCAAAGTTACTTATAGTCAACAGAATGTCCAAAAGGGACCATCAAAATAAAGTGTTATCCATTATTTATATTAAATGCTGTTTTGCAACCTTAAAAAAAAACGTATAAAGATACATCTCTTCCACGAACCCTTGACTCAGTCCTACTAATGCACTAATTATTTCTTTCTCTATTGAATCTGTCTTTCATCTCTTTTCTAGCCTGTACTTTTCTGTGCATTATTAAAACTTTGTAGTGCAGCACTTTAAGAGACTGTGGATGAAGTTTTCTGCTGAACGCATGAAGGTAAAAGTCTGGGTCTAGATCTGGTCTGGCTTTTACAGGCATTGGCATTGGAGGGTCTAGTCTTCATGTCTGATGTGAAACCAAGAAGACGTCTTTTGCATAGTGAAGCTTCTCCATTTTCATTTTTTTCTCACTTGAAGAAAGATCAAAAGGGGATCCATCTAATTTGCAGCCTGACTCGGTCTTCGCCACGAGGGAAACATTCAAAGGCTGATGCTCACAAAGTGATGCTTCATACTCCGAGTCGGACGGATTTGCAACAAAAACCCAGCTCAATCTGAGCAGATACTGCTTCATCTCAGCTACATAGCGTCTCTCTCTGAGTTTTTTGTGTCAGGTGCACCTCTGCCGTTCTGATATTTATGAAGCTCCTTTTGAGTTTCGGCTCTTGCATATGGATGTGTGACTGGAATATTTCATCCCGTCTGCCTCTTTTCATTTGCAGAAAATGTCGACGAGTGTGCTGAAACGCGTTGCAATGAAAGGAATCTCCATTTCATGTGAGGTTTTGACTTGGTGTGTCTGCAATCCAATTAAATGAAGGGTAAAGCTTCTGCGATGTAATCCTCGGACGGATCCTTTGAGCGCTGATCATTCCTTTCAGGATGAATCATTTGATTAGGCATCAAAGTTTGCGTGATGACAAATTTGGGTCATTTGAGTCAGTCTTTGAGTAGCATTAATGCAGTGAAACATGCGTCTCTTACATGTATAACTTGTATGCCTCTCTCTGCTGTGAGATACACAGGAATCACCTCATTACTGCATTACTACGGTAATGGCACTTGTCAGCTATGTAAAACTAAACAAATTCTGCTCACACTTGCCTTCATTTCGGCTGGTTTCCTCTGATTTTGTGAGCATCGCTCTTCATCTTGATCTGTTGGGGTCCCAGTGGATCAATAGACTGTGGAAGTTGTTGTTTTTTTCTTATCAAGGGATCTCAGTAGACATCGCGTCTACGCTAAAAGCAAAAAAAGCTGAAGGATGAAAGTGAACATCAGCCACTGTGTGGATTTTACTGATAGCTCTAATGAAGCACAGGGCCTGTAAATAGCTCTTGGAAGTTTGTGATATTAAATTAGTTTTGGGGATGTTTGCCTCACTCAGATCACACAGACACACACATATAAACAAACCTATAAGAAAAATGTTATTAGAATCAAGCTAAAAAACTACACTTGCTTCATATGTAGAGGAACCTTGTAGTTGGAGCAAGAACACACAGTATATATGGACTAAAATATTGGGACACACATTGGGACAATCAACTTACAGGTTTTTTCAACTGCTTACACACAAAATCCTTACTTGTCACACAATTTCTGAAACCTGACACTCAAACACACACCAAATCTGCAAAACCATACACCAATTCTTGGCCTTCGACTCTTTTTGCAAACCACAACTCACAATTCTCTATGTAACACACACAAATCTAATAGGAATCTTGATTTCCTTTTTCAAACACAACCTATCAAAATGCCACACTAATTCATCAGAGCCTCACACACACTCCTCACATGTGCAAACACCTTAACACCAACCAATCATGGCTTTAGAATAGGCCTATAAACAGGCCAAAGGTCGAGTTATAGGTTTTTCGGGCTGTGTAATACTGTAATTCACAACCACAAATGCTTACAGTAAAAGTAATAGTTTGGTTTCAATCTTGCTTTCATGTTTACCATGAATTTTTCAACATCTCTCTGCCAATTACTTTCAATCTTGTCCAGAAATGAACACAGGAGCTCATGAAAGAAGAGCTTTAGGTTTTGAATAACTGTGTGTATATGATATATCCAAAATATGATATCATGGCAAAGGAGTTTGCAATGTAAGACAAATGTTTGCTTTTGAGATGTGTGTGATATTTTGAATGTGAGGCGTTTTGCATTTTATGTGTGCAATTCTTGGATTAGTGTGTAAAGTTTTGAAAAAAAAAAGAAGCAAAGTTTTGAAAATGTGTGTAAGCAGTTGAAAAAAACTGTAAGATTCTTTTGGGAAACACAGCCTAAGACAGGAGTGGGATTGGACACCACTGGTTTATAGAAAGTAATTCTTTAATGTTCCCATTGACAAAGGCAATGGCAACTTTGTGTGTGTGTGTGTGTGTGTGTGTGTGTGGGTGTGGGTGTGGGTGGGTGTGGGTGTGGGTGTGGGTGTGGGTGTGGGTGGGTGTGTGTGTGTGTGTGTGTGTGTGTGTGTGTGTGTGTGTGTGTGTGTGTGTGTGTGTGTGTGTGTGTGTGTGTGTGTGTGTGTGTGTGTGTGTGTGTGTGTGTGTGTGTGTGTGTGTGTGTGTGTGTGTGTGTGTGTGTGTGTGTGTGTGTGTGTGTGAAGTATTCTGAGGCCAATAACTAACTACAGCTGGCAACGGTGTAAATGAATGACAATCTAAATGTTGCCTGGTATTCTGGATGCAGAATAATTAACACACATTAAGCAACATGTGGCATAAAAAATGCCTTAAATTCAAAAGTCAAAAAGTAAAACAACCTTAGCATGATATTGCGCCTAACCATGGTAACCATAGCTTTTATTACTGCTGTAAAATGAGCTTCAGACACCCTCACCCCCCATCCTATTGCAGCAGAAGTGACTGTGGTGTTTTAAATAAAACACTGGCATTTTCTGAAAGATTAGGAGAAGTTTGCCACTGTAAAAAAAAAAAAAGAAAAAAAAAAAAAGCTTTTTTTGTCTTGTTTCCAGTCCAAATATCTAAAAATTCTTAGATCAAGATCCAAGTAGTAAAAAGCCATAAGCCATATAAGGGGGGAATCTAATGAGTTTTGCCTAAAACAAGCAAAATTATCTGCCAATTGGGTAAGAAAAATAAATAAAATGTTTCCATTTGAATTAAGATAATTTTTCTTACCCCAAAAATTGTAAAGCAAAAAAAACTTAATTTAGACTTTTCCCCCCAGAAAACAAGACAAAATATCTTACGCCATTTTACTCATGCGTCTTGATTTAAGTATTTTTAGATATTTGAACGGCAAACAAGACAAAAATACTAAATAAGAACATTTAATTTGCACGTTTGCATCATACATGCATATTCAGCTCATGCCAATACAGTCTGCCAGTCACTCATATGTGAGCTTTTATGATGCTGTTTCATCCCAGATGTAAGTGAACATTAGAGACTTCATGCGGTAAATGCTATTTTATTAGCAATAGCGGTCCAAAACCTCAAAAATAAACAAACCAAGTCTTTCATGTGGCTTCGGCATTGGCAGAAGAGATATGAGAATCGGCACACCCTCTCATTTAGAGGCAAGGCTAAAATTATCATGACTTATTAAGAGGTCGAAATCAGAAAACTGGAAAAGTTTCCAATTAGGTGGCTGTTTAATGGTAATGCCAACTTTCCCAAACGCAGTACCACACTTCCCATTAATAAACACAAAATGCTATGTTAATACCAGCTTCATAATCACATGAATGCTTATTTTTTTTCCTTTTGAGTGGTTACTTGTGACATGAAAGAAAAGATGCATTAACGGAATCCCAGTGCACTCAGACAAACGGAATGTGTGCTTTTGTTCGGGAGCTAATTATTCCTCAGGAATGTATGAAAGATAACTCAGGACAGGAAGGAGCAAATTTGTTAAATGGACTCTGCATTGTTCCCGCAAAACCACCACCATTTTAGATATGGCAGCCGTAGACGCTGTGAAATTACTCAATCTCATTGTTACAGAGCCTTATTACCCCCCGGAGAATAGAGTCCAGTCAAATACAATTTTATAGAAAGGCTGCTTCTCTCTCCATCCGCAAAAGTGCCTGGGATTACTAATAGTAATTGGTCATAAACTGATGAGGTGCTTTTGTTTAAGAAACATATCATTACTAAGTGTAAATGCTTAAATTGAAGTGCTCTCCCAAATCTTATCAGAAAATGGACACATTTTATCTTGTGGGCTTAAAAGCATGGGTTCCTGCAAAGAACACACTCACAAGATAGTCAATAGTCTCTGACACAATCACAATGGAAGTTGATTTGTTTATAACATCTGAGTTTCCTTCAGTGGCGCCTGATTAGCATATGCTGAGCAATGCATTTACACTTCCTTTCTGGAGAAACAACAATAGGTCAGTGAACTGGACAAAATGTGTCCGCATGTGATCTCTGTAACGGGTGACCAGAGGTCAACACATCTGACAAACATCCAACAACAACTATTCGTTTAGGTCTCAAAAGTGAGATAAGCACTTTTCTGTTGCAAGCAGAACAATAGCTTAGATTTACATGATTAAAACCTTTTGTATAGGCTGAGTGTAAAAGTTGCTCCATCTTGCCTCATTATTTGAGACATTTGCATGCAAAACTGGAATAAAATGCAACTTAAACATGTTTATTTCCAAAGGTGATCGCTGCATGGCACTGCATGGTTTTGTGAAAGAGCGCACTACAGAACATTTTGAACAAAAGTTAGCAGAATACAGCAAAAGCCCATTTCAAAAACATACAAAAAAATGCTTTTGTAGCCTAAATCTTAATTATGACATAAAATATCATGATTGACATAAAAAGGTTTTTTTTTTTTTTTTTTTTTTTTTGTCATATTTATCTCTATCAAAATCATTTTGATTTGTCATAATGAAGATTTTTATGTCATAATTAAGATTTAGCATTTTGATTTAGGATGTCACCATTTTTACCTTTTATCTCAGAATTGGACATGTCATAATGTCGAAATATTATATCGTAATTATAATATACCAAAAGAATAGTATACGCTATCATGCAGAATCTGTATTACTGTAATGCATTAAGTGTAAATGTGAATTTTTATATTTTCCATTATTTTTGTCATTTTTATTATTTTCATTTATTATGTCTATGTATTTTTTATTCATTTTTATTTCAGTTTTAGTTTGCTATTTTAGTAGGCCACATCAGATTAAAATGAAAATGATAAACATTTCCTTGGCAACGAAATAAAATTATTTTATTTTACTGTTCTTTATTTTACTTTATTTTATTTATTTATTATTTCAATTATTCGTTTTTTTTTATTATTATTATTTTTTAATGTTTTTGTTTTAGTTGTATCCCTGCTGTGCATGCAGAATGTATCACTGTAATGCAATAAGTGTAAATGTGAATTTTTATATTTTCCATTTGTATTGTAATTTGTAGTTAGTATTGCTTCCCGACCATAGCCTTGCAGTGTTGCAGGGTCTCGACTTATGAATATGAATTACGTGACTGGACGCTCCAGAGCGGTTACCAAGCAACGTCAGCGTGGCCTAGTTAATATTCATGAGCTCAGCCCTTCCCACAGCAGTGCAGGACTCGCTGCTGGTGTTGTTGGACTCGAGCGCACAGTTGAGCAGTGCGGGATCCCTCAGAGAGGCATGAGAGTCTGTGTGTTAGGTGTAGCGGTCGGGGGCCGTCAGGAAGACTGTCAGGCATCTCAAATCATCAAAACACTAACCCCGAAGTGCGAAGAATTCGCGCAACAAAGCGCCACATATTGCCTGAGGCTGAGGGTTTCCCCCAGCGTTTAAAAACTTCTCATTGAGATTATAGGCTTACCTGTGAAATATAAAATCCGATTCAATGAATTAACTCTGGATGAATTTTCATATTATGCCATTTAATAGACTCAGTTTACCAAAGGGGAAAAAGCTTGCTTCTGATCAATTTCCTTTCCCTGATTTGATGCACGAGAACACTGATGAATAGCCTAATAAAGTAGGCTATGGGCCAAGTCGTGTCATGTTAACTTAATCTAGAATGTTTTAGCTGGTCTGTTATTGACCCCATCTCTAAACAGCTTCTTCAAAGTCCACAAGTCCATCTGATCATCATCTAGACTAGATCAGTGAATGATGAAAACGTCGAAAACATGGAAATCCAACTATAATTAGAAATGTAAAAGTCTACAATGCAGTATGAAAACCTGTCTGTTTTCAGTTAGACAGGAAACATCTAATCCAGGCAGTAATTGTTGTATGAGATGTTTTATCATTCAGACAAACCCTCAGAAATATGTAGTCTAAATTCACGTTTTCAACAACAAATATTTTGTA
Organism: Rutilus rutilus; assembly: GCF_951802725.1. Classification (NCBI taxonomy): domain Eukaryota; kingdom Metazoa; phylum Chordata; class Actinopteri; order Cypriniformes; family Leuciscidae; genus Rutilus; species Rutilus rutilus. The sequence goes on from NC_140228.1 coordinate 28,771,286, forward strand.
TTGGCCATCCAATGATCAATGAAAAACCATAAAGTCATTTGCAGGGCGGATCTTCCATCATGTGCTCGTTCAGAATGAGAATGACAACGAATCTTGTGACAATTATTAATGACTGTTACATTTGACTGTCTCCTGATAAGGGCAATCGGTCATAAAACCTATTTGTCCCATTTTAACTGATGGCCCACTTCTGCTGAACATGATATATGTAAATATAATCCATGCACAAAAATACATTTTAATATAAACTTGAGGCTTTATTGAGAATAAGTTGTGATATGCATGCAAATTATTGTGAAAATGATTTTAAAAGAGAAAGGTTCTGTATAGGACACTGGATAGCATAGTGAACTGTAGGCGGCTTCGTGGATCAGCACGCGACGCGTTCTGGATGGACTCGCGTTCTCGCGGAGTCCAGAAACTCTCAGATTCCTCCAGAATGAAGCACGCTTTCTGCCTTCTCTCCGGACCCGTCCCTCGGTTTCGACCATCGAGTCATTGGAAGGTTTCAGCCTGACTCAATACGACAGGAGCCTGTGATTCCTCGCGTTGAATTCGGCGGTGTCTGGTTGGTGTTGCGCAAAGCCAGACGCAGAGCCAAATGAAGGATACAAGCGGAGTTGGGAAGGACTGACTCTTATTTTGGGGAGGGAGACGCGATCAGATCGGATTTGAGGGGATTGAAGATAACGGGCTGGGCGATCGCGGTCACCGGATCGTATAGCGACTGCACTGGATGTTAACGGGTTTGACAGCTTGTAGGCAAGTGCTGATTGTTTGTCTAAACAGAAAGGATTCGGTTGAAGTGACAAACATATTGTGTTTAGAATAAAGACACAGTCGCGCACGAAAGCGAAATCGATGCGCTCTTGTACGACCAACTTATTTATCCATATAGCCTACTCCTGCGTAACGCGCAATGCTCCTGTTTGTATTTATGGATGAAACACGCGCTTTAAGTCACCGTGTAGTGTAAGGAGACAAGGCTGCAACAGATTTCAGTGTGATAAACCTTTAAAGGAAATATGCAGATTGCCCCTATATGGACGCTTTTACATATTTGTAATATTTCCATCCTTCTAATGCTTAGGAGTGTGTAATATTGAACGAAGTTCTTGGTTAAATTATAAATCCTATTTAACTTTAGGCTGTTTGTGTACAAATATGCAAATACGTGAAGTATGGAGAAAATGCATACTAAAATAATATAGACAAGATAGCAAACCAGTAACAATATCAATGGCAGATTTACAGTTTTATTTATTTTTTCATGTTTGAAACGGTTTCTGTATAAATCATTACAAAATCGAACGTACGATTTTTGTGCTGTTTTCGTATTTTGAGAGCTAAAAGTGCCTAATGTTAGTTATTTATTCTGGTCAGCGAGTTCCATCGTCGCTAGACATAAAGCAACGCTTCCACCGCGCGCGAGAGCTGGCCAGAGTCTCACGGAGAGCTAGGGGTCTCTGGGCTCTTTTATACGAGAGGTTGGGCTCCATATAGGTCGGGCTTTGCATATGTGTAATCAAACCAATGAGAATCCCCTGCGCGTCTGGCACACGGCAGAGCAACACACTCTAGGAAGAAGAGAAGCGTAATTTAAGGGGTGTATCCCTTGTTTAAGACGCTGTTATGGCAAAGCCAATCGCCAGATGTTTGTGTTCCTCACTCAGATTTTGAGACTAAGCAGAACGCCGGGTTACTACGCGGAGGCTGAATCGCCTATCCAAGTCAGTTTTAGCCGAAGTGTAGTTGTCTCACCCGCTTTACGCACAGGATTACGGCCGTTTGCTCGTCTGTTTCGCGGAACTGCAACGTTTTTTCTGTCATTATTTAACAGGCTGAAGGAAATGGCAAAGGAGAGAAGAGCGCGTCTGGGCGAGCGCAGTGGAAACCAGAGCTGAATGGCAGGATGCAAGCGACCTGAAGACGCACAAAACCCCGCGTTTCTACAGCTCTCAGTCCCTTTTACGCGTTCTCTTGGTTTCCTTCCATCCGAACGAGAGGAATTATCCCTATACGACCATTTAAGGATTTCCTTTTTTCTTAATTTTTCAAATTTGTATATAATTTTCACACGCAGAACTCTAGGAATCGAGGATGCATTGTGGATTAGTGTTGATCCTCTTTACGGGAATCTTTCTCATCGTCAGTGCGGTTAAAAATGGTGAGTTGCCGGGGTGTTTTAAGTGACTTTTTGGGGGGATTAGATGAGGAAAGCTACAGATGAGGGGTTGCGACTTGAGTCCGGTCACCTGCTCTCACCTGCCGCTGTTTCTGACACTGGATGGCCAGTCAAAACCATGCATTTCATCCGCGCTGATATCATCAGTTCTGTTTTTATAATAATAAACGCACTGTCTGATTGTGGTCAAATATGTTGCATGATATTTCGTAATAACTTCTATTAATAATATTAATGTTTACAAAGTCGTGACTATGTTATTTTACATGGTCCATTGTTCATTGTAATTTATTAAAATGAAAAAAAATGTAGGCTTATTTTATCATATTCCTTAAATGATGAAAATAAAGTTAATGTGCGTTAAAATATTTCAAGATGTCATGAAACTCCTTTTCATATATTCGTTTAAGATTTGAATGCCTACCATTATATTATGTTTGTTAATAACTTTTTATATATATATATTTTTTTTTTTTTGTGCTACATAAAGTTTTCTGTTTATCTAATGGCTAAAAGGTCTCGTGTTACTGACCTTAATCTCGGCCAAATTAGGGAAACTACTTTATAACATTGTTAAAATTATTCCGGAAAACCTGGCTTGCCCTATTAAGAATTACTTTATAAGTAATAAAAAATGTGTCCCATTAGTCGTAGTTGTGAATACCTTTTGATAAATTTAGCTATAGTATTATTTATAAATTTATACATGATTGACTATAGGCCATTTTAGTTCTTTTACTGTAAGAAGTCCTGTATTTTTCAGGACTGTCTGCGCGCTCATGCGCGTGCATTGCTTATCACAGAAAGTCACATAATGTGCGTAATAAAGTCTAGAAGGATTTAAGCGAAATTTCAAGAGGTCACTTAAATGTATTAGATAAGTCATGCATATACTGTACATCCATAGATTAAAATAAAGATTAAATATTACAAATTCTGGACTTTTAAGAGTAATTATAGTGTTGCTCGACTCTTGGTGTATTTTAACAATAAAAAAAAAATCCTTCTTTTTATGCATTAAACTTTACTGGACCTTATTGTTCATCCAGAGATGATTCTTGACTTTAGAAAGACTCTCAAATATCTAGAGTTGTTTTTGTATAATTACTTTTACTTTTTATGTTGACAATTATACATTAAAGCCCTGCCATATTCATGTTTATTTAACAGAAAGTTAGTTTATATGTAAACATCTCCGTTAAGCCATGTGGTGCTCCATGAGTTTGCTTGTTGATGATGGATCTGATTAAATTCAGTGTTGATCAGCTGTAGAGTAGTTGAAAGAGCAAATAAATAAAATATGGAAGAGACAAAGGTCATGCTTCCCTCCCACGTAATGACATTAAATGTAGGCGAACATATCAAGCCTTTATTTAGTGCTTAGAAATAGGTCAGAAATGACTAGAGGAGATTTTCTCTGTTATACTGAATGTTTGGATATAAACGGCATAGTCATTCTTATGTCAAACTACAGTAGCGATATTGTATTAGATCCTTAAAAATAAACCATTAAGACAATGTCACAATGAACATGGATTGTTTTTGCACCATGGAAAGCATTACTGAAACAAAAGCCACTGTTAACTGTGTCATTTTAACACTCATACTATAGGTATTTTCTATCTTTATGTATGAATTATTGGTTGGTAAACCAACATAGAAGGTGAGGCTGGTCGATCAGCATGATCTTTCTGATAAACCTGGTTCAGCAAGTCTGGTGTGGACGTCCCACAGGCTTCCAAAACACATGCTAGCAATGTATTGTATGTTGGTGACCAGCAATGGTGTTTTCAGCATGAATGATATTTTCTTTCTTTTCTGTTCTGTTCTTTCAGACAAATGTGGGGGCAATATCAACATCAGTACTGCAAGTTACCTCACTTCACCCGGTTATCCGGTGTCTTACTACCCGTCTCAGAAATGCATATGGGTGATTACAGCTCCAGGACCGAACCAGAGGATTTTGATCAACTTCAACCCACACTTTGACCTGGAAGACAGAGAGTGCAAGTGAGTGTTCAGCGTTCAGTATTTGGTGTGGCGGTGCGCCACCTGCTGGTGCTGCCGGAGTATGTGCAAGACGCTCATCTGGTGTAGAGCACAGGGCCACATGTGTGCTTGGCTTCTTTTAGTGCTTGATTTCATTTAGATTTTCCTAAAACATTTTTTAACTGCAACACAAATTAAGTCAACACTTGTATACTTGTGTGTTGGACTTTCTTTTTACATTCTGTCTTCACACTGCCAAAAGGTTAAACCAGAAGCTATTTTTTAATCATGATTCACTAGTTCACATGTGGTTTGGTTGGTGTAGCTTATTTCCACCGTCTTCTCTCGCTCTTTCTTCTTTCCCATTCCGTCTGTTTCCTTTGTTTGTGCTGGCGGGTCTGAGGCACGTCATTGTACTGTCAGAGTGCGGCCGACTCTGTTACTGTATCCCCTCCACCCAGATAGTCTTCCGCCTGGAGTCCTTTGTGTTCACTGAATGCCTCGTATTAATGGCACCGTTTATCAGGATCTTTACCTTTTTATGGCTCTGTAAACCTACAGAGATTTACAGCCCCAGATGACCCCGCACTGTCTGCTCATAGGGGGTCCGTCTCTTCTGAGAGTTCAGGTTTCGCTGCCAGAAACGAGCAGACCCCCCCTCCAGTCACACTCACACACACACAAATCTCCAACCAGGGGATACTTAGAGTGAATGGAGTGTGGATACACACATGGTGAGGACATAATGAGCCCTCCTAATGAAATTATCCAGAAATGGTTTGCCTGTGTTCGAACAAGCCAAGTTAAAGAATTGCAAGTTTAGCTCCCGAGGCAGTCAGTGGATATAAATGAGTTTAACGTTAGCTCTTTAAAGTGCACCAGGCTTTTTATATGGAACTGTTTGGGATTATGAAGTACTTTCCGACTTGCACACAAACTGGATGCTAGCTTCATTTTTGTCTTTTTGTCTTTTTGTCCATGATTCAAAAGAGATTTATTCCAAAAGTCTTCGAAATCTAAGACTCTAAAACAAATAATTTTTTTGCCTGACATCATCAATGCCACTTATTTTTAGCCCCTCCCATCCAATCGGCTTTAAATTGTTTGGGAGTCATTTCAATTTGAGTGGCTTCATCGTTACTCAAAAACTTCTCTTTGTACCGTTTGCCAAATGCCCATGCTTGGTTTTGCATTATGCCTTCGCATGTGGTCGCGGTTCATAAAATAGCAGAACCAGTTATGTTAAGTGCTAACTTGAAGACACACTCCTGCCTTTCTGCGGGAACTCTGCTCCAGGGCTTTTCCCCCATCCCGAAACGTGCTGCGGTTGTATTTCCCCTGCAAGGCAACATATGCCGTACACTGGGGTTCAGAACCTCTCTATAATCTTTCCTCTTCAATCTATCATTTTAAATTGCTGTGGAGGACGGCCATTCAAACAAATTTGAAGTTGTTTAGTAATTCTGGTTGTGATTGGCGGAAAGTTATGAGCGACACCCCCCACCACCGCCGCCTCTATCTCTAATTCAATTCTGAGATCAGATAGACATCTGTTTGGCGGATCTGGTTTCTGTAGATTAGGGGGTGTTTTCTTGACTCCCAGATTCAGCTGGACACACATTAAGGGCCCCTTGCATAATGGAAACTGTTGATGGCCGAAATGGCTTCTTTATCAGATGGACTGCCGAGCGAGGGAAGCTACAACACACGCTTCAGTGCGCCGCTCGCAATCTAATTAGCAACAAATGGAACATGCTCAGCATAACATGTCCGTTATCAACAAAGCAAACAAGAAATGCTTCATGTCCACCAGTGGGAGAGAAAAAAACAGCTGCCGGATCAGAGTCGACTCTGGGTGCTGCACGAGAATGATGATGTCAGGGATGTTTTGTTTGAGATTAGAGCAAATGACCTGGTCTTATTGCAAAAAAATGATGACAGCGTTGTTGAATATATGTCGCACTGGTGTATTTAGTGTTATTAAAGCAGATGGACTTCACTGAGGTCATAGTGTGTCTGACTTCACCGAGGTCATAGTGTCTCCGTGTGTGTGTGTGTACTGTGTTGTGTCAGAGGCCGCTCTCTGCAGATAACATATTCCTCTGACAGCACTATGAATCATTGATGCGCCCCAATCCGCTGACCAAACAAAAACTGGAAACATTTCCTCCCGATTGTTAGATTCCTGTCTTGAAGCGGTGAAGGGATGTGTTGGATGGGGGAATTGTTGAAACGTGCCACAGCACAGAGTGTAGCTTTGCTCTGGAAAGCTTTGCTGCTTAAAGCAATATTCTTTGTACTTAGTCAGAGAATGCACAACAATGGCCAGTCGGTTTGGATTTGTGCATGTGTGTGTGCACTTGTGAATAGTCAAGATGGCATTCAGAGAATGCTTGCTCAAGAATGGTCCCAAAGGAGGTCACTAAAAGGCCTGACTTAAGCCTGAAAGCACAGCTTTATCGTGACCAACCTTCAGCGCCGCCCTGCTGGGTCAGCCCGCAAAGTGCCACATGTCCCGCAGAGAAAGCAAATACACTCTTGGCTTGCCAAACAAACCACACATCCTGTATCTGTGTTGCTCAGAGACTCGGACAAAGCTGATTAGTCATGGAGACACTAACAGTAGATGCCTTTGATTTAGTTATGGGTTGGCTTCATACAGAAGTTTTAGGTTTAAGATACACACTCAATGCCATTCAGTTGCTCAGATGCCCTGCTGTTGATGTGAGTTAATGCTGTGGCTGAGAAGAGAATGGGTGAAACAGTCGATCCCACTGGTGTTTAAATATCAACACAGCTCTTCCACTCATGGCAGGGTCTCAATCCATTGTTTGTGTGCTCCCGTGGGTCTCCTCTCCCCCACTGAGAGGTGCCATAGCCAGGCTGGGAATGGCCGTAACTTTCCCTGCTTCTTCCAGATACCTAACGCGGGCCCTCTCCTTTCCTCCACAACGAATAAACACAGAGAGAGATGTATGGCATGAACATTCATCAGCGGTTGTCACGGAAGGGAAAACCAAAGAGGTATGGAATGCAACGGGCCTCCTTTCATCCTCAATGACGAGGGTTTTTAAAGGCAGGGAATGCTTTGACCTCTGGGCAGTGGAGGAGGCTTGGCCTGACAGAGATTGTTTTAAATACTTATGGCCCCTGTTAACAAACATAAGCACTGCAATCTATTCTCAGGGAGGGTCAGAGAAGCAATCTTAGGATCAAAAGCAGTACCGGGCCATTCGTGAGCTGTTGATAAGAGGCAGACAGTCGTGCCTGACTCCATCCGAGCTCCTAAAACAGGTGTACCACTCCTGTTTCATTTCACAAAGATGCCATTTTTTTTCCCTTTACGGTTGATGTGCTTTGTGTCGCAGAGTAGACAGAAAGCAGACCGCAAAGCAAGGATTTTTGCTACTGCGCTGAGCCGTTTGCTGTGTTGGGAGGTTGTTTCTTGTCCCTAGACTGCCTCTAAATCACATTTGTTCTGGCTCTGCGCTGAATTCTGGGTACAGGGAAAGGAGGCAGCAGCTGTCTTATGGAGCAGGAGCAAGGTGGTGTTACTAAAGCCAGTCCAGATGGAAAATGAGGCATAAACATAGGAAAACACACACAAAAGTGCCCACACTGGCTACGCATACTGTTGAGAACAGGGTATTCCAAAAACTGAGTTGTATTAAGATGATGTGTGAAATTTCTCTCCTTTCATTTCGCAGGTTGATTCCCCTGGAAAGTTTAAAAACTGCAACTCTGTGGTGCTTTCAAAAGTGGCTTGTTTGAGAATCCTGACCGGCCTAACACAGAAACAGTTCAAACCAATGGGGTGTGGCTATTTGTCTTTTCGACTAGTGAAAGCCAGGGGGAGTATTTTTGTAAAACGTTTATTAGGCCATCTCCTTGAAAAAGGCTTTTATTGTTTGAAGAGATCTTAACAATGTTTCATAGTGTGCTCAGAGATACAATCAGACTTTCCTTGTGAACCTTTCTCATCAAATGTGCCCAGTAGCAAGTTATCTGAGCTAGGCTAGCAAACATTTTATAGCTCTGGAACAAATGTTGTTTGTTGTATTCATTATTTTCCAGGGTCATGCATTGAGGTATGCATTTCATCACCTCATTTTCTCCTTGGCCCTCTAACCCTCTCACATGACACCGGGCAACTTGAGGTTGTAAAGCGGTCCGGCTAATGAGAAAGATTAAATTGTGTGTATCTTTCGGCATGTGTGTGTCAGGGCAAGGGGTTTCCGCCGCTAAAGCGCTTCACCTTGGCCCCGTGTGTTGGAAGGACAGGCTGATTGAAAAGCTCTCTCTCTCTGTGACATCTGCTGTCCTCCCTGCTGTTCTGTCACTGGCTTGATTCATGTCCTCCTCGTTCTCTCGCTCTCCGTCTCTCTCTCTTAGAAAGCCTAGGCACTTCACCACTCAGCGTGAGCTTATCTATGAGGGGAGGAGAGAGTGATGAAGTAGGGAAGTGGGGAACAAAAAGGAAGAGACTGTTGGAAAGTGAGTAGATGAAGAGGAGGAGGTAGAAGGCGGATAGGATGAAAAAGGGAAAGATTTAAATACAAAACATTACAGGATGTACAAGTTATAGTTGGATAAATGAGAGAGAAAGGAGTGAGGAGTGAGAAAAATCAACTAGGAATTAACAAAGAAGTAGCAAATCTCCTCCCTTGTCACAGTACAGCACAGAAGACATTAGAAATCTCAAAACTCCCCCATCTGACAATGATGAAGCTTCTAAAGAGAATTTGGCAAAGGCCTCTCCAGCTTTCCACAGAGAACAGGTTTCCCAATATGGAAGTTTCTGTTCTCTGCTGTGAGCCGTCACAGATGAGAAAATCCTGTTGCTCATTTCCTTTTTGTTCCAGCTCAGATGTTCTTAAGTGGATCTTTACAAGATGCATGATTAAAGAACAATTTGTTTATCTCGCCACTGGATTATGATATAAAGATATGACTTGGTGAGATGATAAAAAAGCTAGTAAGGAAATCTGTTGTCATAGGAAGGCTGTTGCTGAAGACCCTTTGTCATTAAGTTAATATCGATTAGCTTTGAGGCCATCTATGAGCTAATGTAGACCTACAAATTTAAATGTACAGTCTTTATCTTTTAGGAAGACCAAAAAGATGATGACATATCTTGCATAAACAGGCATGTATAAATGTACGTGCCGTCTAGCAATAGGAATATGAAATACGTCAGCACAGGAAAAAGGGGTCATCTACAAAAAGTAAAAGTTCTCTATGTCTAAACTGATGTAATGTAATTATGCATTATGCATGTAAAAATGAAGTGGAGCATAAATCTCTAAGTTTGTTTAGATGAAGGCAAGATGTTTCCATGTAGAGGCCCAAATATGGAATCCGAGAACTTATGAGAACACAGAGAGAGAGAGAAAGCGGTGAATGGGGGGAAATTACCACTGCTTTGGAACCAAGAGTTAAGGTTCTCAGCAAGATTGGTTAAAGATCTGATTCAAGACAACCTGTATTTTTAAACTCCCCAGGAGAACATCAGAAGGGCCTAAGCTTTAATTGATGTGGTCCTGTTTGAGAGCTAATGCACCATGTCTGCACATGCTGGCCTTGTTTAGTTTGCCGCCAGAACCGCAAATGGCCCTTTATTTTTGATTGATGGGGCTCCTGCCCAGCTATGGTTCAGCCCACACCGCTCTGAGCTTAAGGGACCAGTTGGATGGGAATTTGAGTTTGATAAGGTTCAGCTCCACTTGGGCCCCACGCTAAGATGGCAAATTGAGTTTTTCAGGTTGAATATTTGATTATTTTTCTTGTAAATTTTGGCTGTGAGATCTCATTCTCATTCGTTCACTCTAGTTTGATCGTAGCCGAGGGCTGTCCATCTTTGTTTTCTCTGCGACAGTGTTGGTAGTAAGTTTGATGGCTGGAAAGAGACAGTGATGAATGGGGCAAAGGCCCCAAGGATTGAGTTGAGGCAGTTCACACTCCGCTCTTGTTTGCTTTTCTCTTGGTCTTGTCTTTCAGAGGATTAGTGTTCGTTTTAGGGGGTTTTATTGTGTGCGAATGTGGTATTTTTCTCACACTGTAATTTGCCATTAAATAGCATGTCATCTCAAAAGCTGTAAATTGACCTGTGAGTAAATCAACCCCTTAGTGGGATGTTCGTGGTCTTGTAATGTTTCAGACTCAATGCCAGCTTAAGTCTGTCAGTCCCTCCTTTCCTATCCTCTTCTCCATTTTCCAGCAGGTCTGCTGGTTATAGCATGCATACTGAGCTAATTATCTTTCACGAGGTCTCCAAGTTGGCAGCGGCAGTGTGGGTTTGTGAATGGATAGGTCATTTTGCCCTCCAAACTTTGGCATCATCTTTGGCATCAACCCTTTGATCAAACTGCTGCACGGCAAGACACCGCACATATGCATGCACACACTTTGACATGAGCACATTGCCCGGGCCACAACAGAATGCACCGGAATTGCAATAGAAAGAAAACAACACACCACCTGGTTGTCTCAGTGTGTGCCCTCTAGAGTGTGTAATTCCAGGAACCTGATTTCCTTTTTGAAGATAACAGATACCCTGTTGGGAAAGGAAAGAGATACATTGAGAATATACGCGATAATGAATAAGGACACACAAAGAATAAGGAAATTAGTCAAATGCCAAGATGTTGAAACGAATGTCAGACAATTGACAAAGCAAATATTTCTCTTTTGTTCTCCTTCCGCTTATGTAATCGAAAATCAACATCGGAAGAGTGTGTGTGTCCTAATTCCGTGTGTCACTGTTGACCATGACACTGTTCCCATGAGATATGATGCTTACTTAGTCAAAGGCGGCACTTTCTATCCATTCCCTGCCTCCATTGGGTTCCTTTATTGTACAAGCCTGAATGAGGAGGAAAGCGAGGGGGTGAAGGGAAGGGAAGGAAAGGCGGCAAGACACGCAAGGAAAGCAAGTTAATTCAATTACTCTCAGTGCAGTTATAACCACAGTTTGCCTCTAAAAGAAAGAATGAGCTGGACATGAGACATTATGGGGAAACTCCAAGTGACCCAGGACATAGCCCAGAGGGACCTCATGCTCTCATCCATGCACATTCTCTCTAAATCTTTCTCTTTCTGTCTACCTCTCTCTCTTTCTCTCATGGATGCCACCCACTGGTCTACCTCTAGTTGACCTCCCTAAGCAGTCTGTTCATTACCAACTAGAGAGCACTTATTGGACTGCAGTATGTAGATGGTCCAGATAGTTAAGCAATGGTCTTGTTTCCTTTATGTAAGCTCGTCGTCTCATACTCTGCATTAACAGTCATCATTTGGGCAGTAGGTCATATCTTTATCATCAGCTTATTCTGGCAATGCTAAATTGGATTTGTGGGTTGTTTTATTTAATAATGCACTTAGATACACATCTATTATAACTCTCTTTTCTTTTTTTTTTGCTGTCCGAGTAGTGCCATGTCAGACATTTTAACCTGCGGGATCTTTTCATATATCTCCAAATAATTAGTATTAGTAATTTTAATAAGCATAGCAAAAGGTATTACCTTTAAGCTGACCCTGTTTCTCTCTGCACATAGTAGGAATGAATTTAGACCTCATTAGAGGAGAGGCTCACATGTCACCTTCTACCACTGCAGAATCAGTTACAGCCCAGGGGTGGGAGACATTGGGGTTACTGGGTGGTAGGGGGATTGCATAGTATTTTTAATGGAAGACCATGCACAGCTGCCCTCTGACCCCTTCCAGCCACCTCCTTCCCTCATACTCAATCCACGTCCTTTTCTATAGCTTGACTTTTCATCTTCTTAACCATGGACCCTTCTCCAGAGGGCAGTGGCCACTCTGGCTCAGTAATAATACCCCCTATCAGATGTCAAGGTGGGACAAATGGTGGCTATTCTCCTAGTAATGGCCAGTGAAATGGGCTCCTGACAGAGACCGAATGAAGACCTGTGTCCCTTGTACACCATATAGTGCAATTTCTTTTTCCATTGTCCTATTCATGGGCTAGAATGGATTTTTGTATCTCCTATGTACAACAACATTGAATATCTATACTACATACTAATATAAAATGTATTTTTAGCTGAATCCTGTATTAACATCTAATATCGTTTAGCACTCTAATGGTTTATCTCTTCAGATTGGAAATTAACATGTGAACTCAAGTGATTAACCAACACATAGCCACTGCTTCAGTGTTCATGCTGTCTAGTTATACATTTTTGTGAAAAGTCCACAGTTGAATTCCAATCTGTAGTAATAACATTTAACTCTTGCCCAGGTCATAACTTATTTTTTCCCTAAATTGCAGCAAGTTTGCAGCAGCTTCCTTCATGTCATTGCTACACTGAGACTAAATCTCTGAGGTAAAGGTAAGCCAATTGAGTGCAGTTCCTCATCATATCCTGTCAGTGGATGATTCACAGATATCTATCCTGCCCTGCTGGCTGATGACAGAACTTCCTCAAGCTCCTTCAGCTGTGTTTATATTGGATCATTTGGGAATTGTACATTAGCAAAGAAGTGTGGCACTCTGATGTAGCCTAACCGAGCTCTATGCCGCGGCTCGCTTAGTGTACGCGTTTCACTTAATCAGTAAATGCATATTAGCCATTTTGCCCCCTGGGCAGAACTCTAATTAATTGCTCTTGCTCCTTCCTCCAACGAGAACAGGATGTTAGAATCTAAATAGGGGCATTTTGTGGTCTAATATGGCTTCTGTGTTTCTTCGCATTCTGAACTATAATGCTTTCTGTTTTCCAGCAAAATTGCTTTAATGGATAATGACAGATGATGTATTGAAGAGAAACAGAATCGTTTGCTGACGACGTGCACCATTGTAGAGGAGAATTAATAATGTAGTGGTAGCACAGTGCCCTCTTTGTCTTATGGCCCTCTTTGCTTTTCCCTGACAAAAATTTAAGTTCAGCAAGTTTGGATGTGGTTAAGAGGAAGGACAAGGAGTTGTCTCAGAGGAGTAAACTAAAAATGGATAGCTTGCAATCAGTGTGTCACATGTGTTTACACATTTCCTCTTGTATCTTTTGTATATTTCTCAGCTTTTACTGCTGCCTCTTACATCGGGTTATTGCCTATTAAAGACTGTAAACTGTTAGTAGTGCAGTATGCCATAATTCCCTCAAAATACTGGAATTCATTAATGTGATTGTTGGGAATCCGTGTCTCTCCGAACAGCCTAATTAGCAGTGCTAATGAAAGCGGACACGCTAAATCCATCAATGTTAATCATAATTGCCATTTTTGAAAGCGTGCGGCGAGGTCTCCTGCACCGCACCCATTCTAAATAAATTAGCATCTAAAAATATGTCTCAAAGATTAAGCATGACGCTCAAGACCTCTCTGCGATTGTGGCTACTGGGGCTGGTTTGATGTAATTTACTCTCACAGAATTGAAAAGTATTGAACCGCTTGACATGTCCACACCCTTCGCCAGCCCTGCACCACATGCACTCAGTGCCACCCATTTCTAAATGGTGCTGCTCTAATCATTTGTGTTTAGGAAGGAAGGTTAAACCACTGGATGGTTGTTTGGATAGACACATCAGTCACTGGGGAGCATGAAACATGATTTACACCCATTTTTAAATTATATTCTGTTAATTCTGATGTTGACTTGAATTTGAGAAAGTCTATTTTAGGTCAACAGCACACATGCAGTGTGTAAAGGTACTTTCACACCCAAACTTAATTGAATAAACAATATTTAATTATCTTGAGACAAAAAGAAATGCCCCTTTCGACAGAAGTTTGCAGTCATTTCAAAAGCTCTAGTAAAAAAATGTACAAAATAAACAAAAGCACCCCTATGCCGACAAAGTAGTTACTCAGTAATCATAAAACACAGGTCTAACTTCATTGCCATAGCCTCAAGTCATGGCCCTCCCTCTACACTCTTCAACAGTTGCATGTAAGCTAATAACTCCATCAGGGAGTGTTTTCATTCTCTGTACTGTTGTAACAGACTCTGGTCCCAACCCCAACTCCTTTTTCATCTGTTTTACTAACATTTTGAGTGACAGCGGAGAGGTTATTATCGTTCCGAATGCAGCTTGCGGCTGCAGGAGCCCATTACAGTAGGCTTGGTTAACGCTTGTCACATACTATGGAGAACGGTAGACAGTTTTGGTGAGCGAGCTGCTACCGTGTCCCCTAAAGGCTTGAGCTGTTATAACTGAAAAAAAAAAGTCTAGCTTGCTTCGTGGAAATGTTAACTTTGTTCGGCATGGGCGAAGTAAGTGAAATATGTTGTTTTTTTTGCACATGATGTCTGGGTCAGAGTCCCTCAGCAGTTTACAGCTCTACATGTTTACACTTTCTTTAGGACAATGATGACTTGTACATCCCCTCAGCCTTCTCTATCCGAAAGGAAAATATGAGAAAAGAGTGATTGTTTCGAAAAGGGCACGTCGAACCTAATCTTTCCCTCCGGTGATGGATAAAATGTTCTGCCCTATTGTAGATCACGCTGGTCATATTTTGTGTCTGTGAATGCTTATGGGGGGTGTAGGTAACAGCCCCAAGTCTGTGAGTCTATGGAAAATTGTTAGCTTGTGGTTGATTGTCTTAACCCTAGGCGTGCAAATAAGAGCTATTTTTCCCATCTGACCGTTCTGGATGGCATAGGCATTACTATCCCTGTAGACAGGATTGTCTGCTAACATTGTAAGGCAGCGAAGTGAAGGTCTCTGAGAATTAGGTTCATCCTTTTTGTTTTAATTTCCCCTTTGGATTGGCAGGCTATTTTCACCACTATTATGGTTGAGTGATTGTGTGTGTGTGTGTGTGTGTGTGTGTGTGTGTGTGTGTGTGTGTGTGTGTGTGTGTGTGTGTGTGTGTGTGTGTGTGTGTGTGTGTGTGTGTGTGTGTGTGTGTGTGTGTGTGTGCGCGTGTGCGCGTGCGTGTGTGTGTGTGTGTGTGTAGGGTAGGGACCTTAGAGACTCTAACAACAGTCCAGTGGTGTAGGCCAAAAGATCTTGAACAATCAAAGAGGGAAAAGGCAGAGCAGCAAGACAGAGAGAGGGGGAATGTATTAAAAAACAATCTGTCTGCTTTCTCTTGTGGGGTCATAAAATGAAGCAGGCGGAGACCGGGTGGAGCACGGGGATGGTTTAAGACCTGGGGCAGGTGAAGAGGTGTCTGGTCTGAGAAATTGGGACTCTGTACTTGATGAGAATGCGTTACACCTCTCTTCTTAGCCTCAGGGGCAAAACCTCATTTTAAAATGTTAAAACCTCATTCCCTGCTGTTTGTTCTTGCTCTGTTAACGGCAAACTCCATCTTGCAGTTTCAGACTCCCGCAAGTTCCCGAAGAAATAGATTAGCAAATACTGTTCTACACAGACCACTCTAGGAAAAAGTCTTTCTCCGAATGTAAAATGGCCTCTGCAGTCAATCCCATAATGCCCTGCAGATGATTAGCAGGGCCAAGTTGGCACTCCGGATCCACTAAGCTTGCGGAATGGGATGAAACTGTGCGCAGCCTGTGCCGAGTAGTCTTTAAAAACAGAAATGAGAATGTGGCTAGAATGCTTAAAGACATTTCTTTTTTTCATAAGCAGCACTGGCCTTGAGGCGACTACTGCAGTTCCATCTGCATCTTATTCTAATACCTCCCACTCCAGCTTTACAAGGTCCATCTGTGTTAGGGAACAAGTGCCGCGCCTGACTAGAGAATGCAATAAACAAGATTTCTGAAGGTGCTAAGACTTTACATGCAGGCCGGCAGGAGAAGCCTGCTGTTTTTCAAAGCCAGAGCGAAAAGGATATCTTGAGGAGAGCTTGTAGTACAGTATAATGTTACCTCTGCTGCGACTACGGTTGTGCAACGGTGACTGTGATTCTGTGACAGACTTGCTGAAATCCGATAACACACCTTTGATTCTCACGGCACCACTGAGGAGGAAACGACTTCTTAAACCCCCAAATCTTTTGCAGGATAACGCCTGCATCAATTTTTCAAAGGTCTGGTCACGCTTGAGTTTACCTGGGTGGAATTTAAAGTAGAGAGAAAATCTGTGCGTGGATGTGTGTGTGTGTCTCAAGGTAGAGGTATCATTCAGCTAGCCATAAGAGCAGGGAGAAATTACAGACTGAAAAAGGAAGGAGAGAGCATAACAGACAGATCTGAAGAAGACCGATGCTCTCCATCTTGAGCTGAGACGCTACTGTCAAAGATCTTCACACATTACTGCACCAAAGCATCTTCCCAAGCTGCATTCAGACCAATCTCTGATTCACTACAAAGTGTACTCTCTTTTTACTCTCTTGGTTGGGATTTTACAGCAACTTATCATGCAGACTTGCATGCTCTTGCAATCGGGATGCAATTTAGTCAAGTAGGACATGCTCCTGAATCAATATACTTGTTGGAGCTGGAACAGCCTAGAAATAATCTATATCTAAAATCAGAGAAGAAGTGTTTGGTTGATAAAATTGTTGAAGCCCCAAATTCTAGTCCTAACCCAACCCATCCCAAACAAAGGCAATGTCCTAAATGTCCTTTCAGTACACTTTTAAATCCACACTTTGATAACATATTTCCATGTAGTCTGTTGG